>NC_042623.1:50502776-50810445 GCF_901001135.1 Rhinatrema bivittatum | reverse complement strand
TCTGCGCAGCATTAGCCACGCGGGTTAAGGAGCTCCACAGCGATTCCTGACAGGAATTTTCCTCAAGGAATTATTAAAAACTTTCACATTCCACAGGGATCCCTCCTTCGAATTTTTCACTCCGCGGTACTCCGGTAAGTTTTTACCCGTTTTCGGTCGATTCCCGTCGAGTTTGGCCCTCGCGGCCTACTGGCTGTCGACCGTACCGCAGCTAAATTTTTTCAAAGGCCATGGCGTCGGGGTTCCATCAGTGCCCGGACTGTACTCGCACCATGTCCATAACAGACCGCATAAAGTCTGTGTAATGTGTCTCGGGTGCGAACATGATGTCCTGACTTGCACCAAATGTGCCTTGACACCAAAAAGTCGCAAGGCCAGAATGGAGAAAACAGAACTTCTCTTCTCTTCTCAAACTCCGCCGTCTATTGCATCGACGTTGTCTGAACCGGCACCGTCCACTTCGTGCCAGTATCGGCCACCGGCCAGGTGACCGTCCAACATTGATGACTTCTTGGCCGTCGACTACCTCTACTCCCCCTCAGGACCGAGGGGATCGTAGAGAGAAACATCGGCATCGACACCGAAAGTCTCGGACCATTGATGAAGGAAAATCAATGACCTCGCCATCATCCAAGCTGCCATCGAAGAAACTGTTGGAGGATCTGCTAGGGAGTTAGCAATCTCTTATGCTTCGACTCCTGAGAGGGGAGGAGTTAGCAATCTGTTATGTGCGAGCTCCTCTGGAGGGAGGAGCTAGCAATCTGTTATGGTTAAACTCCTATTTATTTATTTATTTATTTATTTATTTATTTAGGTCTTTTATATACCGGCGTTCATGTAAAAATACATATCACATCGGTTTACAATGAAACGGTACTTGCATAAAAGCATTACATGGAACAGGGGTTACAATGAACTGGGATCTATGACGATGAAAACAAGGGGTTAAAAACTGCAAATATATCATTCAAGTATAAAATCAACATAAAGATAAATTGAGTTAAATTCACAAATAAACGGACAAATGGCATCGCAAGATGCTTGAGGAGCATACAATTGGAGAGAAGCCAAAATTGAAATGAAAGATGAAAAAGTGCTAAACTTTAGAGGGATGCTCATGGTTACTGAAGAGGGGTGGGGGAGACGGAAAGGAGGATAAGGGGTGAGAGGAAAGGGGGGAAAATTCTTAAATGAAGGGGAGGAGTTAGCAATCTTGAAAGGAAAGCTCTGTGAAAGAGCTAGGAGTAGCAATCTGTAGTTTACTAGCTCCTGAAGGAGGTGGAGTTAGCAAGCTGTTTTGAATCTCCGGACGGAGTTGGCAATCTGTAGGAATCTGCTCCTGTGGAAGGAGAAGTAGTAAAGTTATATGCTCAGCTCCTGTAGAGGGAGTAGTAATAAAATGTTAATGAACCTTTTGCTGAAGACTCCTGGTAGGAAAGGAGTAGCCATCTGTTACCAGAGGAGTGCTTGGAGAGGACACTCAGCTGTAGAGGAATATAGATAGGTGAATCCTTGGGCCAATGGCAGATGACTGCGCCCCCAGGAGGATATCCTGAGAGGGACCACCGGCTAGGCTTGAGTACGGAGACAGACACAGATAATTCTTTTATTAGACAGGTTAGTAGAACCACCAGATGTGGCAGTAGTGAGCTGCTATGCCCGGCAGGGCTGAAGTCCCTCAGGTACTGGAACCGTAATCTCAGGGTTGCTGAGCTGTAGAGAAACTATAGATGGTGAGTAGACAGGTATGCTGTGTTCATAGCCAGAACTGAATGACAGATCTCACATAAGGTCTTTAGAAAGCTCAGTAGCTGGAAAGGGTTATGCCCTCGAGGAGCGAGTACCTAGTTCCATGGAAAGCTCTGAGAGAGCGGTGGTAACTCACAATTGTCTGTATCTGTGATAGCTTCCAGGCAGTAGAGAATCTTCAGAGTGTTCAGGAACATGGGCCCTCGAGGAGCGAGTACCGGTTCCCATCGGCAATCTGAAATAGAGAAAAGAGAGTGAGGCCCCCGAGGAGCGGGTACCCCTGGTAAGTCCGAGGAAGCAGAGTAGCTTAGGTAATGAAACCCTTTGCTAACTCGATCCGTTAGCAATTTCTGAGACCTTTTATGTTGGAAGCGGATGATGTCAGTTCAGGGGGACGCCCCCGAGATTTGTGCCCTTGCTGGTACATCATTTGGAGCGCGCGCGCGCTCTACGTCATCAGGAACATGGCGGATTGGATATAATGATGTGCCTTTCCAAAGCTGAACTCAGATATTAGACTGGTCCCTGACCTCTTAGTATTCAGAAAGCTACTAAATTCCTGGCTTTTTGAAACAGCATTCAGACCTGAGGAGTGAGCTATCTCAAAGCCAGCTAGCGATCAGCCTCCTCTAAATAGATAAGCTCATACAAACTCACAACAACCTACACCAGCGAGACCTGATTTATATTACACTCAAATATGTATTATATGTGTATATACTTAACAATAGCCACCAAAAAGCATTCAATAAATCTTATTCTATTCAAAATGTGGAATATATTTTGAATAGCATAAAATTTGTAATCACTGTGTTTGGTGCATTTGATATAATAAGACTTCTTTTCATGGTAATTTATACTTAACAATATCCATATATTATATGCCCAAAATGGATACCTTGTGTCTGACCAAATTACAAACTAAATTTATTTATTTTACCCGTTTTGTGTAGCTGCTATTCTGTCTTGTCCAAATATTAATGCTACACTTGTACTGTTATTTATAGTAAGTACACACTGTAACCATATCATGATGTTCACTTTGTAAATCAAACTTGCTGTAACAATGTAAACCTAAGCTGCTGTAACATGCTTTGAACTTTCCGGCTGGAAAGATGAGATATAAATAAACAATAATGATGAAGTTACATTCAGGTACAGTAGGTATTTCCCAGCCTCAAAGGACTTAACAATCTATAATGCTTTTCTTCCCATTCTATGTCTATGAGGATAAAATTAAATCAGGCACTAAGTTTATACCTGGGAGAATCATATAAGGAGGATTAGTGGGATTTGAACCCTGACTTCCCTGATTCTCAGCTTGCAGGCTACTCCATTCAAATCTTTCCTATTTTCATTAAGGTTAACATTAAAAAGTGCTAGAAAATGTGTGCATAAGCATGGTTTTCTCTTCTTTCTTTGGTATTCACAAGGATTTATATCCTTGGTTTCTGACTGTTTACATATTAAAAAAAATTGATTTATAAGAAATATGAGATGTATGCTGTTTTAAAGAAATTTGATAAAAGCTAATGTTAAAGCAGCATTGCTTTATATTTGTTTTATTTTGGTTATATTTTAGTGCATCAAGCAGTAGTTTCATTCACCAGCTCACCATTATCTGCATATTTAGTAATCTCTTTAAAATAATGTAGCAGATTCATGAGGCAAGATTTTCCTTGTGTAAATTCATGCTGGTTGTGTCCCATAAACCTTGTCTTTCTATATGTTCTGTGATTTTCTACTTTAGAATAGTTTCCACGATTCACTGATCACCCCTGGAGCTGTTTCTAAAGATTGGGAATATTGTTGCGGTCCGCTCCGCGACCCTCACGTCCTGGCCCTTACCTCAAGGTTCCAGCTGGGCCACTCGATGCCTGAACCAGCTCCATGAACGTCTCCACGGGGGAGACGACATTACCCTGGGCTCCTTAGGGTGTTGTGATCTTCCTGCAGGCAGTGCCCTATCCCTGATGCCAGGCATATTGTGATCTTCCTGCACGCAGTGCCCTATCCCTGATACCGGGAGTGTTGTGATCTTCCTCTCTGCACTGCCCTGTGCAGGATCTCGAGAGCTGTGATCTTCTACCTTGCAATGCCCTATCCCTGATACCGGTAGTGTTGTGATCTTCCTGCATGCAGTGCCCTATCCCTGATACCGGGAGTGTTGTGATATTCATGCATGCAGTGCCCTATCCCTAATACCAGGGGTGTTGTGATCTTCCTGTTCGCAGTGCCCTATCCCTGTTACTGGGGGTGTTGTGATCTTCCTGCATGCAGTGCCCTATCCCTGATACTGGGAGTGTTGTGATCTTCCTGCATGCAGTGCCCTATCCCTGACACCGGGCATGTTGTGATCTTCCTGCACGCAGTGCCCTATCCCTGATACCGGGAGGGTTGTGATCTTCCTTTCTGCACTGCCCTGTGCAGGATCTCGAGGGCTGTGATCTTCTACCTTGCAATGCCCTATCCCTGATACCGGGAGTGTTGTGATCCTCCTGCATGCAGTGCCCTATCCCTGATACCGGGAGTGTTGTGATCTTCCTGCATGCAGGGCCCTATCCCTAATACCGGGAGTGTTGTGATCTTCCTGCACGCAGTGCCCTATCCCTGATACAGGGATAGGGCACTGCGTGCAGGAAGATCACAACACTCCGGGTATCAGGGATAAGGCACTGTGTGCAGGAAGATCACAACACCCACAGTATCAGGGATAGGGCACTGCATGCAGGAAGATCACAACACTCCCGGTATCAGGGATAGGCACTGCATGCAGGAGGATCACAACACTCCCGGTATCATGGATAGGGCACTGCATGCAGGAGGATTACAAACTCCCGGTATCAGGGATAGGGCATTGCAAGGTAGAAGATCACAGCTCTCGAGATCCTGCACAGGGCAGTGC
Source organism: Rhinatrema bivittatum (assembly GCF_901001135.1). Taxonomy (NCBI): domain Eukaryota; kingdom Metazoa; phylum Chordata; class Amphibia; order Gymnophiona; family Rhinatrematidae; genus Rhinatrema; species Rhinatrema bivittatum. The sequence continues at coordinate 50,805,791 of NC_042623.1, read as the reverse complement.
AGAGAGGAAGATCACATCACTCCCGGTATCAGGGATAAGGCACTGTGTGCAGGAAGATCACAACACCCCCAGTATCAGGGATAGGGCACTGAGTGCAGGAAGATCACAACACCCCCGGTATCAGGGATAGGGCACTGCGTGCAGGAAGATCACAACACTCCGAGTATCAGGGATAGGGCACTGCGTGCAGGAAGATCACAACAATCCTGGTATCAGGGATAGGGCACTGCGTGCAGGAAGATCACAACACCCCCGGTATCAGGGATAGGGCACTGCGTGCAGGAAGATCACAACACCGCCGGTATCAGTGATAGGGCACTGCGTGCAGGAAGATCACAACACCCCCGGTATCAGGGATAGGGCACTGAATGCAGGAAGATCACAACACCCCCGATATCAGGGATAGGGCACTGCGTGCAGGAAGATCACAACACCCCCGGTATCAGGGATTGGGAACTGTGTGCAGGAAGATCACAACACCCCTGGTAACCAGGATAGGGCACTGCGTGCAGGAAGATCACAACACTTCCGGTATCAGGGATAGGGCACAAGTTCTAGTCACATTGACTGATCACATTACTTTTTTTGTCAAGCTACCAACCGTTTCCATTTCCCATCCCCCATATATTGTCTGTGGGAACCTTGGTAACAGCAATAAATAAGAGGGCAGCCCATAGGAATACATATTCATTCCTAAACTGACCTTAACTGCCTTGAAAAGTGTCAAATTGTATCATTTTCTGTTAGCGCGCACTAACTCCCGTTAGTGCGCACTAATCGGAAAAAACGATTTTTTTTACTAAAATATCATGCCAAACACGATTTTCTTCTCCTGCCAGATGATTTCGATCGTTAAGACAATCGGGCACACGATTCACATCCCTACTGTTCGGTGCCACTGGATAACTGTAACGGTAGGCAAACTTGCTGTATACAGTTTGCTTCTTGTAGGTTGGAACAGGTTTGATTTGATATGCAACCAAGCTATTCAAATTACCCTAGCTCTTAGAACAAATATATGCAAATATGCCTGAAGAATATTCATGTGGCTATCCTATAAATCAGATCTGTACATGGTCCTTGAAGAACAGACTTGTGTACCTCTCATCTGAACTATCAGTGATTCTGAACACTACTGTTACTGGGATTCTTTTGTTTTGGCACTGGCCAGAGTAACTAGTGCCGGTTACTATATGTTGTCCCAGCAGTATTGACAGGGAAATCTTAAACTGTTGCAAGAGAGAAATTTTAAAAGCAGGAGCATTAAATACCAGAATTTAATCGAAACTTGATTCTCGTACTGTATGTCAGAAGACACCTCTGAAAGTTCAAAATTGGGACATTTCTTCCTATCTCCTGTTGTCTTATGTATGTGCAGCCCCCTTCCAGGTCAGCTTTTGGGCATGGAGACACATGGGGAGAGTCACAGACCATGGAAGACCCCATGACCTCCTGGAGTTCCCACACAGGGGGGGAAAGAGTCTTTTCAAGGCCCTTTGGGTTTTTTCTCTGTGGGGCCCTTCTGCACACCAATCCAGTCACACCAGAAATCACTTTTCATTCCATTTCTGTCATTCAAAATTAAGTCCAACAGTACCTTAGAAGGTATCACACCACACTGTACACAGTCCAAAAACACAAAAATAAACAGATTTTAGTCTCTTTCACTTCTTTACTCTTACCCCCAAACAGGTCAGCTCTTGGGACAGGTACCCTTCCTCCCTGGGCCCTCCCATTACCTTTTGGGTCTGAAGATCCTCTCAGTTTCTCAGTCTCTCTCTTGTCTGTGTAGTCTCTAACTGCTGGATTTAGTCAGACAGCACTCCTAGGTACTTTCTGTCGTAGATCTGCTCCTCCAGAGGGGAGGAGCTAGCAATCTGTTGTAAATCTGCTGCTCAGAGTTAGCAATCTGTTATCGAGCTCCTCCTGTAGGGGGAGGAGTTAGTAGTCTGATATGGATCTCCTCCTGGAGAGGGAGGAGTTAACAATCTGTTATTTGAAATCCCTTTCAAGCTCCATACCTCCAACAGACCAATGAGAGAAATCTACAAAGGTGCGCTTCAAGCCCCTCCAACCAAAGCCACTCGCCTCATCTCGACCAGGGACCGAGCTTTTTCGACAGCAGGCCCAGCCATCTGGAACAACCTCCCCGCAGAACTCAGGCTGGAACCTTGCCTGCTAACATATAGGAAAAAACTCAAAACTTGGCTGTTCCGCCAAGCCTTCCCGAATCCCTCGGACACACATTAGATGATTAATCTGCTCAAGAGCAATGGAACCTCGCTACTCCTCTAAATACCTCATTCACATTAGTTCGTCCTCTAATAAGTGGACTAACACTAGACCGGATTCTGTTATGTCTCTCTTGTATTTAATCTAATTTAATACCCTCTTCGGGCCTTTTTCTTCCAGCTGCCTAAGCTTCCAAGTTCACGGTCCTCGTTAAATGTAACTTTTGTTTCTTTGATTATAAAAAAGTTGTTCCTTCCGTTATCTACCCCTGTTCGATGTAAACCGATCTGATATGGTATTTAACCATGAAGGTCGGTATAGAAAAATGCTAAATAAATAAATAAATAAATAAATAAATTATCAATCCTTGCTGCTAGGATAAGTCCGCCAGGGAGTTAGCAATCTGTTATGGATCACCCTGCCAAGGGGAAGAGCTAACAATTGTAATACTCCGTAGACGGAGTTAATGATCTGTGGTGGGTTGGCTTCCCACAGAGTGGCAGTCGGATAATACCGCTCTAGTAGTGGAAGGAATGACACTTGAGGTAAATTGGTGAATTCCTGGCCCAATGGCAGATGACAGCACCCCCAGGAGGATATCCTGAGAGGGACTACCGGCTAGGCTGGAGTATGGAGACAAACACAGATAATTCTTTATTAGACAGGAAGTACAACCACCAGAGGTGGCAGTAGTGAGCTGATGTTCCCGGCAGGGCTGAAGTCCCTCAGATACTGGAATTGCGGTTTTTGGGTTGCTGAGCTGTAGAGAGAGACTATAAGTGAGTAGACAGGGTATGCTGGATACATAACCAGTAGTAGATGATACACTCACAATTGTAGAGATCTGTAATGGCTTCTATGCAGCAGAGTCTTCAGTATATTCAGGAACAGGAGCCGTAGGCAAGTGCTGGTTCCTATATGCAGTCTGGAGTGAGAACTCACAATATCTGTGTATGAGATGGCTTATAGAATAGAAGAGAGTCTTTGGAGGGTTTTAGGAACATAGGCCCTCGTGGAGCGAGTACCGGTTCTTATCTGCAATCTACAATAATGACTCACGATCTCCGTACCTGCGATAACGTCTTAGACAGAAGGGAGTCTTCGGAGATTAGGAACATAGGCCCTCATGGAGCGAGTACCAGTTCCTATCTGTAATAGAACTCACTGTGTTCATGTCTGCGATCGCTTCCAGGTAGTAAGGAGTCTTCTGAGCATTCAGGGACATAGGCCCTCGTGGAGTGAGTATGGGATCCCATCTTAGCAATCTGAAATCAAGAAGAGAGAGCGGGGCCCCCGAGGAGCGGGTACCCCTAGGTAAGGTTGTGGAGGCAGAGCAGCAGAGAAAGAATTCCCCATGCTAATTCGATTTGTAGTAGCAAGCAAAGACCTTTTAAGGTGGAAGCGGATGATGTCACTTCAGGGGGACACCCCCGATGTTCGCACCCTTGCCGGTACAAACTTTGGAGCGTGCATGCGCGCCCTTACATCATCAGAAATATGGTGGATCTGCAGCATCAGTCCAGCCCGGGGATTCCAGGAAGTACAGCGAGGAGAAGCCGCAGCAGCATCTGTCTGTCAGACCCGAAGGGAGTCGCCACTAAGGTAGAGAGGGTGGAGCGAGGGCGAGAACAGGCACGAATGCAACACTTTCTTAGGGCAGGTTGCTTCTTCCGGAACTTTCCAAGACAATCTTCTGTACTGCACCCTGTCTCTGAAGAGATCCTTTCTTTCTGGGAGTCCTCTTTATACAACACTTTTCTGGATTCTCTGGAGACCCAGGATTTCACCTCTCATGCGCTCTGGAACTTCCATCTTCTTTCAGGCACCCCATTGTTCCAAAGGATATCAATCCTTCAGGTCCTGTCCCTGTAGAGCAGAGCTTTCCAAACTTTTCATGTTGGTGACACACTTTTTAGACAAACATAATTTCACGACACAGTAATTCAGTCTACTAGTAAACCAGAGGTTAAAGGTTAAACGAACGAAACATATTTCGACAATTTATGTATGTTTCCTTAAATATATACATAAATAAAATGTTTCACGACACAACCTATCTCATGAAAACCTTAAATTTATATTAAAAATATATATTCCAAGATTCATGTTATTGTTATAATTTATGAGAAACAATAATAAAACAAATTGTCTGTCCCCCACACACTCATATCTCTCCTCCCCCCAGCACATGTCTGGCCCCCACACACTCATATCTCTCCCCCTCAAGCACATGTCTGTCCCCCCAGCACGTTTGCCCCCCACTCACTCATCTCTCTCCCCCCCAGCACATGTCTGGCCCCCACACTCATGTACCTCGTCTTTTTGATTGTTGCCAGTTAAGTGCTTCACTCCCTTCCATGATCACCAGACACTGCTGCTTGCAGTCAGTACTCCTCATGGCCAGGCCTCATCGGCAGCAGCAGCCAATGCAAGGACGGCTGGGCTCGTTCCACCCACCAAGCCCCCCAAAAAAACGCGATTGACAGCAAAAATCACCCAATAATAAGCAACCCATAAACTGAAAAAAAAAAGTGAATCTCTAGAAAAAAAAAAGCCCAAACTCGCATCAGAGTTGACCGGGCTTGCGCGACACACCTGCACACTGCAGGCGACACACTAACGTGTCCCGACACACAGTTTGGAAAGCTCTGCTGTAGAGAGACAGACTCACCAGTGTGTCTCCGCAAGGAGAAACATTTTCTCCCTCAGCCCTATGCTAAGGCTGAACTCCCCCGTGTCATGTGGGCACAGGAATTTCATTAACACACAGACCCCTCCCAATGGGGAGTATAATGATCCTGCCTGCTAGGCAGTCCCCACCCCCCTGCCAGCATAGGTCCTCACAGAACTCTCTCCCACTCTAGCCATCACCTTAATGATCCTATGACTCAGCAAGGCCAGCCCTGTTTAGCCCTCCCTCTCCCACAACTCATCGAGTCTTGTCTCCTTTAATTTGCCTACTTTGCCTTGTTACTGAATGGTCCCTGTGGCCTGCTTGTCTCACCTTGCCTTGTCTTGTGACCTCCATAACCTTCTTGCCTTGCCTTGTGGCTTTCTAGTCTTTGTCTGCCTTGCCTTGTGACCTGCTTAGGCCTCCTTGTCTGTTTTTTCCTTGTCTTGTCTGATATGTACCTTGCTTTGCATTAGTTTCTGCCACATTAGTTTGTGGTAGTATAATCTACCACATTAGTTTGTGGTAGTATAATCCTTGCCCTGTCCTCATGGTCCTGTCCAGTCCTAGTCTTGTTCTGACCTGCCTGGTCCTTGTTTTGTCCTGCCAGGTGAGTCCCCAACTGGTCCTGGTCCTTGTTTTGTCCTCCAGTGTGAGTCCCCAACTCCCACCTGGTTCCCCTGTGCTTCCTTGCCTTGCCTTCCCTGTTAGCTTCCTTGGGTTAATCTTGTTTATGACTGGGACTGTCTCTGACCTTGACCTCGCTTGTTCACTGCCTGCCCTGACCTCCTTTTGGGCACTGATCTTGTTGTTTGCTACCTGTCCAGACCTCTATCAGCTATGTACTGCTCCTGGAAAACCTTGCTGGCCACCAGAACCTGTGGACTCAATCCAAGGAGGAGGTGGCTGGTCAGGCAGAAGACCATGTCCAGCTCTGCCCAAGTATTTGGGCTTGCTCCTGGTGAGGGAATTCTCCATCCAGCTGGTTTCCTACTCCATTACAGGGAGTGGTACATTACACATTACATTACACTAACACATCTAGAGGCAGGGTCTGGATGGAGACCTCTGACACACACTGTTGGCAGGATGACCAATTGAGCCCACATTTGCATACCACTGTTAGGAAGGGGCAGATTTTGGGTTCCTTTTACATATGTCTGATGTACAATTGCAAAAACAAAACAATTAATAGAAAAAGCGACAGAGGGAAGAAAGGTGTACTGTTCTTAGTTTCTCTTTCTAATGTTTAAAGTTTTCCATTTTCTCTGTTAAGCCTCACTTAAACTTGGCACTTTTCCCAGATCTTCCCAAGGCAGACTTCTAAATCCACAGATTTTGCTCAAAATTTATTTTTCTTTTATTAGTAACATTTCAGATTTAGTCAAAATATCTCAAAGTATTTTAATTTGCAACAACGATACAAGTTAATTTTATAAGAATGATTATAAAATGTGAAATATTAAACAAAACATTTGTTGTTTATATATATATATATATATATATAAAAATGTATGCTGAAACATGACGCCCTATAAGTGTGTGTATGTATAAATGTATTTATGCAATGTGGGCCGGATTTTAAAAGGCTTACACGCATAAGGTACGCGCGTAACCCTTTTAAAACTCCCCTGCGCACGCTGAGCCTATCTTGCATAGACTCGGCGGCGCGCGCAAGTCCCGGGGCTTGCAAAAGGGGCGGTCGGGGGAGTGATCAGAGGGCGTGGTGTCACATCGGGGGCGTGTTCAGGGGTGTGTGGGCGGTCCGGGGCGTGGCCGAGTGCCCGACTATCAGGTCGATACAGTAAAGTGTGCTCCGTCGGAGCGCACTGTCACCCTGCTCTGGACGCGTGTTTTCCCTTACCCCTTATTCAGTAAGGGGAGGAAAACACGCTGCCCACCCGCGGCACCTAATAGCGCCCTCAACATGCAAATGCATGTTGATGGCCCTATTAGGTATGCCCGAGCGATCCAGTAAGTAAAATGTGCAGCCAAGCCGCACATTTTACTCTAAGAAATTAGCGCCGCCCAAAGGTCGGCGCTAATTTCTTCCGGCGCCAGGGAAGTGCACAGAAAAGCAGTAAAAACTGCTTTTCTGTGCACCCTCCGACTTAATATCATAGCGATATTAAGTCGGAGGTCCCCAAAAGTAAAAAAAGTAAAAAAAAAAAAAAAATTTTGAATTCGGCCCACGGCTGTCGGGCCGAAAACCGGACGCTCAATTTTGCTGGCGTCCGGTTTCCGAGCCCGTGGCTGTCAGCGGGCTCGAGAACCGACGCCGGCAAAATTGAGCGTCGGCTGTCAAACCCGCTGACAGCCGCCGCTCCAGGCCAAAAGGAGGCGCTAGGGACGCGCTAGTGTCCCTAGCGCCTCCTTTTCCTCGTTTGCACCGCGTCATCTCATTTGAATACTGAATCGCTCGCACCGGCCAAGGGCCGGTGCGTGCGCCGGGAGAGCGGGCGTTCGTCCGCTCTCCCACGGACTTTACTGTATCGGGCTGACAGTGGCCTGTGTCGGGGCCTGCCGTGCCGGCGAGTAAGTTACTACTGCTTGGAGGCAGTAGTAAATATTCGGATAAAGGTAGGGGGGGGTCTAGATAGGGCCGGGAGGGTGGGTTAGGTAGGGGAAGGGAGGGGAAGGTGCGGGGGGTGGAAGGAAAGTTCCCTCCAAGGCCGCTCTTACAAAAGTACGCACGCGTGCTGTCTTTTAAAATGTACCCCAGCGGGTGCATAAACTTATTTATGCAATCTTACATTCTGTTATATTCCAATAAAATTGATTAATACAGATTACAATGCAACATTCATGTTCAATAAAACAGACAGTACAACACAGTTTAAAATTTACTCACTCATAAATCTGTCAGAACAGTTTTTAGCTTTAACCTAAATTTCAAGTAGTTTTATTTATTTAAAAAGTTTTTTTATACCGGTATTTAGTTATTACCGTCATCGATTTATAATGCAAAAAGCTTATCTAACTAATAGAAATACATCAAAATAAAAATATAGTGATCAATGTCTTCATTCACACATTATTAAGAATAATTATCAAATTACAATTCCATTTTAAAACTTAATTCATACACATAAACATTGATCCTCACAAATGCTTTTCAGTTGTGGTATACCTGACTTTTTCATGCGTTTAATATTCTTGTCATGCTATACTTTTTTCAGCCTCAAATGCCTGTTGGTATAGCCATGTTTTAATTTTTTTCTTAAACTGTACCACATTTGATTCCAATCTTAATTCGGTTGGTAAGTTGTTCCAAATTTTAGGGCCAGCCAACAATAGAGCTCTTTCTCTTACAGATGTTAGTTTTGCAGATACCAAAGATTGAGTCAATAACAGGCCTTTATTGGCAGATCTTAAGTTTCTCTGCGGCTCGTGTAACCTTATTGCTGTGTTCAGCCATTCTACCTTCTCACTGTGAATAGCCTTATGCAAAATGCTTACCGCTTTATATTGAATTCTCTGTTCTATCGGTAACCAATGTAGTTCCATCAGGACAGGGGTAATGTGTTCTTTTCTATTTGTCCCAGAAAGTATTCTTGCGGCTGAGTTTTGTAATATTTGTAGTGGACGTATGGTGGCGTAGGGCAAGCCCAACAATAATGCATTGCATTAGACTGTAGAAGAAAATATTAAAGCCTGCAACACGGTTCTAAAATCTTTTGCATCTAGTAATGGCTTCAGTCTCCTGTTTATTTCCTCCCTCAATTTGCTTGGCAATGCATTCCACATTGAAGGTCATGTGAAAGAGAATAATCTATCCCTGGATTCCTACATCTTCTAATCTATGAAGTAAGGAATTACAAGTAAATTTTGAAATGTTAAACTTAATTCTTGAGTAGGAGAATATATTTCCACCAGACTGCAGAGAAAATGTGTTCCTTTACTATAAACAATTCTATGCACTAATGTAGGAATTTTAAATTTAATTCAGTGATCAATAGGGAGCCAATGCAACTCTCTTAACCAAGGGGTAATCCTTTTCATATATCCTGTTCCTGTTATTATCCTGGCAACATTCATTACAAGCTGTAAGACTCACAGTAATTTTTTAACCATTTCAAGATGTAAGGAGTTGCAACAATCTAAATAACTTAAAACTAATACCTGAACCGCTTGTTTTAAAATCTTTAGATAGAAAAAAAAATCTCAAAGAAGGATTACAAAATGCCATTTTTGCTCCCTTTTTATCTGCAGTTTAAGTGTCAAACAAGAATCCAATAGTACTGTTAATTATCTTAATTGAAAAGACACTGGTAATATTTTATCTAACAACAGAGGTCTACTTAACTTCAATATCTTTTTTTCCCTTCAAATTTCAAGCTCAGACTATTAGCACTCATTCATTTATTTATAGTTTTAAGACAGAAGTCCCCAAACTTTCAAGAGAGGACACATAAATAATTTCAAATCACCAAGAGGGCCTGGGGGTCCCCCTCTAAATTTGCTCAGCAAGGAAGGGGGAGGGCAAAGTCCCCCCTCAGAGTTTGCTGGGATATATGGGGGCCGGGGTTCATGTCTGGCCCTTTTGAGGATTTTAAACACTGGTTTAGCCAGAACTGATTTTTTTTTGGGGGGGGGGGGGGGGGAGAGCCACGATTAACATGGGTGGGCATTAGGTATACAGAACTGAGCCCTACTAGTTGTATTCTTATTTATAAATAATCCTTAGTGTATAGATTTCGAAGTAGTCTACAACAGCCATCATGCATCATGAGTGACATTATTAACTAATATTTCAAGCACTTACCAACATTAAGTTCTTGGAAGAGAAGTCCATTCACTGCTATTAATCAAGCTGACTTAGAGAATAGCCATTGCTATTTCTGGCATTAGTAGCATGGGATCTACTTAGTGTTTGGGAATTTACCAGGTACTTGTAATCTGGGCTTGATGGACGCTTGGTCTGACCCAGTATGGCAACTTCTTATGTTCTTACATGCTAGCAGAAATACAATACCTCAGTCACACACATAGAACGCAGGCTGACCCTTACCTAAAAGGTCAAGAATTTACATCAGGCATGGATGTTGTTTAAAATATCATCTTGGAAGCCCAGACCAGATGTATTCCATGCATTAAAGAAGGTGGAAGAAAATCAAAAACAAATGCTGGCATGGTTAAAAGGTGAGGTGAGAGGCTATTCTTCCCAAAAGAACATCCTTCAAAAAATGGAAAAGGGGATCTGAATGAAGAAAACAAGAAACAACATAAGCACAGGCAAGTTAGTTGCAAAACATTCATAAGGAAAGCAAAGACAACATTTGAAAAGAAGCTTGCTGTTGAAGCAAAAACTCAAAATAAAAACTTTTTCAGGAACATTTGAAGCAAAAAGGCTGTAAGGGAGTCAGTTGGACCATTAAGTGACAAGTCTTCAGAGGGACAGTTGTGTTAGGCTGGTGTAGCAAAAATGACAGGAATTGAGTGGCGCCTTATGGACTAACCAATTTATTAAAGCATGAACTTTCGAAGACGAAGTGATATACAAGAGATGGGTAAAATATATACAGAATAAAGAGAAGGCATTGAATTCAATCCCACCATAGCCCGAAGAAAAGAAGAGACCCCAAAACTCCTCCTTCTTCCTGCCTGCACAACCCTGAAAGAAAAAAGTTGCCGAAGCCACGCGGGCAAGAAGAAGAAGGAGCGTTGGCCCACATGCAGAAAAGAAGCAGTGTCTGTGGAAGGGCCGCTGCGGATTCCATCTCTCAGAAGCCCAAGAAGAGGAGGCCCAGAGGGGAGAGGAAAGCTAAGGCCCTTTAGAGAGGGGGAGAATGTGTTAGTGTGAGTGAGTTAAGAGCATGTGTGTGTCTGTGTGTGTGTGTGTATGTGTGTGAGAGAGACAGCATGTGAGAGTGAGAGCTGTATGTATGTGTGAGAGATAGCATGTATCTTCCCCAACACACATGGGATTTCTACCCATAAAGATTCTATTGTTCATTTAGGGCCGGATTTTATAAATGTGCGCGAACGCGTACTTTTGTTCGCGCACCAGGCGTGAACAAGAGTACGCGGGATTTTAATAGATACGCGCGTAGCCGCGCGTATCCATTAAAATCCGGGGTCAGCGCGCACAAGGCTGCCCAAAATCGGTAGCCTGCGTGCGCCGAGCCGCGCAGCCTGCCTCTGTTCCCCTACCTAACCCACTCCCCCGGCCCTATCTAAACCCCCCGCCCTAACTTTGCACGCGCAGGCCGGCAGCCCCGCTCCGTGTTCCGGTCCCAGGGGCTGGTCCGGACGTCGTGGCCACACCCCCGGAACACCCCCGGGGCGAAACCACGCCCACGTCTCCGCCCCCGAAACGCCGAGTCACGCGCGACACGCCCCCAAAATGCCACGTCACTCCGGGCACGCCCCCGACACGCCCCTTTTACAAAGCCCCGGGACTTACGCGCGTCCCGGGGCTCTGCGCGCGCTGGTGGCCTATGCAAAATAGGTGCGCCGGCGCGTGAGGGCCCTGCGCACGTAAATCCGGCCGGATTTACGCGCGCAGGACATTTAAAATCCGGCCCTTAGTCTCTTGCAGGATCCTTATCCTGTTGGAATCTGTCATCTATGACATAAAGTGCCACACCTCCCACCAAGTTGCTCTTCCTTATCATTCCGATATAATTTGTACTCTAGTATTGCTTTAACCAATAGGATGTCCTCCTCCCAACATCTCTCTGAGATACCATTTAAGTTTATCTCTTCATTCACTGCTATGTACTCTAACTCTTCCATCTTACTTCTTAGACTTCTGGCATTGGCCTATAGACATTTCAAAGTATGTTTTTTTTTGTTTTTCAGTTGACAGGGATAATTTTGCATCTTTTAGCTCAGGTGATTCGTTACTTATAGGCACATAGAGTACTTTTGCTTTTATTGGAACCTCTCTGTTGGGATGTCCTAATTCTTCTGCTTCATTAGCATCCTTCAAAGATACCTTCCTCCGACCCATGCCCTGCTGAGTGATTGTCGACTTTCCCCTTTGTTCTCGTTTTAAAAGCTGATCTATTTCCTTTTTAAAGATTAATGCCAGCAGCTTGGTTCCACCTTGGTTAAGGTGGAGCCTTTCCCTTCAGAAAAGACTCATCCATCCCCAAAAGGTTCCCCAGTTCCTTAAAAAACTGAAACCCTCTTCCTTGCACCATCTACTGCATTGAAACTCTACAGCTCTGCCCGCCTCTGGGGACCTGCGCGTGGAACAAGAAGTAGTTAGAGAATGCTACCCTGGAGGGTCTGGATTTCAGCTTTCTACCTTAGAGCCTAAATTTGGCTTTCAGAGCCTCCCTCCCACATTTTCCTATGTCATTGGTGCCCACATGTAGCACGACAGCTGGCTCTTCCCCAGCACTGTGTAAAATCTTATCTAGGTGATGCTTCAGGTCCACCACATTTGTATCAGGCAGGCATGTTACTAGGCAATCCAGCTATCTACATTCCTAATAATTGAATAGCCAACTATGATGGTTAACCTAACCCTTTCCTCTTGGGCAGTAGCCCTGGGAGACACATCCTCAGTTTGAGAAAATAATGCATCACCTGGAGAGCGGGTCCTTGCTATAGGATCTCTTCCTGGTGCACCAGGTTGATGCTCTCCGACTAGGAGACCTTCCTCTAAGGCAACACCAGGGCTGTCAGACTGGAGTTGGGACTTAGCTACTATGTCCCTAAACGTCTCATCTATAAACCTGTCTGACTGCCTCAGCTCCTCCAGGTCTGCCACTCTAGCCGCCAGAGATTGGACTCGTTCTCTGAGAGCCAGGAGCTCTTTGAACTGGGTACAAACATACAAATTGTCACTGGTAGGTAAAATATCATACATGCGACATTCTATGTAGAAGACTGGAAGGCCCCCCTCTCGCTGTTGGATTGCTACCTTCATCGTAATTTTGTTACGTTCTTAGTTAAGTTTAGGTTGCTAAGAGAGTGGGAATGTGTAAATAAGAGTCCTTTAAATTTATTGGTATATTCACTATTAATCTGGTAGTGACCTGCAATGGGATAATTAAATTCTTGTTAAGACCAGGGGCAATCCTGTGTTTTAGATAAAAGGCCGATTGATTTTTAATGTGAAATTGTCACCTGCCTATAAATCAGATGGATTAGCTATGGGTGGATGGGAGGGAAAGACAAACACATACAACCCCTAAGCTTTTTCCTATCTTTTGGCTAGGTTTTTTATAACACACACACACTCTAAAAAATATACTCCAATATGCCTTGCTTCAAAACGATTTAATTTCTAAAATTTCCCTAAGCAATAGTTGCTAATCCTCTTCAGCCACCAGCAAGATGATCCTTTTCCTCTGTGATCTCGCTGAAATAAGGGTTTCTGAGCTCTTCCCCTGCAATATATCTTGTGCTTATAAGGCAAGTTAGTAAAAAAACAATCCCTATGGTGATTTACACTTCGGTTACTTAGCCTGAGTGACTCATTGCTATTCTGTCTAACAAATGTTAGCACCTACTCAAATCAATCCCACTATTCTAACACCTTTTCAGGGTGTGCAAATGTTTGCAACATTTTTACTTAAGTATACACAACTCTAGGCTATTACCTACCTTTTGGCTAACTTTTTATAACAAACACACAAACTCTAAGCCTTTACTACATTTTGGCTTGCTTTTTTCAACAAAATACACACACACACACAAAAGAATATATCCTAATAGTTTACCACTCCCCAAACCTTTAGGGGTAGATTTTCAAAGGGTTACACACGTAACCCCGAAAACCTGCTCCTGCACATGCCGAGCCTATTTTGCATAGACTCGGCGGCATGCACAAGCCCCGGGTCGCACGTATGTCCTGGGGCTTTGAAAATGGGGCAGGGAGTGGATGTGGCACCGGTCCGGGGGTGGGACCAAGGCCTCTGGCACAGCAGCTGTGCCGGGGGATGGTGCGCTGGCAGCCGGCCAGCGCGCACAAGAAAATTACTTGAAACAAGGTGGGGGGGATTTAGGTAGGGCTGGGGGGTGGGTTAGATAGGGGAAGGGAGGGGAAGGTGGGGGGGGGGAGCAGAAGAAAAGTTCCCTCCAAGACTGCTCCAATTTCGGAGTGGCTTTGGAGGGAACGGGGAAAGCCATTGGGGCTCCCCTAGGGCTCGGCGCGTGCAAGGTGCACAAGTGTGCACCGTTGCGCGCGCCAACCCCGGATTTTATAACATGCTGGGTATCCCACACAAATGAACCCCGCGTGCGCTTCTTTTAAAATCTATCCCTTAAGTTCTAAAATTTCCCAAAGCAATACTTATCAGTCCTCTTCAGCTACTAGCAAATGATCCTCTCCTCTCAATGCTTCCACTGAGAGGAGAGGATCATGTTAGTGAGAGCACTGAGATGATAGGATCATCTTGCTGGTGGCTGTGCTGAGAGTGCATCAGTGCTGAGATTGGGAGCCATCCCTTGCTGGTCAATGGTGCTGAAGAAACATTGGCACTGAGAAAGAAAGAAGCTGAATTTTTCTGTGCCGATCTTTTGTGTGTTAAAGTATCCTGTGAAGTAGCAGTTTCTGCATGATCTTTTTGCATTGAGACACTTTGACTCTGATGGAGAGTTCTTGTCTCCTTTGGAATCTTTGCACTGAGGTTTAGCTCCGTCATGGTACTGGACTTGAGTAGACTTTGACCTTTTGGTTCTTGTCTTTCCTTTTGTATGTTGTAGGAGTCTGAGGCGACTTCAAAATATCCTGAAGCTTGCACTCACTATACGTCAAGGCTCCTGGGGATATGCCTCTGTAGACCGAACACACATTCATGTCATAAGATGGGCCTAAGCACACAAACATCTGTCATGCAGATTGAGAATGGACTTTTTAAAATTACATTTTGAGCACCTTTTTGAAGCCAGGCTTCCTTTTAGCCTTGGCAAAATGAGATTGTGCCAAATCAAACTCAATTTTGAAAAATATATTTATTTTTTGGAGAGTTGCAAAAAAGTGCAAATGATAAAAAATAAAGCTAATAACGAAAGAACTAACAATAAAAGAAACAGACAAAATGAGCAGCTTGAAGATAGAGCAGAATTACATTCTTTTGCTTGGGTGGAAATAAAATGACTGAGGAGAACTCACACTCTATGATGGCTGTACAGCAAACTCAGTGCATTGTCAAACTTTCAGAACTGTAACAGTTTTTTTTTTCTTTCTTGGCACCATCGGGAGTCATCACCCTACTTGTGTAATTGATTATGTCTTGCTTGCCCACAGAGAAAATTCAGTCTCACTAAATACAGCATGCAAGAAAGAAAGATTTGCATTTAGTTTTTGTAGAATGTACATGACCAATTCAGTGAAAGCACAGAATATATTTCACACATTTGTATCATGCTTATAAAGATATCATCACTAAACATCAAATGCTACATTTTTTTGAAGCACAGAGGGCATGTTACTAAAATAAATATGGAAACAGTTCTCAGAAACAGAACATCTCTCATAACTCAAGAAGGCCTGGGGAGGGGGGACGAGCAGACTGAATCTGCCTCGTTAAGAAGGAGCTTCCATCTTAAGGGAAGTGGGCAAATTATGGTTCCATTCTGCTGCTGTTTCCCCCCACCTTGGGCGATCTCCCATTTGGTCTGTGTGTAAAAGCCACAAACTAAAATGTTTGTGTGTGTTTAAGGGGGGGGGGGGCGGAGCAATTGGAACATTTAAGCTAATTATTTTTGACTCTACTCTGGACGTTAAGATCCAATTGTGTAGTATTCTTTCCACTGGTTATTTTAAGCTTCATTTCCTACATCATTTAAGTTCCCTCTTGGATGTGGGAGACTTTAGAGCAGTTGTCCAAGCTTTCATTCTGTCAACGGTGGATTCATTGTATGTTAGTTACCCCAAAATCACCTGCGAGTTCTGCATTCGTTGCAAAACTCAGCAGTGCATTTAGTTACAAAAGGTTCTCCCCGTGAGCATATTACCCCCCCCCCCCCGAACTGTGTCAGATTCATTGGTTGCCGATTTTATATCAGGTGAAATTTAAAGTGTTGATTCTGGTTTTTAAAGGCTTCTCTTACAAAATTATTTACATTTTATTTACCTAGTCAATCATTACTGTCCGCTAATCAACAGCTTTTAGTGATCCCTTTTAAGGGGCAAATTCGACTGCAGACAACAAGAAATTGCTCTTTTTTCGCAATTGGTCCTAAACTCTGGATTGATTAACCAGTCGAATTGTGGATGTTGACTGATTTAAAAGTTTTCAGAAGACAGCTAAAGACTCTATTGTTTAAGGAAGCATTAATTGAAATTTTTTATTGTATTTATTTTATGTTTATTTTTTTGCTGTATGTTACTCTTGTGATCTGCTTAGCTTGAATTTTCATTAAATGCAGACAAGAAATATTTTTAAATAGGCAGCTGGCAGAAGCCCACTTCTCCCTTTTATATAGTAAAATACAGTGTCTTAATGGTTCAGACTAAAAGGTGAATGTGCATTTTTTTAAGCTGGGGCATTCAATGAGTTTATAAGCTGCTTTCAGTATGACTGTGCCTGTGAAGCAAATTAGGGGGGCTTCTTGAAACCTTGTGCTGAATGCGAATCCCCTAATAAAGTATAATGAGAAACACTGTTAAGAGTACAGGTGGGTAGCCTCTTGCAGCCAGATGGTGAAGATAGACCATACCCAGCACAGCACTTTGAGTGGCATATTGGCCCAGATTGACTAGTCAATATGAGACAGCATTCAACAAATGAGTAGTGCTCCCTCAGTGTTATGACAGTAGTGGTCTAGTTCTATAAATCTAGTAATTCAGTAGACAGGAGAGTACAAATGCATTGGTTTTTGTCCTCTCAGGTTATGTACCTCATGTTTATATTTAACTGCAGTATTTTATAAATTAGGGTATGTTTTGTAATAAAACTAGATCCTTATTACTCTACACATCATTGTCTGAGCAATATTTGGCATGTGAAGGGGTGAGAGGTAGATGGGAGAGACAAGAAGGCTGTTAGTAAGGTTAGGGGTCAGGATGAGCAGACTATGGCTGCCTCGTGTGACTTACTGTAAAACAGGAGCACAGGAAAGATGTGCATAGACTTAAATTGTCCAAAACATTTTGTGCTGTTCATGTGTTAGATTTAACTGCATTCATAAAATCACAGACAATTCTTTTCAACAGAATTTACATTGCCCAACATGGACCATGTTTCGAGAAATTGCGTCAGGAGGGACCAAATCTTGGTTACAACTATTTGAAAAAGTCAATTGCACATGAATATGAATCTAACACATGAACAGGCCAAAACATTTTGGACGATTTAAGTCTATGCCAAATCTTTCCCTGCTCCTATTTGAATTGTTGGTTTGGCTTTCCACCTCTACTATTGTGACTTAAAACAGATCATGGTTCTTCATGGTTGCTGCGGTATAAGTGTGTGACTGTTTAAGGCAAACAAAACCAGGACAGCATTTATGATATACTGGGGTAGTTTCAACTAGTGACTAAAACTGATACTGACTAAAATTAATACTAGCAATAGTTAATTATATATTAGACCATAGGCCTATCTTGATGTTTCCCCTTGGTATGTATAGAGATGTAGTACTGATTCCTGTAAAAAAAAAAAAAAAAAAGTACACTTTCAAACATACAGTGCAACTGGAGGAAACCAAAACTAGTTCAGCCTATACTAAGTACAGTGGAGTCATCTGGTAACCCTACTTACGAAACATCATAATTTTTTATTATCTATACATACATATCCCCATATGTGTATGAAGAGAGAGAGTATTATTTCATGGTTAATTTGTGAGCAGGCTTTCCATAAATAATTTGAGAGTTTACTTAGCATGAATTATTCAACTCTTTACCCACATGTGATATGTAGGAATAAAACCTGTGTCTGTTGAACAGCTATTGTATATTCCCTCCTCTCACTTTTGCTCTTTTCCCTAAATACTTAAATATAAATGCATTAAAACTTCAGTGTGAAAACATTTGCATTGTCATAGTAACTAAATAATATACCCCAAACTTAGATGGATTATGTTGTAACTATGATTTATTGTGTTTACCAGGATGAAAACTGATTTACAGATTGATGTTCAGGAAGGAAGGACACTGTATTTTTTTTTTATTTATTTTGTATTTAAACTACTTTGGTAAGAGAACAGTTTGTACTACAGCCTTGCATATAACAAATTATTTGAACATAAAATAGCTACTTTTCTAGTCAGTTAATAGCAAAACTAGGAACATGAGAGAAGATATTTAAATTCGAGTAAGGATTATGTATGAAAAAGTAAGTATTTCTGAGAGCTCATTATCTGGTAATTACATGTAAAATTATGTGAAAATGTGTTTTTATGATTGAAGACATGAGTCTCAGGAAATGACAGAAAACTGGAAAGATATTGATACTGTATATTGTACAATATATATAGTAAATACTGTATATCAAACAAAAACTTGGAGCAATGAAAAGATTTGAGGGTCTAACATAGCTCTTATTAAGACTTCAAGGAGTTGGTTGGGGATAGTATAGATATGCTCTTCTGCACATTTTCTTGGCTTACACAGGAACTTGGCATAATAAAAGCCAAACTTTCAGCTAGGATTGATTTTATCTTGAAGATATTTTATTCATTGTTCAACAAATTATTCAGAAATATTATACTTGTAACAATATTTTGATTACTGTTAAGATGGGTTATTAGTTAATATCTTTTATAAAACTTAACAAGTTCAAGCATCTGTCTAATGTTATGTTTTTCTGTTCTCAGCTAATTTCATATTCTGCTGAGTCCAGTCAATGATTACATCACTTACTGAAACAATAAGATGTCAGAGTCACCAGGAAGGTGGGAATCATGGTTCATTTACATATCAGATAAAATCTGCAGTAAAGTTTCAGTACAATATTTAGCATTACTGTGCTTAGTGATTTTATATGTCTAACACAGCAGTTAAGCTTACACCAATTGTTTTCAAGGTATGTTGAACTGCTGTTTAATTCAAAATAGTAAATTAAAATAATTCTCCCCCAACATACATATAGAGGCTGATGTAATAACCTTCGATATTTTCTGTGGGATAGCAGCTGCTTTGTGTGCAGTTTTGCTACTGATGCTAATAAGCTCCAAGGTCATTAGCATTAGTAACAAAATTGTGCATACATGATTTTATAGACCTATATCATATGTCTACTCAGCTGTCTCTTCTCCAAGCTGAACAGTCCTAACCTCTTTAACCTTTCCTCATAAGGGTGCCGTTTCATCCCCTTTATCATTTTGGTCGCTCTTCTCTGTTACTTTTTTGAGATGCAGCAATCCGAATTGCACAGAGTACTCTAGATGTGGTTGCACCATGGAACAGTACAGGGATATTCTCCCTTTTATTCCCTTCCTAATAATTCCTAATATTGGGGGTCATTTATCAAAATGTGCTAAGGCTTTTTCGCATGCGTTAAGGGCTTAAATCATGCGAAAAGCCCCATTAACGCATGCGATAGCCCCTTACCACATGCGTAGGCCCACCTAGTAACTCGAGGTGAGGGTTAGGTATCAGTGTAGGGGGTTAGGGGCCCCTTTGACATTCAATGTTAGATGTACGAACAGAACAGTGGTCTCTTGTGAACATTTGATGACCCTCGGAGTGAGGAAACTCAATCCAAGATGAAATTTGTACAATGTGTCTAAATATTAGATTTTCATAAGACGCTTGTCAGCACTGTTTTCAAACAAAGATATGACTCAGAATTTTAGTTAGAACAAATATAAATTTAATATTTCATATCTTTGGAAGCACAGGAGCCATCCTTCAAGATGGGCATAGCAACACTGTGTCTTCCAATATCTTGTGAAAGCTGTTATTTTATACTTTCAAACCATACCTAGAAAATGCTTGTAGGAGAATCCTTTACACAATATTACAGTGTCATACCCTGACCTCTTCTAACCTGAAAAACAACTTCCTCCCACCTTGAAAAGTTCCTTTGTCTTAGCATTACTTTGAAGTATTCTGTTTCCTTCTGATCTTCTGTATTTTGTAAATAGATATGTTTGTGTTTTGTTGTTGGTTCCAAGCCTTTAATTAGTCTTGACCTCCGGGAATCTCCAGTTCACCTGCAATCTTCAGTTCACCTGCTTCTTTCAATGAGATAGGAATCTGTGAGAACCAAGCTTGTATTATGGTTTCTGTGAGAACCAAGCTTGTATTATGGTTTAGATATTACCATTGATGACCTCCTGGCCTTTAATTATAGGCTTTGCAGAGCCTACAGGTTTCTCAGATCTTTTCCAAAGTCTTGAATCTGAGGTCAGTCAGAAGTTCACTGTATCCCAGCAGTGTCAGTGTGAAGCAGCCTGCTAAGGATTCTGGGAATGGCTAAATGAACCAAAGTTCTGAATCAAATCTTCATTATATCAAATGTTCTCTCCATCTAGCTTAATGTTACCCAGGTAGAGAGTCCATCAAGCTAGGTTGAGAGAACATTGTACAAATCTCAACTTGGAGTGAGTTTCCTCACTCCGAAGGTCATCAAATGTTCACAAGAGACCACTGTTCTGTTCATACATCTAACATTGAATGTCAAAGGGGCCCCTAACGCCCTACACTGAAACCTAACCCTCACCTCGAGTTACTAGGTGGGCCTACCATAGGGATACAAATACCTATCTAGGGAGTTGACATTATGGCCAGGCTCACTCAATCACTCACTCTCTCTCTCCCCCCAGTGGTGGTTGGAGGCTCTCCAGGTGCTTACAACTACTAAACATGGTCCCCTCAGTGGTTATATGTGGGAAATACAACAGGTCTGGCTCCTATCACAATGTCTGATAATGTTATCACAATTTGCACCAACTTAGCTCTTCACATAGGTAATTAGCACAAATTGCAATAAAATGAACATTTGCATAAACCACACCCCTTATGCTATCACATGCGATACCACATTTTGATAAATCCAGGCCATTGTTTGCTTTTTTGACAGCCTCCACACATTGAGCTGAGGATTCCAACATATTATCCTCAACGATGCCTAGATCCTTTTCCTGGGTAGTGACTCCAATAGTGAACCTAATATTGATAACTATAGTTTGGATTATTTGTTCATCACTTTCTCTTGTCCACATTAAATTTCATCTGCCATTTGGATGCCCAGACTTCTAAGGTCCTCCTACAATTTTGTATCATCTGCAAATTTGAAAACCATCACTTGTTTCCTTTACCAGATCATTCATAAATATATTAAATATTACCACTTCCAGTACAGATTCCTGTGGCATTCTGCTAATTACCTTCCTCTATTGAGAAAACTGACCATTTAACCCTTTGCTTTGTTTTCTATCTCTTAACCAATTTACAGTCCACAATAGACTTCTATCCCATGACATTTTAATTTTCTCAGGTGTCTCTAATGAGGGCATTTGGATTTTCAGAAAGTGTATAACCGATACACTATTTCTCACAGGACAAGCAGGATGGTTGTCCTCACAAATGGGTGACATCGAGGATGGAGCCCACCACGGAAAAACTTCTGTCAAAGTTTAACAGAACTTTGACTGGCCCCTACTGGGCATGCCCAGCAAGGCACTGACCCTGCAGCCAGCAGGGGTCTCCCCTCAGTCTTCTTTTTTCCGCGCAGCAGTTGCCACGCGGTGAAAGGAGCTCTTCTTACCACGTTCCTGACAGGAATTCGGTTTTTCTTTCCGAAGAAAAATTTGCCCCTCAGGGGTCTCCCTTCGACAAATTTTTGTCACCTTCGCGGACTCCGGTAAGTTTTTTGCCGTTTTTCATCGACTGCCGTCGATTTTGGCCCTCAAGGCCTGTTGGCACTTACCGATCCCGCGGCTAAATTTGGCCCTAGGCCATGGCGACGGGGTTCCATCGTTGTCCGGACTGTACCCGGACTATGTCAATCACAGACCCCCATAGGGTTTGTGTTTTGTGTTTGGGTAGTGAGCATGATGTCCTGACTTGCACCAAATGTGCCTTAATGACACCTAAGGGTCGCAAAGCCAGGATGGAGAAGATGGGGCTCCTCTTCCATGCACCCACCCCAACGCCATCGATAGCATCGACGTCATCGGAACCGGCACCGTCGAAGTTGCACCACCATCGTCAACCCTCCGGTGACCGTCCACCATCGATGACTTCTCGGCCGTCGACTCCTGTCCCCTCCCCGGATGGGCGAGGAGACCGAAAGGACAAGCATCGCCATCGACGGCACAAGTCTCGGCCTGTCGAGGATCCACAGTCATCGACCTCTGAACAAGCCGAGCCACCGACTAAGAGGCCTCGATCAGACTTGGCACCGTCCACGTCTCGTTCGCAGGCATCGAGGAAACCCTCACCCTCTCGGGGTGTGGGAGCCATGATCCCACCGGTTACGGTGGTCCCTCCGGCTCTGCCTCAGCCTCCCTCTCCCGTCGAGCCGGGTATTGTTACCCCTGGTCTCCGGGCAGAACTGGACCGGCTGGTCCAGGAGGCCATCGAGAAAGCGATGCAAAGGTTCCAACCTCCACCGGCACCGTCTCCGGCACCGATTCCGGCACTGCCTCCGGCACCGACTCCGGCACTGACTCCGCCACCGAGGAGGGAACCGTCCACTGAGCCTCTGGTGGAGGCGCTAGCACCGCTACTACACCGCATGGAGGCACTTGTACATGCCCTTCCATCGATGATTCCAGTAGCACCGACAGCGCCACCGTCTCCGACAGGATTCTCATCGGCAGGAGAAACACCGTTCCTGATTCCCCCTTCCGGGGTGGTCCCATCGGTGCCTTCTCGTATATCTCCACCGATTTATCCTTCGGCTCCATCGATTCCAAGACCGGCACCGATTCCATCGGCAGCACCGAAGCCCTCGATGCCATTCCCAGTACCACTTGCAGCACCGGTTCCTTCAAGGTTTCCTTCGATGCCTTCGGATCCTCAGCCAGGTCCGTCAGGGCTTCAACCCCCAAGTGATCCCTACGATACCTGGGGTGATGATACATCTTCTGACACAGATTTACCATCACCACCTTCTCCTACAGAGAGTAGAAAAAGATCTCCTCCAGAGGATCTCTCCTTTATTAATTTTGTAAAGGAGATGTCAGACATTGTACCTTTTCAGCTGCAATCTGAGACCGATGACAGACACCAGATGATGGAACTGCTCCAATTTTTGGATGCTCCAAAAATCATCGCTTCCATCCCCATTCACCAGGTGTTTCTGGATCTCTTAAAGAAAAACTGGGAATCTCCTTCATCTGTGTCACCAGTTAACAAGAAAGCTGACTCCACATACCTCGTCCAGTCAGCACCAGGCTTTCAAAAGCCTCAACTGGATCATCGCTCTGTTGTGGTTGAGTCCGCTCAAAGAAAGGCCAAGCGTCTAAAGCCACACTCTTCCACTCCACCTGTCAAGGACAATAAATTCCTGGATAGTGTGGGACGGAAAGTGTACCATGGAGCTATGTTGATTTCTCGCATAGCTTCATATCAACTTTACATGACTCAATATAACAGAGCCATCCTTAAACAGATGCAAGATTACGCTGACACATTACCGGACCAGTACCAGCCACAGCTTCAAGCCCTTCTTAACAAAGGGTTTGAGGCGGGGAAGCACGAGATCAGAACGGCTTACGATATCTTCGATGCTTCCACAAAAGTTTCAGCTACTGCCATCTCGGCCAGACGTTGGGCCTGGTTAAAGTCATCCAACCTTCGCCCAGAGGTCCAGGATCGTTTAGCGGATTTACCCTGCTTAGGGGACAATTTGTTTGGAGAACAAATTCAGCAAATTGTAGCTGAATTAAAAGATCACCACGAGACGTTGAAACAGCTTTCCTCTGTTCCGTCTGAGGTTTCCTCCAAACAACCACTTAAGAAGGACTCTAAAAAGTCGTTCTTTCGGCCACGTCGTTACTATCCTCCATCGGCCAGGCCTCGTCCAGCTCGATCCTCTACCAGACCTCAGCCACGTCAGCCTAGGAAACAAAGGCCTACTGTAGCCCCTCCTCCTGGGCCTGCGGCTGGCCTTTGACTCCCCTGTAGGGAGCACATGCCAAACCCCTCTTCCAGACATCCCTGTAGGAGGTCGACTGTACCATTTTTTACAAGCTTGGTTGCAGATCACCTCAGATCAGTGGGTACTAGCAATTATCGCACAGGGTTACCACCTCAACTTCATAACTCTTCCGACAGACTCCCCGCCTCTTCAAGCGTGGAGTCTAACCACCCATTTGGCTCAATTACAACAGGAAGTATCTCTTCTTCTGCAATCAAATGCTATAGAACCCATCCCTCCCTCTCAACGAGGGAAGGGATTCTATTCCAGATACTTCCTAATACCAAAGAAATCAGGAGGACTACGTCCCATTTTGGACCTTCGAGCCCTCAACAAATACCTTCAAAAAGAGAAGTTCAAAATGGTAACCCTTGGCGCGCTGCTCCCTCTGCTACAAAGGGGGGATTGGCTGTGTTCTCTCGACCTCAAGGACGCTTATACTCACATTGCGATCGCAAGATCCCATCGCAAGTATCTGCGCTTTCTGGTAGGCCGCGACCATTATCAATACCGGGTATTGCCTTTCGGTCTGGCATCTGCTCCACAAGTCTTTACCAAATGTCTCGTAGTGGTAGCAGCATTCCTACGGAAGGAAGGTGTCCACGTCTACCCCTACCTGGACGATTGGCTAATCAGGGCCTCCACCCAACAGATTGCCCAGTCCTCCCTAACATTGACAATTCAAACACTCCTTTCCTTAGGGTTTCTTGTTAATTACGAGAAATCTTGCTTAGTCCCATCTCAAACCTTATCCTTCATTGGGGCAGACTTGGACACCTTACAGGCAAAGGCTTACCTTCCTCATCAGAGGGTTCACACCCTAATCTCCCTAGCTCGCCAGCTCCAGTCTCAAAACACTGCCACGGCTCGCCAATTCCTCATTCTCCTAGGTCACATGGCATCCTCGGTCCAAGTCACTTCCATGACCCGACTAGCCATGAGAGTAACACAATGGACTCTACGACACCAATGGATTCAAGCTTTTCAGCCTCTGTCCTCCATAGTCACTGTTACACAAGCGATGCGCCTGTCTTTAACCTGGTGGACGACTCAGGTCAACCTCCTTCAGGGCTTACCTTTTCTCCCACCGGATCCGCAAGTAATCCTAACCACCGACGCTTCTCACATCGGTTGGGGAGCCCATGTAGACGACTTCCAAACCCAAGGGTTATGGTCAAAACAGGAAGCCGAACACCAGATAAATTTCCTGGAACTTCGAGCAATCCGCTATGCGCTCCGAACTTTCAAAGATCATCTATTCCATCAGATAATCTTAATCCAGACGGACAACCAAGTGGCCATGTGGTACATAAACAAGCAGGGAGGCACAGGATCCTTCCTTCTGTGTCAGGAAGCTGCGCAGATTTGGGCGGAAGCCCTCTCCCACTCTATGTACCTCAGGGCCACTTACCTGCCGGGAGTAGACAATGTATTGGCAGACCAGCTGAGCCATGTCTTCCAACCACACGAGTGGTCACTCAACCCTCTCGTAGCGACCTCTCTGTTTCGAAAGTGGGGTTTTCCCCGCATAGACCTCTTTGCGTCCCCTCAGAACCACAAAGTGGACAATTACTGCTCTCTCATTCGGAGCCAGCACTCTCGGCCGAGGGATGCGTTCTCCCTCAAGTGGACAACCGGTCTGCTCTATGCATTCCCTCCACTTCCTCTTGTGTCAAAGACTCTCGTGAAACTACGCCAGGACGGAGGAACCATGATCCTGATAGCACCTTACTGGCCACGCCAAGTATGGTTTCCAATACTCCAGGATCTCTCCATCCGCAGGCACATTCCTCTGGGAATGGACCCGCATCTGCTCACTCAAAACGACGGATGCCTCCTCCATCCCAACCTCCAAGCCTTGTCCCTGACGGCATGGATGTTGAAAGGTTAGTCCTTCAACCATTTAACCTTTCAGATTCCGTTTCTCATGTCCTAATAGCTTCACGAAAGCCTTCCACAAGAAGATCTTACTCATACAAATGGAAAAGGTATACATCATGGTGCACTTCTTAGTCCCTTGATCCCCTTTCCTGACCAATCTCGAAATTCTTGGACTATTTATGGCATCTCTCTGAATCAGGTCTTAAAACCTCTTCTATAAGAATGCATGTCAGTGCGGTAGCCGCCTTCCATAAAGGAATTGGGGGTAGTCCTATTTCAGTACAACCCCTGGTAACGCGCTTTCTTAAGGGCTTGCTCCATCTGAAGCCACCCTTGCGTCCTCCGGCCCCATCCTGGGACCTTAACCTGGTTCTTGGTCGTCTAATGAAACCACCTTTCGAACCTCTGCACTCCTGTGACTTGAAATATCTCACTTGGAAAGTGTTATTCCTTTTGGCTGTTACTTCAGCTCGCAGGGTTAGTGAATTACAGGCCCTAGTTACCTATCCGCCTTACACTAAGCTCCTGCAGGACCGGGCGGTACTTCGCACTCACCCTAAATTTTTACCTAAGGTAGTTTCGGAGTTTCATATTAATCAATCCATCATACTACCTATCTTTTTTCCCAGGCCCCACTCCAACTCTGGAGAACAGACCCTGCATACCCTAGACTGTAAGCGGGCTCTAGCTTTTTACCTAGACAGTACAGTTTCTCACAGGAAGAGCACTCAATTATTCGTCTCTTTCCATCCTAACAAGCTAGGACAACCTGTGGGTAAGCAGGCTCTTTCCTCCTGGTTGGCGGACTGCATTGCTTTCTGCTATGAGCAAGCTGGCATCCCTTTTCAAGACCGTGTTAAAGCACACTCTGTGAGGGCCATGGCGACGTCAGTGGCACACCTTCGATCAGTGCCGCTTCCGGAGATCTGCAAAGCTGCAACCTGGAGTTCCCTCCATACATTTGCAGCCCATTATTGTTTGGACAAAGCTGGAAGACAGGACTCCATCTTCGGCCAATCTGTCTTGCGTAACCTTTTTCCAACCTGATGTACCAACACCCTTCCACCTGCCCGGTAGGGTGCGGATGCCCTTTCCCAAATTCCACCCCAGTTGTTGTGCCTCTTGCACACCGTTGGGTGCATTTGGTGCAAGTCAGGACATCCTCAGCTCGGTACTCACCCATTTGTGAGGACAACCATCCTGCTTGTCCTGTGAGAAAGCAAATGTTGCTTACCTGATGTAACAGGTGTTCTCACAGGACAGCAGGATGTTAGTCCTCACGAAACCCGCCCGCCACCCCGCGGTGTTGGGTTCGTTTTCTTTTTACTTTTTAGGCACTGCCTGTAGCTTTGAAAATCAGACTGAGGGGAGACCCCTGCTGGCTGCAGGGTCAGTGCCTTGCTGGGCATGCCCAGTAGGGGCCAGTCAAAGTTCTGTTAAACTTTGACAGAAGTTTTTCCATGGTGGGCTCCATCCTCGATGTCACCCATTTGTGAGGACTAACATCCTGCTGTCCTGTGAGAACACCTGTTACATCAGGTAAGCAACATTTGCTATCTACTGGGTCACCATTATCAACCTGTTCATTAACCCCTTCAAAAAAAAAATGTAGCAAATTAGTGAGGCAAAATTTCCCCTGGGGAAATTTATATTGTCTTTGTTCCATTAAACTACAATTGTTTATGTAATATGTATTCATTAAGATTGTTCCTTAGAATAGTTTCTTCCATTTCCCCGGTGCTGAAAAAAACTTCATTATGAGTTTTTGCATTAATGGCAAGCTTATTTTCAATGTCTTTTTATTTTTTTTCCTGCCCTATCAATGTTTTACATCTAACTTGCCAGTGTTTGTGATTTTTCCTATTTTCTTCATTTTGATCCTCTTTCCATTTTTAAAAGGTGTTCTTTTGGCTATAATTGCCTCTTTCATTTTACCTTTTAACCATGCTGGCATTCATATGGCTTTCTTTCTTCCTTTTTTGAATGCATGGAATATATGTGGTCTGGGCTTCCAATATGGTATTTTTAAGCAAAGTACTCCTTTTACTATTATCTCACACTGTCAATATCTTTAGAGAAACACTAATGATTACAGCATACTTGAAAGCTGACTCTGTTCATAGTTACATACAATTTACAATTATTGGTCCATATTATAGCAGTGCTGTTTGTAAAATTATATATTTTTTTTAATTTTTTAATAAACTTGCACAAAAAAAAGTTCCAACTTGGCTTTATAACAATTCCCTGACATAGTCCCATGTTTCAAAACTGCACATTCTTTGCATCAGAGGGACCCTCGGTTTGCCCACAGTGTTTCTGTGAAGCCAATCGAACAGACACATGCGTTATTTATAGTTCACACGCCAATCATTGCAATCCACGTAGTTTGTAATGATAGGCTGACTTGTTAAGATAGGGTAATTAGAATATACACATTTTGGAATTGCAGCTTTCTTTCAGTGAAATTAATGAATACCAGTCCACTTCCATATTCAAGCCTAATGGTTGTACTGTGTTCAGAGTATAAGTCGTTAAGAACTACCTCCCTATTCCCTCCATGCCAAAATGCGCCTACCTATTCAATCACTAATCATCTTTGTTCTGTGAAAGAATGGTCTATACCAGTGATTCTCAACCTTTTTTTGGCCGGGACCACACCTGACAGATGGTACTCACATGCGTGACACACTGAACATGTGACCATCATGGGACTAAATGTAAACATGCACTCTGCATCCACAGGAATCCCCTCAACCCCCAGCAATGAGTGCAGAGCAGATCTAGGGCATCACCCTGTACAACTCGTCATACAAAAAAGATATTCTGGTTCTGATGACATCTCAGTAAAAGCAAAACAAACTCCCTTTACTACCAGGCACAATAGTCTTCCTTATGAAAAGACAGTAATTTACCACTAATGCATATCCTATTGAGAAAACACAACAAATAAGATTGATACAAATGCCTACACGCTAGTAAAATACCTCACCTCGGTCACATACCCAGAACTGGCCTTTACCAAGTACAGAAAAATCACAAATTATAAATATGGAGACAGAAACTGGAATGGAAAACCAAAAAAGCCACTCTGCATGCAGTGCAAACCTGGAGAAATGGAAAGAGAAATATAGCACCTAACAGACTCTCAGGATTTGCAATAATGCACACAAACTAAACCGCACAAAGTTACACCTGTATTATGGAACACACTCAAACAACCCTATCTAAGAAACACAACTATTAAACCAGGCCCTAAATACTAATACATTTCCTATTGGGAAAACAGAATAAGCCAAGCTGCTATAGAGCCCCGCATAATTGTAAAGCTATACTAAAAATGTTACAAAACAGCTGCTGAACAGAATAATATCCAACAATTAAAAACTAATAAAAATTATTAAAAAATGTCCAAATATCAATAAAATATTTCAAAACAGCAGACATTGCATAATATCCAATAATTAAAATGGCAGTCAATCAAGAAAAATAAATTAAAAAAGACACCTTTACTTACCTTCTTCAGCAACTCTCTTACTCCTTTCCCTTCCAGGCCAATAGCACTCACCAGAAGCAGCAAGGGCTGCTGAAGCTCTATCATCACAGTCCTCTTCCTTAGCGCCCACAACCAGTCACACACACACACTCACACTCACTCACACACACACACTCTCTCTCTCTCATCTTCCTGACCAGTCTCTCTCTCATCTTCCTGACCAGTCTCTCTCTCACACAGAAACACATCACCTCCCTGACTAGTCTCTCTCTCTCTCTCACACAGAAACACATCACCTCCCTGACCAGTCTCTCTCTCAATCACACTCATGCTCTCTTATATACAAGCTCTCAGTCACACACAAATGCCCACAAAATTCACAATTTTTCCTTTGATCCCAAAGCACTGTTCACATATGTCTCAGAGCTCACAAAACCCACCTCACCAACTATCCCAGATGATCAAGCACAATCAAGATGCACAGAGCTTGCTCAATTTTTTGAAAACAAAATTCTCAAG
Organism: Rhinatrema bivittatum; assembly: GCF_901001135.1. Taxonomy (NCBI): domain Eukaryota; kingdom Metazoa; phylum Chordata; class Amphibia; order Gymnophiona; family Rhinatrematidae; genus Rhinatrema; species Rhinatrema bivittatum. The sequence goes on along the minus strand of NC_042623.1, from coordinate 50,775,994 downwards.
CTAATGGCCCCTCTGGCAACCAGTAACACAGTACCTCCTTCTATCATCACTCCTTCACGCAACCAGAACATAAACCTTGATTCATTCGAACCTATCTCCTCACTTGAAATCGAAATGACTCTCAAAAAGATGAAACCCTCCACTCACCCGACAGATTCCATCCCTTCTAAACTCCTACTCACCATCCCGAACATCATAGCGAAGCCCTTAGCAGAGATAATTAATAGCTCGCTAACCCAAGGACTAGTACCAGACATCCTGAAACTAGCCACCCTCAAACCTCTCCTCAAAAAACCCAACTTGGACCCTACAGACCCAGCTAATTTTCGCCCCATAGCTAACCTTCCATTTGTAGCCAAACTTATGGAGAGGATAGTCAACAAACAGTTATCTGAATACCTAGAAGAGCATAAAATACTCACAACAGCCCAATTCGGATTCCGCAAATCCCTTAGTACGGAATCCCTCCTAACCTCTCTAACTGACAGAGTCCTCGTAGGTCTGGAGAAAAAGACCCCATACCTCCTGATTCTCCTCGACCTATCAGCTGCGTTTGATACCGTAAAACACTCTATCCTGATTGACCGGCTCTCAGACATAGGCATCTGAGGATCAGCCCTGGAATGGTTCAGATCCTTCCTACACAATAGAACTTTCAAGGTCAGAATCAGCAACAAGGACTCCCTCCCGGTCAAATCCTCTTTCGGAGTTCCCCAAGGATCCTCTCTCTCCCCCACCCTCTTTAACATCTATCTTCTCCCCCTATGTCATCTACTCTCAAGTCTTAAGGTCACACACTTCATATATGCAGACGATGTTCAGATTCTGCTACCAATCACTGACTCCATCTCCAGCACCATCAACTTCTGGAACAATTGTCTACAGTCCATAAACTCACTCCTATCTAGCCTTAACCTAGTACTTAATACGTCAAAAACAGAACTTTTGCTTATCACTCCAGATGAGAACCTTCAGCCTACCAACAACCTAACCTCATCACCAATGATCAATTCCACTCAAGTAAGAGACCTGGGGGTCACCTTAGACAAAAGGCTGAACCTCAAAGAATTTGTCAAGAACACAACGAAAGAATGCTATTATAAACTACATATTCTGAAAAAACTGAAACCTCTCCTGCATTTTCAGGACTTCAGAACAGTCCTCCAAACAATACTATTTTCCAAGATCGATTACTGCAACTCTCTGCTTATAGACCTTCCAACCATAACCACAAAACCTCTACAAATGTTGCAGAACTCCGCCGCAAGGATTCTTACTAACACCAGCAGAAGTGAACACATAACACCCATACTAAAACACTTACACTGGCTCCCCATCAGATCCAGAATCATTTTCAAAGTGCTAACTATAACACACAAGAACATCCATTCACAAACGTCGCTAGATCTAAGCCTTCCACTTCGCCTACACGAGTCTTCAAGACCAATCAGAAACAGATACTTAGGCACCTTACACGTACCTTCAGCCAAGTCCTCACTCAAGAAACGTGCATTCTCGACTGCCAGCCCCCTTCATTGGAATGCCCTCCCCACGGACATTCGCCTCGAAACGTGTACTCGAACATTCAAAAAGAAACTCAAGACCTGGCTCTTTACAAAAGCCTACACTTAAAGGTCTAGCTCAGAACCACATCCCAGAACTTGAATCTTTCTCGCTTTTATAATCATATCAAACAACTCCTAATTTTATCCTTGGTCTCACAATTCCAAATCATTAAATATTTGAGCATGCTACACCAATACCTCTTAATCCAGATGTAACCTCAGTTTTTGAAGTCTTCACTCCTATAGAAATAACCGCCAGTTCTTATTTACTTAACCCTATTCTGTAGACGTAAACTTTTCATGAAGACTGTAATCTGTAAACACCTGTATTTATTATAAGAATTTGTATTTACTATTTATATTTATTATTTAGCCATTAACATTGTTCTGTTACCACTTGGTACTATTTCTCTCCTTTACCTCAAACTCTAAGTTCCTACTAAGTTAGCCATGTTATTTATACCCAATTGTTGGATGTAATTGTATATTTGTTTAATTGTTCAATCTGTTTGATGTAATTTTCTGTTCCTTGTTCTGTGTAAACCGAAGTGGTATGCACAAGTGCATGAACTCCGGTATATAAAAGCCTTTAAATAAAATAAATAAATAAATAAATGCTCTCGCACCCATGCACACAAGCCCTCACCCAAGCACCCATTCACACCAACTCTCACCCTGGCACCCACAGACACAAGCTCTCACCCAGGCATCCATTCACACCCACAGACTCTCACTTAGGCACCCATTCACATCCTCAGACAGTAGCTCTCACCCAGGCACTCATTCACACCCACACACACCATCTCTTACCCAGGCACCCATTCACACCCTCAAACACAAGCTCTCACCAAAACCTCTTCTTCCTTCACCACAGGGATGGGCTCCAGTTCCGCTGCAGCTTTACTCCGGCGGGCCTTCTTCTTTCGCCATCACGGGATGGGCTCCCTTAGTGGCCTCGGTTGGGGTCGGGTTTCCTCTTTGCTGCCACGGGGATGAGCTCCTGTGCGGCCTTGCTTCATCGGGGTCGGGTTTTTCTCTTCGCCGCCACGGAGATGGACTCCCGTGGAGGTCTTGCTTGGTCGGTGCCAGTTTTTCCTCTTCGCCACCATTGGGCAGTGGGGGTAGGAAGAAAGGAGGCTTCCAATTGGCCCATGGGGGCTGGAAAAAGGGAGAAGGAAAGTACAACTGGGCAGTGGGACACTGGGAGACGCGACACACCTGCCAGTGTTTGGCAACACACTGGTTGAGAAGCGCTGGTCTATACATTGTTGTATCAAATAGCAGCAGAAAAGTGAAGAACCTATTGAACTATTACCGAAAAGAAATCTCCACTTTCAGTGAGGTAGCAAATGCTTGTGCAGATAGGAAGAACTTAAAATGGGAGGAATAAGACTTCAGAAATGTATTAATGCTTCTTTGCGATTATACACAGTAGAAACATATGCCTATTTAATCACCAGTCTTAAAATATCTCCATCCAGCCTGCTCTTCAATAAAGAGATATATTTTATATATATTAACCACTTAATGTCTTTGTGCTTGGGGTTTTTTTGTTTTTAAATTTTTTTAAATAAAAACACAGGATAATTTTAAAAGGAATGCACATGTGCCCATAAATGTGCATATTGGCATGTGAGCGAACAGATGCTACAGTTTTAAATTATGTTCGCAAGTACGCACATATCATTTAAAATAACCCTCCCGCACATATTTTGGTTTTTACACGCATATGCAGGCTGATTTTGAACCTGCTCGCATGAGGGAAAAAACAGGTTTTTCAAGTAGTCCACCAGTTTACCCAGTTCATACCAAGGTCTTCAAGACCTCTCTGGTTCTTCATCCTGAAGCCCTCCACTTGACCCCGAACCCTCACGCTGTGCTAAACACTCTAAAACTCAAGATCTCCAGACTTGCTCCTCATAAGGACCAGCAGTAAAGTTACGTGGATAACAAGCTGACAAGCACCATGTTCATCTTTTTTTAAATGTTGACTTAAGCACATAAATCTTGACCCTGCTCTGGAGTGCTCAATGCCAAGAGGGGGGATGGTTTGGCGTCAGCTAAGAACCATTCTAAGTGTTCCATTGCTGAGGAGAGCTAATCCTCTGAATTAACTGGGGATTCATGATAATCTCCACCAGTCCTGGTGTCAGCCATAGATTCTCATCTCAGTCCTGAAGAGGATCTGAACACTCCTTCTGCCTCTGAGTTGATGTTGGCATTGGCATCAGTGATCTTCAAAGAGGAACTGGAGAAACAGATTAGGTCTTGCATTGCCATGGAAATGGCAATGCAAGGCCTGGATGCTCAGGCATCAAGAGAATTGAGCTAGCAAGTGCTCGCCGGTACAGCATCGACACCGGTGCCTGTCCCACTATCTGTGCTCAGAAGGTCATCAGGATCAGGGCCTGCCTGTTGTTGATTTCTAGTTTCTTGGGGGAGGAAGCTAACCTGGGACATCAAGAGCTCTTAGGGCCCAGGCCCAGTTGGCCTGTTGCATAGTCCTTGTTCCCCTGACTGAGGACAGATTCCCTTTTCCTGCAAAATTCAGTGAGCCAGGCTCTCATTATCCTTGGAGTAATGGTTATGACTCTGGGAATGTCTCTGAGAAGTTGATGTCCATGAGTCTCACCTCCATCCTTTCTTCTCCACCAGAAGTCCCTTCTGGAGGATCTCTTCTTCATAGTCTTTGTACGGGAAATGGGTGAGTCCATGTTATTTACTTTGCAGATGGAGGAAGAGTCTAGAAATAAGATGCTGGACTTCCCACAGTCATGAAGCCTCCTAAGGAAATCGTGGCAGTCATAGTTCATGAGATCATGATGGAGGTACTATTGAGGATTTTGGAGAAAACCCTCACAGTGGCTCCTGTCAAATGTGAAACTCTTCAGAAAAGCTCTAAAAACCTATCTGTTCCAGAAGGCATACCATTCAGATGACTGACCTCCTTTGTTGTCATCTGTAACTTGCTGAGATTTGTATTTGTTTACTGCTTTTGTTTTGTTTTTAATTATAGATGTTTTATTGTACCTCACCCTGAACTATGGCAAGGCAGGTAAAAAATATTTTAAATAAATAAGAAGGTGGATGTGGTGTACTTCATTCAGAAGATTCCTGGATTCAACAAGCGTCATCTGCCACACCAGTTTGTGGTCATCAAATCAGATCTCAAATAGGCCAAGAGGTCTCTGTGCCTTTGGGGATAGATTCTAATGCAGGGGTGGCCAACTCCATTACTCAAGAGGCTCAAACAGGTCATGTTTTCAGGAAATCCATAATGAATATGCATGAGATAGATTTGAATACAATGGAGGCAGTGCATGCATATCTATCTCATGGATAGTCATTGTAGATATTCTGAAAACCAGACTTGTTTGTGGCTCTTGAGGACTGGAGTTGGTCACCCCTGTTCTAAGGCTATGGATAATATTGGGGGAGAGGTTTTTCAGGGTGCTATGCTTATTGCTTGCATAGCAGCCTACAAGCTCTTCATGAGCCAGTACTTTTGGAATGTCCTAAGCAGGTGCAGGATGTAGCTGAGTAGGTTCCTCAGAAGCATCAGGAAACCCTCCAGTCATTGGTGATCAAGGGGCTCGAGTGTGAAAAACACGGGGTCCATTCAACCTATTTTTCTGAAGTGGCAACTAGATCCCATAGGGATCGGGGTGTACAGACTTTTCTGTTTGTGGGCCTTGGATCTATGTCTGTGTTATGGTTTTGAGGTGTTGGAGTGGATTCTTGGGTACTGCGGTGATGGCCACTCCCACGGGGAGGAGCCCTGTGAGGAACCGCAGTACTAGGCTACACTCTATACACGCAGACACAGAGAATTTGTATTTATTATACAGCTTGGTGGTACTGCCCAGGGAGCGGCAGCAGTGAATTAGTCCAGGGGTCCTCAGGAGAGGAGACCAGTCCCACGTTCATGTAGATGGTAGGAGGCGCAGGATAGTAGAGGAAGTCCCGGATGCAGACTCCCAGCGCTGAAGCTGAAGATGAGACAGACTGACAATGTTAGTTACTCACTGAAGTAGATAGCTGTATTGATGAAAATCCTGGCAGGCAGAAGTAGTTGAACTGTAGGCACCAAGGTAGGGAGAGCAGACCCTCGAGGAGCGAGTATCCGGTATCCCAGATAGGTACCTGAAAGAAAGCATAAGGGCCCCCGAGGCGCGGGTACCCAGGTTAGAGAAGAAATACCCCGAAGGGCAGAGAGAGCTTCCTGCGGCAGCTGGGAAGCAGCAGAGCAGCTTAGACCGGAGGCAATCCAATCCTATCGTGATCCTTGCTAACTAAGTTTGTTAGCAAACGAAGGGCAGGCTAAATACCCGGATGGCGTGATGTCACTCGGAGGGGACGCCCCTGAGGTTCCCGCCATGACATGGATAAAGATGTGGGTGGCGTGCATGCGCACATCCTAGGAGGCCCTCAGGAGAAACATGGCGAACACCGTCGCCGTTGTCGTTCCAGGGACGCCAGAGAGAGCGGCATGAAGACACGGCAGCAGCCATCTTCCCAAGGCTTGAGGAGAGAGAAGGAAGAAAGGTGAGGCACCGAGGTCGAAGCCATCTGAGACCGTCGGACGCAACAGTCTGGATGTGCAGGAAAGGCTTGCTGACTTGCCATGTACTGGAGAGAATCTCTTCAGTCAAGAATGTGTTGGCACAGATTTGTGATCATTGTGCAATGCTCTAGCAGCTCTCCAGACCTGGCCTCCTCATCCAGAAGTTACCCAAGGCCAGGACAGAGGAGATACTACTTCTGCTTGAGGAGGCATTCCCATCTGCCCTCTCAGTCTCAGTCACAGCAGGCTTCTCATTCTCGTCCAAGGCAGCAGAAAGTGCCTAAGTCTCAGATGGCAACCCAGTCATCACTTGGGATGAAGTTTTGACTGCATCGCAAAGAGCATGGCCAGGATCTAGTACCCATGCCAGAGAACCTTCTGATTGGGGAAAGGCTGGGGTTTTGCGTAAACCTCTGGCTCAGTATAACCTTGGACATGTGGGTCCTCAACGTCCTCTGAAGAGGGTACAAATTAAACCAAATCAGCTCCCACGCCTGTCTTGGGGTCAGTCATCATATCATTTTCTATAAGGATGGCAGAGCTGGAGCATTTTCCTGTGTATAAAAATGAAAGGTCCCACTTCTCCTCTGAAAGAGCAGTCCCCAAGTCCCTCTCCCACACCTTAATATGTGAATAAGATTCCTGCAGCTCTTGATTTAATAGAGCATACAACTTCAAGATAATCCCCTTGTTCTATCTACATTACAACATACATATTCTAAATAGGATTTCCCCAGAGATAAGCTCTCCTTTATCTTCACGGTACCCAAAAAATGTCAGATTTGAGCATAAGTGAAAAATTGTTCAATAGGTAAATTAAATTTATTCGCTAGTGATCCAAAGCTTAGTATATCCCCTTCTCCCCCAAATATACTCCAGATGTACCACCCCATGCTCCTTCCAATTACAAAAGGCATTTAAAGGCAAGCCCAGAGTAAATGCTGTGTTATGAAAAAGTGATGTGCTGAAAAAAAATTCTCTATGGCCCATTATCCTATTACACCAATGAGACCAGATGTTCAAAGTATTGTTTGTAGTAGGAGATATAACTCCAAAGGGTCTCCAAGTTTTCTTGGGTTGCCAGAGCAAGGCAGATAAAAGCATATGGCCTAACAAAGATTGTTCCAAGCACACCCATTGCTTCGTCTCCCCTCTTTTATGCCAATCCACTGTTGCACATAGCTGTGAAGCCACATTATACCAAGTAATATTTGGTATCTCCAATCCTTCCCTTAAGTTGCGTGCCACCCTGGGAGGTCTCCAACTCTATAACTAATTAAAAATACGCCACTGCCAAAGTTTGTGCATATTATTTGAACACGAACTGGCAGAGTCTGAAATAAATAACATTGTCTGGGTAAAATATTCATTTTTACTGAAGCTATTCTGCCCAAGCATGATAGGTTATGTCCCTCCCACTTTTCTAAATCCTGGAATATGGTAGACGTTAATGATGGATAATTGAGATTACTTACTTATAAATTTCTATACCACTTATCAGATTTCCTAAGTGGTTCACAATAGCACATTCACAATAATTACATATAAAATATAAAATAAACACTGGCTCATAAAATATAAAACATAAAAGTCAACATAAAACCATTACACATAAAATCTTGAAAACTGCTAACAAGCCTCATCTTTTATGACTCTGCTAAAACTCAAAAAATGACTACAATCTCTAGTCAAATGCTTGTAGAAAAAGAAAACTCTTGACCTTCTTCCTCAATCTTATAATTGAGGCTTCTCTTTTATTTCTTGTAGTAGTTGATTCCATAATTCAGGTCCCTTGACATAAAATGGCTTTTCCCTTGTTTCATCAACAGTGGCAAAGCTAGAACTGAATTTTTTTTTTGGGGGGGCCCAAGGTTAACATGGATGGGCAGTAGACATATAGGTGTAGGCCCTACTAGTTGTACTCGTATCGATAAATAATGCTTTAGCATGCACCCTACAATGGATTTCTGAGTAGTCTGCAACAGCTATCATGCATGAGTGACATTTTGAAATATTTTAATTCTCTAACTTCAAGCACTTGCCAACATTAAAAATGCCTTATTAATTTGTATGCATTTATTTTATATTTATTTATTTATTTATTTATTTAGCACTTTTATATACCGACGTTCTCGATACAAATATCAAATCAGGTCGGTTTACATAAAACAAAAACAATCGCGGTGAGGCGTTACAATAAACGGAGTTTCAGAACATGAGAATAAATATTAAATAAACAACAGTGACTCATCAAATGACGAGAATCTATATAGTAAATAACATGTAATAAAATAGATAATGGTGTAAATAACTAACTTGAAATAAAATAAATAATAAATAGAATAGTATAAAATATATATGTAAAGACAACAGTAACTCGTTATGATACGTGAAAACATGTAGAGAATAACTAAGAATAAATGATGTGTTAATTTGGGATATACAGGTATCAGGGACCAATGTTTATGGGCCTGGTTATGAGTAATGCATGGGCTAAAGAATTAATGCATCCACAAGTGGAACAATCAAACAGGTGGGCTGTCAAATAACGTGGATTCATGTGGAGATAACTAAAAATAAATGATGAGCTGAACAGTGACCAATGTTTATGTGTTTAGATATCAGTAATGCATGAACTAAAGAATTAGTGCATCCACGCGGGAGGCTTTCCCTACAGGTGTGTTGTAAGTGAGTTGTCCAGATGAGGTGGCTTTCACTACAAGTGGGTTGTAAGTGGGTTGTCCAGATGAGGTGTAATCGGGCCTTGAAGAGGTGTGGGCGGTCGTGGAACTTGAGGTGTGGTCATATGTAAAAAGTAAACAAAGAACACTTAACAGAAACATCAGATCCAATTACGTAATAAAACAAATATCAATATATTCTTTTATGAATCCTCTTTCCAAAAATGCATAAAAGTACAATAAAGTAGCAATAATCATAATAATCATCATAAAAAGATTTACAACCGGTGCAGAACAGAACTAGGATATGCCCCCCCCCCCCCTCAAAAAAAAATGTTCCAGTGTCACCTTAGTGATAGCAAAACAAATTCCCTTCTCTGCCAAACATTTTGTGAAGTAACACACACCTCTGCAAAATAAAATAAATAAATACCTAGAACCTTACCTTACCATAACAGCAGTAACTCTCAGGACTCAAACAGCATCAACCTTATCTATGAAAAGGCAGTAAGGCAAACATTACACCAGGCTCTAGAACACTAATACACTACCTAGCGGCAAATAGAACAATCTGTACTGCTACAAATCCCTACAGAGAAACTAGACGCTAGCCAAAATACTGCATCTCTGTCACACATGTGCAACACAGACAAACCCTTACCTAAAACAGAATAAGGTACTACAAATTAGAAACAAACATGCAGACAAAACTGAAGTAGAAAGCCTATGAAACCAAACTCTTTGAACACTGGAATACTAAAGAAAAAGCAAAAGACAAATATATAAGAAATGCACATTCCCAAAGATAGCATATTCTAATTGCTGAAAAGCAAAATATATTTTTTAATTTGTCTGATCTTACTTTTCTAATCAATTGTTCCCAGCATCTTTTTTTCCCCTTGTCTGTCTTTTCTTTATTCATTTTTCAAGGTCTTCTTTATTCTGTATGTTTATTACTTCTCTCTCCTCTTATTTACATTCTTTCCTCCATCATACACACACACACTCTCTCATATTTTCTCTCATATACACACCCTTTCTGTCACACAAGATTCTACTCTTCCATGCTCTCTCTCACATACATACAGGCTTCCACTCCCACAACACACACATACAGGCTCTCATTCTCATATGCTCTTACACATATACTCCTATTCCCACAAACACCACATAAAGGATGTCACTTTCACATGCTGTCTCTCACACGCAGGCTCCCATTCCCCCCTATAGACAGATACAGGCTCTCACTCTTACATGCTCTCTCTCACACAAACACACAGGCTCTTACATGCAGGCTCCTCCCACTTCCATACATATGTACACACACTCAGGCTCTCACTCTCATGCAGGCTTCCAATCCCACATACCCAAGCCGGCTCCCATTCACACACACACACACACACACACACACACACACACACACAGAGGCAGACTCCATTCACATCCCCCCCAGCCCCTAGGCAGGCTCCCATTCACACACATAGGCAGGTTACTGTTCACCCATATATCCAGGAGGGCTACCCTTCACATGCACATACATACACACACACACACACAGGCTACAAAACACCCCCACCTTCAGGTAGGCTACTATTCACAGACGCACACACACACACCCAGGCAGGCTCTCGTTCACACACATATATTCACACGCACAGACAGGCTTCCATTCATACACCCCCATACACTCCCAGACAGGCTACATTCAATCACACACATACCCCCAGGCAGGCTACCATTCACACACCCAGGCAGGTTATCATTCTCACAACCCCCCCCCCTCCAGGCAGGCTACCAGTCACACACACCCCCACTCCCAGGCAGCTCCCATTCACACACCAATACCCCCCACCCATAGGCAGGTTACCATTCTCTCTCACACACACACACACATACACAGGCAGGCTACCATTCTCACACACACTCCTAGACAGACTACCATTTATAGACAAACATATATACAAACACACACCCCCAGGCAGTATACCATTCACACACACATGCAAACAAACCCCTGCCCAGGCAGGCTTCCATTCACACACACATGCAAACACACCCCTGCCCAGGCAGGCTTCTATTCACACACACACATGCAAACACACTCCTGCCCAGGCAGGCTTCCATTCACACACACAGAGACAGGCTATCATTCTCACCCCCCAGGAAGGCTACCATAAATGCACACACACATATGCATTCACCCAGGCAGGCAGGCTACCAATCACACACACCCCTGCTCCCAGGCAGGCTCCCATTCACACACCCACACCCTCCACCTATAGGCAGGCTACCGTTCTCACACACACACACACACACACACACACACACACACATACACACACACACAAGCAGGATACCATTCATAGACACACACAAGTATACCCCTGCCAGGCAGGCTTCCATTCACACACACACACACACACACACACACACACACACAAGCAGGATACCATTCATACACACACACAAACATATCCCTGCCCAGGCAGGCTTCCATTCACACACACACCCAGGCAGGCTACCATCCACATACACACAGGCAGGGTCACTTTTGGGAGCAAAAGGGAGAGCCTCTTCTGCTGCTGCTCCTGATGTGTCTGTCCGCAGTATTCAAAACTCCGGGCAAGCACATCCTCAATGCTGATCTCGTGATGCACAAGATCAGCATAGAGCACTTACTGGCCACTCATGTTTGAATGCTGCAGGGATGGGATATGTGGAGGAGCAGGAGAATGGGCGCCTTCAAGTAAGGGTTTTTTTTCTTTTTCGACTGCCGGCTTCCTGGTCCTACTCCTCTTCTCGGCCGCTGGTGGGATGGGGTGCACTGGTGACCTCGCGTGCCTCTTTCTCTTCTCGGCCACCAGTGGAGTGGCCTCGCAGGTCTCTTCCTCCTCTCAGCTGCCATTCCTCTAGATGTACATGCCTGTCTGCTGCAGCCCTATGACAGGGCCTCTCTTTTTGGGCTGCCAGGCAATGCTGATTGGGTGGGCCTGAGCCCAAAGTGTGTGGGACATGGCCCATCCAGGCCCACTCATGACTATGCCACTGCTCATCATGCTTAATAGGGATGTGAATAGTTTTTGAACGATTAAAATTATCGTCAGATAATTTTAAAATCGTCCTAAATCGTTAGAGTGCACGATACAATACAAATGCCCCCGATTTATCGTCAGGGGCATTTGTATTGTATCGTTAAATAGGGCACGGGAATTATTTAGGGGAGGGTGGGAAAACCGGCACACCAAAACAACCCCTAAACCCACCCCAACCCTTTAAAACCAATTCCTTACCCTCCCCCACCCTCCCGAACCCCTCCAAAATGTTAAATTACCTGATGGTCCAGTGGGGGGGGGGGGGGGGGTGTCCCGGCGCGATCTCCCGCTCTCGGGCCATCGGTGCCATTTTGGCTGCCACTAATTAAAATGGCGCCGATGGCCGATAAAAAAAAAACCCACCCGACCCTTTAAATCGACCCCCCTTAGCCTCCCCCACCCTCCCGACCCTCTTTTTTAGGGAGGCCCGTGCCGCTAAAAATAAAAACCCACCCGACCCTTCAAATCGACCCCACCCCTCCCAAAACCTTTTAAAATTACCTGGTGGTCCAGGGGGGCCTCGGGGAGAGATCCAGGGGGGGCCTCGGGGAGAGGAGAGATCCAGGGGGGCCTTGTGGAGAGATTTCCCGTTCCCAGGCATCAGCTGTTCTAAAAAAAAAATGGCGCCAATGCCCCTTTGCCCTTACCATGTGACAGGGTATCCGTGCCATTGGCCGGCCCCTGTCACATGGTAGGAGCACTGGATGGCCGGCGCCATCTTTACTCATCAGCCCCTATTATAATAGAGTAATTACTCTATTTTTAGAACTGCTGATGCCTGGGAACGGGAAATCTCTCCCCGAGGCCCCCCTGGATCTCTCCTCTCCCCGAGGCCCCCCTGGATCTCTCCCCGAGGCCCCCCTGGACCACCAGGTAATTTTAAAAGGTTTGGGGGGGGGCGGGAGGGTGGGGTCAATTTAAAGGGTTGGGTGGGTTGTTTTTTTTTAGCGGCGCGGGCCTCCCTAAAAAAAAAATTAGTGATGTGAATTGGAATCAGAAACGATTCCAATTCACATATCTTAACGATCAGATTTCCCCCCCCCCCCCCCCCCCCCCCAGCTGAATCTGATCGTTAAGACGATCTGGCACACGATTCACATCTCTAATGCTTAATAATGCAAAAGGAAGGAACATTGAGTAATCTCATTGAGGCTGATCTATATGGCCTATATGGACGATACAGTTTCAGAGCAGCATTGAAACATGGTGGTTCCAGCTCATGAATTCCTTTAAACACCAGCATTAAAGTCTCCATCCACTTACCCAAGTATTACAATTTCAGAAATTTAATATGAAGCCATCCTTTAAGATGAATTAATACTATTTTTGTTACTTTCCTTTTTACATCTTTCCCTTCTCCCCCTCTTTCACCCCACCATCCTCCTCTACCTATCATTTCACTATTGTTATTGCTTTCTTCTTTTGCAACTATGTATAATTTATCTGATTGTTGTTTTGATTCTGTAAACCGTTGTGATGGCTAAACCGAATGACGGTATATAAAAATGAATGAATGAATAAATAAATAAATACATAATTTATCTTGTGCCCAGCCCATTTAAAGGGGTGTCTTTGCTGCATCACTGCCTCTTGTACTAGTGGAATGGAAACATTCAAAATTTCTGATTTTTCCCAATTTGTTCTAAACCCGGAGATCTGGTTGAACTTCCCTATTTCCTCTACTACTCTCTCCAGTGTCCTAACAGGATTCGTAAGGGTGAATAGAATATAATTTGCAAAAAGGGATAATTTAAAGGAGTTGTCTCTTATAAGAATGCCTTTGATCTTGGGATTTGCCTGAACTGTATTATTGAGGCAATTATGCCATTCATTTGATCCACTAAAACTTTGACCAACATTTTTAAGTCCAGATTGATAAGCGAGATTGGTCTATAAGACCCACAGATGGCTGGATCCCTGCCTGGTTTGCTCAGTATTGTTATGCAAGTTATGTTAGATACCTGAAGAAGGGAGCCCGCATTTCTGAAATAGGTGAATATTCTTGCCAGCGGCTTAATTAAATAAGGGGCAAATCATTGATTAAAAGCTGTCAGTAAAGCCATCCACTCCTGGAGTCTTTGCCAGTTTGAAGTTCCTAATGATATTAGCAACTTCTATTTATGTAATTTCCTAACTGAGCATCACTGATGCTCACTAGATAGTTCTGGTAAATCTATAGCATCCAGATAATTCTCTATCTCATCTATCAAAATCAATCTATATGCGCTCTACAATGCTGCATAAAATTGCAAATAACGAGTTCCTATATCTTTATTTGCTATTAACATGTCTCCTGCCTTCCCTTTAATCTTGACTCCATTATTCTGGATGCTAATCTTTTTCTGTTTAGGTGCCAGCAATTTCTCTGCTCTGTTACTCCCCTCAATATATGTTTTAAGAACCAACTCCAGATGATGTGATATAATATCGGTGTCTAATAAATTGAATTCATCTCTTGCTTTTGTTAGCCATCTGAACATAGAATTTTGACAGGATTTTCTTGTGTATTTGTTCTAACCTAGCTATCTTACACCTTAAGCGATATCAAAGTTCCCCCTATTTCACCCAGATCCCCCATTCAGTCATTTTTTCACTTTTAATATGTTTACATGAGTGAGCTGCCACATTTGCATGTATAAATTACATATAAAATAGCAACATACTTGTGCATATGTTGACCCCTCTCTGGAATGCTCTGGCTCCCCCTTTTTTACATGTAGAGATTTACTTGCAGACCTTGATTTGTGTGTATATGTTGAGGTTTTAAAAATAACTTATATTCGCATATATGCTATTTTATAAGCTTAAATGCTATTTTTCAACCGCGCAACTTTTGAAAATTTACCTTTTTGTCAAAACTGTCATGTCATTGCTGTCCCTTCTTAGCTGGGTGAAAGGAGTCACAGCACCTTCGTGACTTCCCAAGGATGGGGTAACAGACCTCCTCAGGCAGGAACAGGATCCTAAAAAGAAAACCTCTCAGAAAACACAAGACAGCTCTTTTCAAAACCTCCTTGCTACTTCTGCTCCACTCTGCATTGACACCTCCTTCCAGACCATGGGGTACAGGACAAGATAAAATGCCTCTTCTGTGGAACCAGACTGGGTGCCCAGAAATGGGAAAAGAAACTCCAGCACTCTCTCCTTGTGCTTCTGCACTTTAACTCAGAGAGCCAGAACTCAAATGCTGCTTCACCTAGTATTAGGCTGGTGGCCCAACAATGGAGAGCTCTCCAAAATACTTCTGCAACTTTATAAGACTGGAAACCAAATACCTCAAGCCTCACCAACTCATGTACAGAGTTGCCTTTTTGTAGGAAACTACTGACCAATCCAGGCAAGCCACTACGGAGGTGCCTGCTGGGAGGATCTACAAACCCTGATTTTTACTCTTCCTAAATCCAAAATAGAGAGAAATCTAGGGACGATTTAACTAGTGAGGGACCTAGAGAGTCCCTTACATATGTACATCCCAATCTTTATGTATTGATTGTAATCTGCTGTGAACAATTGTTTGCATTTGGTGAAATATACATTTTTAAATAAAATATATTTTATATTTATTTGTTTTTACAAAATAGTTTGATGCTTGTTAATTTGTAATGTTTGTTGTTTTAATACCATGTGCATGTAAGTTGTCTTTTCATATAGGCGGTATAAAAGAAACTACCGTAAATAAAATGATGAATGTCGCTAAATGTGTGCAAGGATTTTTTACTTCTTTATGTACAAAAGAAAAGAAAATCAAAACTGCTGCCTGGTATTACTAGTGGAATACTTTCCTCCTGAAGTGTAAATTGTTTTTGGAGCAATCTATTTTTATCACTGCTTGCTGCTACAGAAATCATCCAAGTGGTTTAGAAGCTACATACAATTATTTGCTGTCAATAGTGCTCCACCAGGACTGCTTATCCAGACCTCTTGTCAAGTGGCTATTTATCCTCCTAATACTGTATTTCTTTGGATTCAGAAGGTTGTCAAATCAATTTTAGTACCAAGCAGAACAGCAAAGGTTTAATTTCAGTCTCAGGTAGCTTCTCTGTCACTTCTCAGATTAGAATATAACAGAAGAATTGCCATACTGGATCGGACTGAGGTTCCATCAAGCCCAGTATCCTGTTTCTAACAGTGGTCAATCCAGGTCACAAGTACCTGGCAGGATCCCAAACAGTAGATAAATCCCATGCTCAGGGCTAAGTAGTGGCTTTCTCCAAGCCTATCTGGTTAATAATAGTTAATGGACTTCTCTTCTAGGAACTTGTCTAAACCTTTTTTAAACACATCTACACTAACTACGATTAACACATCCTCCGGCAATGAATTCCAGAGCTTAATTATGCATTGAGCGAAATAGAAATTTTCCCTGATTTGTTTTAAATGTGCTATTTTCTAACTTCATGGAGGTTTTCCTAGCTTTTGCATTATTTGAAGTAGTAAATAACCCATTCAATTTTACCCGTTCTATTCCGATTTTTTAGACCCCTATCATATCTCCCCTCAGCCATATGTTCTTCAAGATGAACCGCTTTAACCTCTTTAGCCTTTCCTCATAGGGGAGCTGTTCCATCCCCTGTATTTTAGGTGCGGTGTCACCATGGAATGATAGATTGGTATTTTGACGTTCTCTGTTTTATTTTCCATTTCTTTCCTAATAATTCCTAACATTCTGTTTGCTTTTTTGGCCACTGCCGCATACTGAGCTGAGGATTTCAAAATATTGACCTCGATGAAGCCCAGATTCTTTTCCTTAGTGGTAACTCCTAATATGGAACTTAACATCATGTAACTACATGTGCATCATTTTGCACTTGCCCACATTAATTTCATCTGTCATTTGGATGCCCAATCTTCCAGTCTCGCAAGGTCCTCTTGTAATTTCTTTCAAGCCGCTTGAAATTTAACAACTCAGAATAATTTTGTCATTTGCAAATTTGATCATCTCACTTATTATTCCTTTTTCCAGATCATTTATAAATATATTAAAAAGCACCAGTCCCAGTACAGATACCTGAGGCACTCTATTATTTACCTTTCTCCTTTGAGAAAATGACCATTTATTCCTACTCTGTTTCCTATCTTTTAACCAGTTTTCAATTCACAATAGGCCATCACCTCCTATTCCATGACTTGTGAATATTCTCAGGAATCTCTCATGTGGGACTTTGTCAAACACCTTCAGAAAATCCAAATAAAAATGCATTGTAAATGCTGTAGAGGTAAAGTTTGTTGTCTTTGGAAAGAGGGTGAGCCTCTTTCTAAAGAGGCAGTTGCTAGTTATTTTAAAGCAATCCTAACATAAGAGAAGGTTGAATTTGATGGACTAATGTAGGGGTGGCTAACTCTGATCCTCAAGAGCCACAAACAGGCCTGATTTTCAGGATATGCCCAAAAAATATGCATGAGACATATTTGTATATGTAACTGGGTTTAAAAAGTGTTTACTGGAGTATCTGGAAGCTGCCCCTGATGCAAGGGAGGAGGGGCAAGACATCGAGAACAGCGGGAGCATATCGGGAAAACTCCTACTGCTGAAACTGAGGTTGGGAGAAGTGACAGAGAGGAAAGCTCAAAACTTCAGTAGTAAAAAGCACTGGATGGTGGTAAAGAATGGCACAGCAGGAGACTGTTTTGCAGGCTCCAGCTGCTGGAGTTAAAGGGCCTAGATGTCAAGAGCAGCAGATACACAAGCTTTGCTACCACTGCTGTTATTAGAGTCAGCCAGCAGTGAAAGGTGAAACAGGAGCATCTTCATTAGCTTCCACTACCAAAAAGACACATGTTCCGGTATGCTGACATCACTGATGCTGTAAACCCAGAAGAGAACACCAGGTTGAAAAGTTGGAAAGCACTAGTTAGAAAGTAAAGGGAGCTTTGGGAAATGCCCTAAGGCAAAATAAAATAGTGGGAAGGGTCCCGCTGTCAAAATAATCCTAGAGAATTTAAAAATAAAGCCACGAGGGTCATTTAAAACTAGGGGTGCCACTCCCTAAAAGGGTCAATCTGCAGCAAGTGTAGGAGCACTACAATTCCACACAGACACGGGGGAACTACTCGAGACTGTGACAGCTGCCAGCATGGACTGCAGAGGGACAGGCTCGTACTGGCTGATGCTGCACGTGTCTGTGACAATGGTGGAAAAAAGTGGAAAGGCACCTGAGGAGTGACTAGGTTCACTTCTGTAAAAAATGTGATTGCTTCAGGGATCTGTACTTGGACTGGTGCTTTTTAACATTTTTATAAATTATCTAGAAAAGGGACCAACAAAAGGTGATCAAATTTACAGACAACACAAAATTATTCCAAGCTGTTAAATCATAAGTGGACCATGAGTAACTGCATGAGGACTTTAGGAAACTGAGTATCCAAATGGCAGATGAACTTTAATGTGGGCAAGTAAAAAGTGAAACACATAAGTAAAAATGATCCAAAATGTAGTTTTATGATGTTAAGTTCTATATTAGGAGTCACCACCCAGGAAAATGATCTAGGCATAATCATACATTATATGTTAATCTTCGACTCAGTGTGCAGCAGTGATATTATTTATTTATTTAAAATCTTTTATATACCGTCGTTTAGTATTGCACCATCACAACGGTTTACATATAGGCACATATATTTAGTTTGGTTACAAATGTATTTACAAGAGTGCCATTACAATGTCGGTACATGCTTATATAAAATAATGTATATGATAATTGGCATGGATCTGGTCCACGTATATGATTAATGGTAATCATACAAGGGTTGTGCTTAAGCTGGAGTTCTCTAACATAATTATTGAGTATAAAATAAAAAATAAAATTAAAAATTGTGGGCTCACGCATCTAGGTAACCTTGTTCTGTGTCTTTTCATTCTCTGTTCTCATTGTGAAATGCTTTTCTGAATAGCCAGGTTTTTAAGCTTTTCTTGAAAATTTTTGGATCACTCTGTAATCTTGTCTCTAGTGGCAATGAGTTCCATAACGTTGGACCAGCCAAAAAAAGCAATTTCCACATTACAAAGGAATACAATTTGTGTCAAATTCACATGTGGCAATGGGCCTCCCTTCCCCAAAGTTGTAAATATAAGTAATTGGGGCTTCTGGGGTCCCCAACCCCCACCCCAATAAACACCTCAACTTGGCATCCCTCCTCCCTCTCCCTCTTCAATGGAGTCATGTTCCAAAAATGGGGTTCATGGAGCCCCCCAACCCCCGCACCCCTCGAACCTTAAAATTTCCAATCCAGAATTTGACACAATTGGGTTTTTTTTTTATATATGAAGGAGTCAGGGCCGCTTCTAGTAAAGGCCCCAGGTTGAGTTGGGGATCAGCCCTGACCCCCGCTCAACCTTTTCTTTAGCTGTGGCAATTTTCTTTAGGTAGCAGCCCTTTAAGGCAATGGCAGTCCCTTGAGTTTGGGGCCACCATCACTCTTAAAGGGCCACTCGCCACTTTCTGTTGACCCACAGTGTTTCGCTGTGAGATTAAAGAACGTGCCATAAAACCACAATCTTTGATTGGAAGAGGGGCCCCACTATTGCGGCGACAACTCCTGCAATTGTGGGACCCCTCCCACAAAAAAAAAATTGCGACTTAGTGGCTGAAAGCCTAAGTTTGTACCTGAAGCAAAGGAGAGTAAATTGATTTACCAAAGGTCACATAAATAAGGATAGTGATAGTATAACATTTAATTAAATTTACACATTTATATTCTTCATTTAACAAGTAAACTCGGACACAATAACTCACCTTAATAATATACTAAAATCAAAGCTATTCAATTTGAATGAAAAGTACTCTGAAATATAATTACAAACTAAAAACCTAATACAATCATAATCATCTAGAATTTCTAAAAACTCCGATCTCATTCTGACAGTAAATCCACTACACTGCTAAACAGCCCTGCCATCCTTCAGTCCTGACATAATCTGTTCTACTGACCTTTCCAAAATGTAATCAAATAGCTGTATCCTAGCAAGAAATAAACATAGAAATATTTATGGAAATACAGAAATTGGTTTACAAAGTGAGGCAGAAGAAAATAAGACTGACAAAATATGCTTTCATTTAAAAGTGAATTTTAAAAAATTACACATGTAAAAATCAGGATATCCATATGAAAATAGCATATACTTGCACATATGCTATTTTAGAAACATGCACGTGTAAGTAAGGGTGCATGAGTAAATCTGTGTGTGCAAAAAAAAGGTTCTATCCAGGGGTGTTTCTGAGCAGGGCCAACATTTATGCATGTACGTTGCTATTTTATAAAAGATTTATGCATATAGATTTGGCAACATACTCGTGTATATTTATACCTGTTCAATATCTGCCATAAGTGATTGTAAATATCTTAAAAGTGAAATATTGACTAGGTGGGGAGTCTGTGTGAAATGGGGGAAGTTGAGGCTGAAGAGCTAAGAGTCTTGATGACCTACAGATGAACTGGGAGAACTGGTAGACTAATTGATAACAATGGTAATTCCACTGTCTCACACATGATAGGAAAACTTCCACATAAATGCATAAAATCTGACTTATGGGGGTAAATACATGTATTTTATGCAGATAAAATCTCCATGTATATATTTTTAAAAGTAAAAATACATGGATATAATAGTTGTGCACCACTTATCTGGATAAATTCTGACTTATCTGGCTAAGTATTGGCTTTGCAGGATAAGTCTGAAAAGTGCTACTTATCTAGCTAAGTAAGATACATGGATAAGTCTCAAATCCCACTACATATCTGGATAAATAAGATAGAAAGATAAATCTCAAATAGAGCTACTTATCTGAATGAGTAACACTATTTCAGACTTATCTGGTTATCCTACTTAGTCATATAAGTAGCACTTTTAAGACTCAGGCTAAGTAACGGCAAAGCTGCAGATGTATAACCATATGTTAATTGTAAGATATTCCCAAATGGATCCCTTGAATGTGCCACAGGCTCTGACAGTGACCCCTTATTTGTCTGAGACTCCCCACTGCGGGGTCAGCAAAAGAGCCTGGGCTGACTCAAATTTGGCTTTTTAAACCCACCCTAGCCCCCCTCCCTGGTGCAGTGATTGGCTGCTACAGTCAACCTCAGCTATCCTGGACCATGGTCTTCAGCATAGTCGTTTCAAACTGGGGGTGGATGCTATGCCATATGGCAGTGGGCATATCGTGCTCTCAGCCACATTAAAATGGTCGTGCGAAGTCTAGATTATGCTTTCTTCAAACTTATAGGTATATTATGTTTTAACTTATAATGGGTGTTAATTTCTACCCTGATGAGTCTTCAATTATTTTCAGTTACAGAGGGTCAGTAGTGTCCAGAGGCACAGGGGTAAACCGTCCTGAGCTACTCCTGTAGGATAAATAAATAAATAGAAGGCATGAAAGTAAATTACATGAAGCAGCAGCTACAACCTAAAAAGGCAGTGGTGCAGCATGAGAGCCTGAGTGAGGGATATGGGGGAAGAGAAATGCTGTTGGTTTCCATGTGAGAATTTGTGTGTGCATCTGCCCAGGGTAGTTGGGTTTGCTGTTGGACAGACTAGATAGGTCATTTTGGTCTTTTCTGTCTTCATTTACTATGTTACAACATTAGACTTGTTAGATTATTCTAGCTATCTACTAAGGATGTGCATTCGTTTTAAATGAAAGGGTAATCCTATACAAAATGGCCCATTTTACCTGAATCAAATGATCAAGCCTATCAAAAATCCCCAAATATTTTTGTTTGTTTTTTTAATTAGGAAATAGTGTGCACTATTAGCAGATAGCATACACTATTTGCCAAGAACAAAAAAAAAAATCCTGCCACCCTTACTGTTGCTGCTGGGGCTTCCCCAGACCCTGCCTACTTTCCACCCCCCACCAAAAAGAAGAGGAGGTAAATAAAATGATGGGACCCGTGCCTACACAACTGGGACTAAACTGAGCTCAACCAGGGTCTCCTTGGACCCTTCCATCCTCTCTGCTAAAGGTAAAATAGCCAGAGCCGGAGACCCCTTCTGGCCCCCATTTTCCCCAGCCCCCACTTTTCTCTTCCATAGCTGTCCTTCATTCAAGCAAAAGAAAAGGGCAGGATGATCCCCCTTGCTATGGCTATTTAAAAATGGCACTAGACCCTGAAAATGGTGCCGAATGGTTCGGGCTGCTTTATCTGGGAAGGTCCCCAGCTCCAGCTACTGTATCTGGAGTTGGGTGGGAGTCCAGAGGGGTTCGGGAAGGCATTGGATGAGTTCAGCCCCATCTCTCCAGCGTCCGTAGAGGCGTCCATATCCAGAGCCTCAGAGACGCCCAGAGATGGATGGTACAGTTGAACCCAAACAGAACACATACCTCCTCTGGTCTTGCTGCTGGGTTCTCCGGTTGGCTGGGTTCTCCTTGCTGCTGGGCTCCCCTGTTAGCCTCTCCAATCTGCCGAGCATTTCGAGCATGTCTCATTCTGCTTCTCAACCGAATGAAAAATATCGCCAGAGCCAATATATACATGTTGTCCATGGCGCTGTCCGGTACGAAGCTGATTGAACACCACACTAACGCCAGGGGCAGGGTAGGCGGTAAAAATTGAGGTTAAAGATGTGGTAAATAAGCTGGTTTAAAAGGCGATAATTTGGGCGCACGTTACTGTATCGGGGAGAATAGCTAATCTGATCATTAGCATATCACATACATGCGGCGGGCGGTAGTGGATATGCGTCTTTTTCAGCAAGCGCTAAGGGAGCGTAAAAGCCAATACTGAATCACGGGTCCGTCTTACGCGCTCAAAACGTGCGTCCAAAGTGGGTTAAAAAACAGGCAACTGCGGCCGCTCTTTACTGTATTGGCCCGCCAGTTGGGTAAGCATATGCCCTGCTATATTTAACTGCTCTTCTTTTTGGTGAGGGTGGGAGGTTGGAGGGCCCTGGGAGAAGCAGTAGGGATAGCCCATTTTGTTTCATTTTTTTTAATTTTTGGATTTTTTTCTAATGTTTATTTTGATTCAGTATATTAACTGAAATAAACATTAAAATGAAATCCCCCCCCCCCCCCCATTGAAATGAAAAAAAAAAAACAAAACAAAAATATTGTGGCAGTACATCCCTAACGTCTGCCGTAAAATGAAAATTTTTGTCTTTAGCATGGACTAGAACATCTGCTCATAAATGTTAGCCTTCTTTCCTTGATTTCTGAAAAAAGCTCTTCTAAATTGAATATAGCCTTCTAAATGTTATATTGTTAATTAATGTTTCATTGCTTTTTGTCAGAGAACAGAGCAGGAAGGGCTTTTTTGTTCATTGACATCTGGTCAGACAAAGCACGGAGAAGCCTTCTGATATTATCATTTCAGAGGTCTGTAAAGGAAAGCTTTACTGCTGAATATTCAATATCAGATAGTAAAGAATAAATGCACACATTTAATTTTATATATGAACTTGGAGTAGATTTTGTTTCTTCCTCAGAAATGAAATAGCTTTCATTGGAAAAGTTGTCGTCATTCAGAAAAATGTAGTGGTGTTTTGTTAAATATGTTCAAATTAAGCTGTTAGAATTGTTATGGATTTTTATCAATATGCACTGTGTTGTACAATCAGACATCTCATCAGTTGCAAACATAATCAAAGCAGCATGAAAGAACAATGTCAGAGGCCCATATTATGCAAAGGGTATGGTTGGCATTCCTGTTTATTGAATTGTGGGGGAGGGGGCAGTTGACTTTCTTGGGAAATTATGATGAATTCCCCTTTCACCTTCATGTCATATAAAGAAACATGACCTTTTTGCTCCTAGCTTATCTCAGTATTGAAAGTAAGTTATACTGCCTGCATACAGTTTAAAATGAAAACAGCAAGTAGCAATACTATACCTCTTGCAATCCAATATCAAAATACACTAAATATCGCCTGTGATAGAAAAAGGGGTGTGTTTTATGGTAATAGGCAGTTTATCGCAATTTGCGCTAATATCTATCAAATGTTAGGGCATTATGGCTAATCTCTCTCTCTCTCTCTTTCCCTCCCTCTCTCTCTCTCTCTCTTCCTCCCCCCCCCCCCAGGAGCTTCAAACAGGCCTGTGAGAACACATTACAAAATGCAATAAAGCCTTAACACAACCTATCGCACAGCTTAACACTACTGAAAAAGGTGTAGCAAAAATCAGTGTTAAAGTCGTGCGATATGACTTCGCAAAACAGTAAGCCCAGCCTGCCCCTAACTCCTCCTATTTTTCGGATTTGCATCGCACCATACATTATGATGCTATTGCATGCGTTAATGGTGCTTTTCGCATGCAATAAGCCCTTAACGCATGCAGAAGCGCCTTATAGCATTTTGATAAATGACTCCCTAAGGGACTGATATACTAAGATTTTTTTTCCATTCTGTGTCTCTGGGAAATAAGACCCTAACAAGTCAATATTCAAAAGGATTTGTCCGGCTTAGTTTTTAAGTTAGCTAGATAAACCCCAAGGTCTGAATTTATCTCCATGCTGTTGTAACGGTGGACCTTTGGACTGAGACAAGGTTGGCGCCACCTGCAGGGAGGTACCCTGCAAGTCCTTGTCGGCAGGCAGAACTGACCAGGGTGGAGACCCAACAGGACCTTCACCACTACCAGCCCTCATTGAGCCCTTGGCTGCCGGGGCTGGCTGGACTTGGGTGCGGGTCTCTGATGACAGTGAATCCCACGAAGATCAAGGTCCACAATCAAGAACTTCCTGCAGAGGATATAGCAGGCGGCAAACAAAGTTAAAATGTTCCAGAGGATGAGATGGGCGGCAGGCAGACGAATTCCAGGAAATGTACCAATAATCAAGGCAGGCAGCAGACAGACTAGGTCCAGGAGATGTACCAAAAGTCAAGGCAGATGGAAGACAGACGAAGTCCAGGAGACGTACCAAGAGCCGAAGCCAAGAAGCAGTCCAGAAGGAAACTGAGTCAGGAACATGTAGTAGGAGCAACCAGCTACTTGAGGAGTATAACCTGTTGCTGAAGCACTGATAGCTTGTCTGGCCCAGCCTTATATAGAAAGGCCATGATAACGTCATCAGGAGGTGCCACGGGAACTTTCCCACCATGGGCCCTTTAAATTTTCCCGAGTCGTGCCTGAGCATGCATGCCTAGGGACACTTGCCCAGCAGAGCTGTGTTCCCTGCATGGCGCAGCCTATCGTGCGCAGTGGCCTGCAATGCCTGCAGTCGGGGCACCCTCACAGTGCTGGCGATTCTCCTGGCAGTCCGGCGACTCAGATAAGCGCAGCCGGCCAAGCGCAACACTTACTAAGCGGATAAGTCATCATCCAGTTAAAATTAAGGTGGATAAGGAAGAGGTATTCTGGGGTGTGGCTTAATTTTATCTGGCTAGTGCTGAATATCAGTGCTAGCCAGGCAAAGTTATCCAGCAAATTTTGGTTGAAAAATTTGCTATCCTTAGGGGCGGATTTTCAGAGCCCTGCTCGCGTAAATCCGCCCAAAACCGGGCGGATTTACGCGAGCAGGGCCCTGCGCGCCGGGAAGCCTATTTTACATAGGCCTCCCGGCGCGCGCAGAGCCCCGGGACTCGCGTAAGTCCCGGGGTTCTCCGAGGGGGGCGTGTCGGGGGCGTGTCGGGGGCGGGCCCGGTCGTCGCGACGTTTCGGGGGCGTGTCGGCAGCGTTTTGGGGGCGGGTACGGGGGCATGGCTACGGCCCGGGGCGGTCCGGGGGCGTGGCCACGCCCTCCGTACCCGCCCCCAGGTTGCGGCCCGGCGCGCAGGAGGCCCGCTGGCGCGCGGGGATTTACGCCTCCCGGAGGGAGGCGTAAATCCCCCGACAAAGGTAAGGGGGGGGTTTAGACAGGGCCGGGCGGGTAGGTTAGGTAGGGGAAGGGAGGGGAAGGTGAGGGGAGAGCAAAGGAAAGTTCCCTCCGAGGCCGCTCCGATTTCGGAGCGGCCTCGGAGAGAACGGGGGTAGGCTGCGCGGCTCGGCGCGCGCCGGCTATACAAAATCCATAGCCTTGCGCGCGCCGATCCAGGTTTTTAGCAGATACGCGCGGCTCCGCGCGTATCTACTAAAATCCAGCGTACTTTTGTTTGCGCCTGGAGCGCAAACAAAAGTAGGCTATTCGCGCGCCTTTTAAAATCCGCCCCTTAATGTAGGAGGGTAAAAAAAAAACCAAACTAGCACCAGCCAATTTTCTCTCAAACTTCACTATGATTAAAAAATGTAGCGCAGCCTAATGGGCTCCTCCCAACTTCCAATATATCCAGAATTTGTAGCATGGCAAATGGTCCCCCCACCATCCTAACTTCCCCTACCCTGTCTTAAAAAAAAAAAATGTAGCCAAAATTGCTGACCCTGCCTCAGTCAGTGATTGGTCCCATCACTGCAGTGAATAAATTGTCACAGCTATTGGCACTTAGGTTTTAGCAGAGCAGGAGGAGTTAAATGCTTCTCCTCTGCTTTGCTTTCAGCATTGATTTGGGGGTTTGAGCTTGGGGTTGTGGGTCAGGGGACATTTGGCCATAATTTTTAGAAGCCAGGAATAGGGTGAGATCAGCACCACCTGCCGCACTACAGTTTTAAAAGATATTGGGGACAGGAGGAGAAGTCTGCTTTGCTGTGCTACAAGTTTTGCATAAATTGGGGAGAAGGTTCTGCTGCTGCTCTGCCCTACCTCTTTTTTTTATATTAATATGAGGTAAGCTGGTGAGTGACAAAGTTACCCAAAAAACTGTATCTGGGTAACTTTAGCTGAGTATATTCACCTGGACAAGTGCCGCTGAATATTTGGCTGTAATTATCCAGGTAACATTATCTGGATAACCTCTTTGCTGACCAGCTTACTGAATACTGACCTGTAAATCTTTATTGCTAAGTCCATATTTTTTAAGCTCTTTAAGATACTCCCATGCCATTCTCCTGAACCCCAAAGAAGAGCCATGTTTAGAACAGTCTCAAATTACCCCACACTGAATAGGATTTGATTGGTTCATGCTGGGGTCAGAATGGTTTGTCCTGCTAAGTTCGGAATTTAGCTGGACAAACCTGGAAGTTTAAATATATCCTCCTCCTCCCCCCACTATCTACATAAGTTTTAGCAGGTAGGTCATTACTGAACTAAACTTAACCAGATCAAGCTAAAACTTATCCAGATCAAATAAGGGTAGGTCATTACTAAACTAAAACCTTAGCTAGATCAAATAAGAGCTTAAACTTTGCCAGGTAGTGCTGCATATCAGTGCTATCTGGCTAAGTTTGTTTGTGATGAGAACAGATCTAACATTATCAAAGTACATATACCTGGATAACTTTTACTTCTATCTAATCTAACATTGTTAATCTATATAATCTAGTCAGCTATTTCCTTCCAATATAATTTAATCCTAAAACATTCCCATTACATACAGTATGTTAAAAAAGTAACTTAATATTATACATGGACTTATACACGTGGTGGAGAGAATTATTTTAAAAAGATGCATCCCAAAAGGAGTTAAGTGGGTCCAGTTGTAACTTTTATTCTGTAACATTTTTAATGAATAAAAGATGGGTGTTAATCTGTGCAGTGAACTTTTGAAATACTGCACAGTGAAGCAATCAAATGGTTTTGTTTTAAGGCTTGAGTTCTTGAAGATTGTATCTCATAAACCCAAATGTTTGGTGTGATAGTGCAATTGGTCCAACTGTTCTGGAATAGATTTCTCAAAGATTTTTAATATTTTCCAAAACTTCCAAAATATCAAGCTGCATGTTATTTTTAGTTGTGCATTCAAATTGAAAACGTTAGTAGGATACAGAACATTCCATTTATCCTTCAGGTTCTTCTAATATGTTTTTAGGGCTTCTGTGATGATTATTATGCAAGCTTAGTTTAGAATTGTGCTTTTGACACCTAATTCATTAAGGTTATGATGACTGAGGCTTTTACAACAACCAGATTAATAATCACAATCTACACAACTCGGCATGCTGAACTTTGTGGAAATCTGAAGTCGGGAAACATGATAAATGGTTAAGTGAAAGCAATCTATTATTCTCCTTCAGAATAACTGTTATGCAAGACAAAGGCCAGATGTACTTCCCATTGCTAAATTTCTGGCAGTGTTAAGAAAGGCTAAAGAATTCTGTATATTAGAACTTCATTAGCCAATATTCAAACAAGTAGAAACATAGCATCTCAGTTATTTGTACAACATATGTTGCGACCCCAGTCGCTTACGCAGCGACCAGGGCTCTTACCTTCCCCGCGGGTCTCCTCCCTGCGCCGCGAGCCGCGCGATTCCGGGCCGGCCTGGCCGCATGGCAGCGGCGTCCTCCTCGTGGGGATGCCGGCAAGCCCGAGGATAGCTCCGCCCCCTGCGGGGGAATGCGCGCACGCGAGGGCTGTCCTTTTGAGCTCCCAGCACCCGGATGTGCCGATCCGCCCTCCTTCTGACGTCAGCCCCGGAGGGGGATTTAAACCCGCAGCTTTCTTCTTTGCTTTGCCTTGCAACGTGGTCACTCCTTGGAGAGAGTTAGTTGCTGCTATCCTGCGTGTCTTGATCCTGGTTTGTCTCACGATTCTGCCTGCCTGCTGCCTGTCTTGATCCTGGTTTGTCTCACGATTCTGCCTGCCTGCTGCCTGTCTTGATCCTGGTTTGTCTCACGATTCTGCCTGCCTGCTGCCTGCCTTGATCCTGGTTTGTTTCACGTCTCTGCCTGTTCACTGCCTGCCTCGACTCTGGCTCGCTTCTTGGAGCCACTACTTGCTGCATACCCAGACTCCGGCACACCTCCTCGTTCCTGTCTACAGCTACCAGTCCAGACTTCTGTCCGTCCTCGGTTTTCCCTCACGCCAGTGACTCTCCTAAGTCCCAGCGGTCCGGGTCCCTACGGGCTCCTCCTGGGGGGACCTCGGACTTCCAGGGCGAAGCCACCTAAGTCCTAGCAACCCGGGCCCTAACAGCTCCTCTGGTGGGGTCACGGGTTTCCAGGTGAAGATCCATCCCGCACTGTGTGTGTCTGCCTTCCGACCGTCCCATATTGCCGGTCAGCCCAAGGATCCACACCCGGAGCACAACAACATAGAATAAATCCTTTTTTTCTTGAACTGGAAAATGTATTCACCATTTTAATACCATTTGCAGACCTAAAAACTTGCAGAAAAGAGAAAGTAACATTGCTGCCTCAGCTTCAGATAGTACCTAGAACTTCTCCCCTTTTTCTAGTACTACAACCTGTGAATCGGTTCTATCCACTTTCAAGATTTTGTTCTTACAGTACCAAGCATAGGTTATGAAATTTAAAAAATGTTTCATATGCCCATTAGACAGGCAGTTGTCTAGCTACCAAGAAAGAACTCAGGCTTACATCACATACAATCAGGTCCGAGTCCAAACTGGAACTGGGTTTATTCAAATCGAAACACCTTCAAATACTGCTAGTTTATGCCCCACCAGGAGTACTAGAAGCTGACGCCTCTCCCCTTATAGAATCTATAGTGAAGCACATCAACACAGACCTTCCAACCATGATCATGGGAGATTTTAACCTCCATATCGATGCCTCACCCCGCTCTTCCAATTGTGAAGCCCTCCTCGCCTCCCTCAGTGCAATGGGATTCAATCAGATCGTCAACAACCCTACACACAAAGCAGGACACACTCTGGATCTTATTTTCATCAACTCTAATTTCTCCTGCACTATGGAACCCTCTTGTACCCCAGTCTCTGGGTCAGACCACTTTCTGATAACCACCACCTTCTCCACAAAAAAACAGACATACACCCCACAGCACCTTTCCACCATTCACTTCAGGAAACTATGTGCATCCGATATACTCAGTGATCAGCTTTCCAAGGAATTCACAACTTGGATCTATCCAACCCCGACTCAGCCGTACTTTCCTGGCATAAGATTACTAAAGCAGTAGCAAATAAATTATGCCCCGCAGTCTCCAAAATAATTAACCCAGCAAAAAAAGGAAATCAACCCTGGTTCTCTACTGAACTTAAACGGATTAAACAAGACCTACGACACAAAGAAAACAGATGGCGCAAAGCCCCCAACTCATCTACTCTATCGGCATACAAAGGAACCCTGCATCATTACAGGACCTTAATTCTAAAGACAAAAAGAGAATTCTATGCCAATAAAATCCACGATCTCCAATATGATGCCAAGGCTCTTTTCTCTTATGTGTCACAAATCACAAAGTCAGCCCCTCCGACGATACCAGACGAACAGGCACAAACCAAGGCCAACGAGCTCACATTATTCTTTCAGCAGAAGATTTCGAATACTCTTGCACTCCTCCCAACCAATACTACCCCCCTCTCTACATTCGCCAATATCCACATCCTCGCTGGAGCCAAGCTCGACAATTTCGAACTAACCTCCCCCAGGGAGATCGAATCCCTTCTTAAGAGACAGAAACCTTCCAGCCACCCAGCAGACAACATCCCATCCAAACTCTGCTACTTATCCCAAACAAGATCTCTGGACCACTGACCAACATTATAAACTGCTTGCTAACTCAAGGTATTTATCCAGCAGACTAAAAACCACTTCTCTCAAACCCCTCCTTAAGAAACACAATTTAGACCCCAGAGAATTAGCTAACTTCCGCCCCATCTCTAATCTCCCATTCTTAGCCAAACTAACAGAGAAAGTGGTAAACACCCAGCTCTCAGAATATTTAGAAGAACACAATATCCTATATCCATCCCAATATGGCTTTCGCAAATCACGCAACATGGAAACCCTCCTCATCTCACTAACAGACCATATTATTATGGGATTAGACAAAGGCCACTCCTTTCTTCTAGTCCTCCTAGACATTTCGGCGGCTTTCGACACCGTCAACTACTCCATCCTCCTGAATCGCCTATCAGACATAGGTATATCCAGATCAGTCCACAGATGGTTCAAGTCTTTCCTCAGCAACAGAAGCTTTAAAGTCAAAATTAACAATAAAGAATCACCTTCGACAAATTCCTCACTTGGTGTACCTCAAGGATCCTCCTTATCTCCCACCCTTTTCAACATCTACCTCCTCCCCCTTTGCCAGCTACTAACAGACCTTAAACTAATACACTACCTTTACGCAGACGACGTGCAGATTCTGATCCCTATAACAGAATCCATCTCAAAATCACTCATGCTCTGGAATAACTGCCTACAATCTATCACCAGCTTTCTCAACAGTCTAAACCTGGTCCTTAATACCACCAAGACCGAACTCCTCCTCATCTCCTCCAACCAAGACAACTCCCTCCCACAGACCCACCACAACACCCAGTTCACTCATACTCAAGTAAGAGATCTCGGGGTAATACTCGACAACCGCCTAAACCTAAAGAAAATGACCAACATCACAACCAAAGATTGCTTCTACAGACTCCAGGTTCTAAAAAGACTCAAACCTCTCCTATATTTCCACGACTTCAGGACAGTTCTGCAATCCTTGCTATTTGCCAAAATAGACTACTGCAGCGCTCTCCTCCTAGGTCTCCCCAGCTCTACCACTAAACCGCTACAGATGATACAGAACGCCGCGGCTAGAATTTTGACCAACACCAACTGTGGAGAACATATTTCACCCATCCTCCGAAACTTACACTGGTTACCAGTTAACTACAGAATCCTATACAAATCACTCACCTTAATACACAAATCCATCCACAATCACCTTCAGCTCGACCTCGAAATCCCTTTCAAACTCCATACCTCCAACAGACCGATTAGAGAAGTCTACAAAGGAACTCTGCAAGCCCCTCCAACCAAAGCCACGCGCCTTACCTCAACCAAAGACCGAGCTTTCTCGACAGCAGGCCCAGCTATTTGGAACAACATCCCCTCAGACCTCAGGCTGGAACCCTGCCTCCTAACATTTAGGAAAAAACTTAAGACTTGGCTTTTCCGCCAAGCCTTCTCAGATTCCCCTGATACATACTAGATGGTCTAACACTCTTCATGAGAGATGGAACTTTGTACCTCCTCTAAGTACATAATAAGCACTAGCCCTTATTCCTCAATTGTATTATATTCTTAGTTAACTGCCCTAAGCTTCCAAGTTTACTCTCCTTGTTGAATGTAACTTTGCTTCTTCTGTTTATATGATTGTTTTGTTACAATTTACCCAGTTTGATGTAAACCGATCTGATATGGTTATTTAACCATGAAGGTCAGTATAGAAAAGTATTAAATAAATAAATAGTAAATAAATAAATATATCTACTTGATTATTTAGGTAGATACCTAGTCTTACTGGGCTTGTCACTCAAATTTCTGGCAAAACCTTAGAAATACTGAATTGCCACTTAGGACCCAATGTACTAAGTTGTAGTAAAATTGGCCAAATACTCATGATATTGACTTATTTTACTGGGGCATTATCTCCCACAAAATGGCCAATGGACTAAAGGATATTTAACCTTGGGTTTTGCGGGAGCTAAAGCCCACTTTAACAGCAACAGTTAAATACAGACTAATAGGAATTCCTACCCACTTTCCCCTGCAAGAATTGCTTTCTCTCCGGGCAAGAAGCAACCCTCCGTCTTTTGTGATGCCCCCAAGCAAGAATAAGTCCTCCTCACTGACGAAAATGAAAACTATCCCACAGTATCCACACTAGGAATCAGCTCCTTACATTGTAGACCTTGACCTCCCAACAGTCCTAACTCCCTGCCCAGCCTAACCCATGGTGAGGCATCCACAGTTGATGGGACAGCTATTATAGATCAGTTCTTAAAGATACCAAGACTTGACACACTGAATGCAAAACCCAGATTTGACCAAAATCAGTCCTATGTTACAAATCTTCATAAAACAAATAGCTATGAATCCTTGAGATTCAAGATTCAAATATCATGTTCTGTTCATCAATGAATACATTGCTGCTTTTTTCTTTATAAATTTTACTCATTCATTCTACATCCTAATAGATTTAATTAACTGTTCTATATTTCCATGATAAAAATCTATGGGCTCGATTTACCCAATTTGAGGCCAGAAAAGAGGCTGTGATGAATAGCTATTTAAGAAGACTAGAAAAATTAAAAAAAACCCAAAAAAACCCTCTAATCAAAGGTGGAGCATAGGCTTTGTGGGAGACCAAATAGTGACAAATGGGATGATAAGCGTATAATTCAGTATTCTAGACCCTGCTCGGAGCCATGAAATGTATTAACTATATCATTGTCCCCTACCTGAGCTGATTTATTCCTTTACAGTCATGCAAAGTCACTCAGGTGACATCATTCCCCTATAGAAAAAGACAAGGAAACCATGCTAAATATGTGCAGGCATACTCTTTTTGAAACAGTTATTTGCCCCAACTCTGTAGGATTCGGCGGGGGAACTCCAACATTTTTGGGCCAGTAAAGTACAGCAAAGGACTAGTGTCCTGCAGTTTGGGCATGCTACCACTGGATGCATGCCTAAACTGCACCTCCAATCGATGTGCCCATTGGAGGTGTAATTGTAGTTGTATGTGATATCATCTGGCTTTGCACATATTGCTTTCTAGGTTGACTGTGAGACTTTCTGACTAAGAGTTCTTTGTTCTGTTTTTCAGCCTTGACCAGATATGCTAATGCTCCGCCTCCAGGAGCAGTGAGAGGAGAACAAGGAGGCAAATCCCTTGCAAGTGGGGGCAGGAGTCTCAACGTTCTCTCTTCTCTTTCCAAGAATAAAAAATAAAACATGTTGCAATGACAAGTTGAACTCTACTTCTGGAAATGTTTATTCATTTTTTTAATTAAAGATTTCATTTGATATGACGTCTGGGTCTTGTGTGTTTATTGAATAGGTTTAGTGATGTGTGAGCATGAATGATAGCCTGAGTACACATATGGAGTGTCGGTTCAGATGATGTAGATGTGTGAGGATGGTGTATGAATGCTGTGTAAGGGGGAAGGTTTGTGTAGTTAGCTAGTTTGTTGAGATGCTTTTTTATTTATTTAAAAAATGATGTTTTACTTGCTCAATCTCAAAGTACTAGACAAGGAACAGTAAAACATACATATTTAGCAATCAGTTAACTTAACTAACAAAAACAGAGTAACAATATGCTGCTGCATAATATGTTACGTTAATATAAATTAACATAAGTTTCCTGACAGTTAATTGCACAAGCCACACTCTTTAATTACTACTATGCTTGTAAAACAGTCAGATGCATACTTAAATTTAAGGTACAGTAGCTTGCTTAAACAGAAATGTTTTAGCTGCTTTTTAAATGTGCATAGACATGTTTTGTTGCATAGTTCGTCTGGAAGGGAATTCCACAAGACTGGATCAGCAACTGAGAAGGTTTGCTCACACATCTCAAAGTGTAACAGCTGGGGTTTGGGAATGTCTAGAACAGAGTTTCCCAGTCCTGTACCATGGCACACTGAAGTGCCTTCAGACCTGATCAAGTATGCATGGAAAAAGTCACACTGCCTTATGATCAGATCCAGACTAGCACCTTGGCTGTGCTCTCAGCACCTTACAGCAACAAGAGTAGTCAGCAGTGGCTCTGAGAATGTGTAATTATGCACGCCTCGTCTTCCTAGTTACAGCATGAGCCTTGTATTGTGGTAAGTAATGGGCAGCATGCAGGGCATGGATAGCTAGAACCCATCTTTTGAAACACTGTGTTGGGAGACCATGAAGGCTTATGCTTAGATACCCTGATGTGATTTGATGAATACAATAAAATTATATGTGAACATCATAAATCTTTGGACATATCAAGTTTGTGCCAAATCCCCTACATATTTCCTACATGTACAAAAGAGAGACAACCCGGACTCTGACTGCTTGGCCCACGAGGCCAGACCTTAGGAGGGGGTTCGGCAATTGGGGCGGGAGGGAGAATTGGTTAGGCCAGTAGTGGGAATTTTAACACCCTCTTTTGAGCAGGCGTTATATTTCCTGCAGTAGTAGGAGATGTGCTAGGCGGCTTCCCTGCTAGTGAGCCTTCTTGCATTGCAGGTAATAGCTAATTAGGATATTTTCCTGCAATTTGCATGCACCTGCACTAAGCTTGCCGTGGGTTTTTTTAGGGCAAGCTTTTTTGGTTTGTTTTTTTTGTACTGAAGCCCTTTTTACATACCAGGGCAATGTTATCACTGAAAAACTTGTGTTAAAATGCAAGTAAAAAACTGCGGGAGGCTCAGTGCTGCTTATTACATGGGCTGCAAAAGTGATGTTGATGGGGCTTTCAGTGCTACCCTATGTCTTGTTTTGACCATTTGAGTCCTTGCCATGCCCTGTGGAGTGTGGTGGGCCACAAAACGTTTTAGTTAATATAGGTATGTCTTGGACTTTAAAAGGTTGGAAACACTGGTCTAGAGGATTATAGCTTATTGATCTAAGAACTTGTGATAGCCTGTAGATGGCCTATAGTGTAAGTACCTTAAATTTAATTCTCTGTTGCACTTATAATCAATGAAGTGCCTATAGAACTGGGGTAAGATATTCCTTTTGCCTTGTGCCTGTTAATAAGAACAAGAAAATGCCATACTGGATCAGACCAAGGGTCCATCAAGCCCAGCATCCTGCTTCCAACAGTGGCCAATCCAGGCCATAAGAACCTGGCAAGTACCCAAAAACTAAGTCTATTCCATGTTACCATTGCTAATGGCAGTGGCTATTCTCTAAGTGAACTTAATAGCAGGTAATGGACTTCTCCTCCAAGAACTTATCCAATCCTTTTTTAAACACCACTATACTAACTGCACTAACCACATCCTCTGGCAACAAATTCCAGAGTTTAATTGCGCGTTGAGTAAAAAAGAACTTTCTCCAATTAGTTTTAAATGTACCCCATGCTAACTTCATGGAGTGCCCCCTAGTCTTTCTACTATCCGAAAGAGTAAATAACCGATTCACATCTACTCGTTCTAGACCTCTCATAATTTTAAACATCTCTATCATATCCCCCCTCAGCCGTCTCTTCTCCAAGCTGAAAAGCCCTAACCTCAGGTTGCAGAATTTTGAATGACCTCTGAAGCTCTTAAAATATTTTTTGTAGCCCGATATATATTGAGTTGTAATAGTCAAGGTCAGACAGGACAAAGGACTGAAGAATAACCTAAAAATCACTAGCTCTTAAAAATGGTTTAAGATTTCACAACAGCTATATTTTAAAGAATGATTCCTTGACTATAGCCTTAACCTGCACATGCAGGGATAGGTTACAGTCCAATATAACACTAAAAAGTGAATTTTCAAAAGTTGCATGTGTACTAATTAGCTGTTACGTGTGTAAAATATCATATACATGAGTATACACTATTTTAGAAACCTTAATATACATGCATAAATCAGTGTCCATTAGTAAAAAATGGGGGGTATAAAAAATGGGGCAGGCCAGGGGTGTTCTGGGATCAACATTTATGTGAGTAAGTTGCTATTTTATAAACAATTTAGGCATGTAAATTTCACAGTTTACACTCCTGCTTAATATCTGGAGTAAGTGATCGTAAACATCTTAAAAGTGAAATAGTAACTGGGTGGGGGGGGGGGGTCTGGGTGAAGTGGGAGGACTTTAAACTGAAGAGCCAGGAGGATCTTGATGACTTGCAGATGAACTGGGCAAACTGGTAGACTAATTGGAAAGCTGGTAATTTCATTGCCGTGCATGTTAGAAAATATCTAACTTACGCATGTAGAAGCCGACTTATAGGTAAATGTGCCTAATTTATGTGTGTTAAGTCTACACACAGATTACTTTAAAATTAGACGTAAAAATACATGTGTACATCAGTTGCACACACTTCAGCTAAATTCCCACATATCCGGGGCTAAGTAATAGCTTTACTGTACTTAGCCGGATAAATTCCAAGTTATCTAGCTAAGTAGTAGCCTTTATCTGGACAAGTTCCGATTTATCTGACTAAGTAGCAGCAAAGCTACTATTTAGCTGGATAAGTCTTAAAAGACTACTTATCTAAGTCAGATTTGTTGTGTCCGTCGGGTTCAGACAGCTTTGCCCCGTATTCCTCATCTTGTTCTCGGCTCCTCCCCCTTACCTTGGGAAAATGGCTACCACCGCATCTGCAAGCCGCCTCTCTGGCTTCCCCGGAATGGCTATGGCATTGCCTCTCACCATGTTCCTCCCAAGGGCCTACTAGGGTGCGTGCGCGCTACCCACGTCTTTATTCCAGCATTGGCGCGAACCTCAGGGGCGTCCCCCCTCAAGTGACGTCCGGGTATGTAGCCTGTACTTGTTTGCTAACTCATTGAGTTAGCAAGGATTGGATTCGTCCGGTCTAAGCTACTCTGCCGCTTCCTTGCTGCCGCTGGAAGCTCTCTCTCTGCCCTTCGGGGTATTGACTAACCTGGGTACCCACTCCTCAGGGGCCCTCTGCTTTATTTCAGGTGCCTTACTGGGCTCAGGTACTCGCTCCTCGAGGGCCTGCTCTCCCAGCCTCGATACCAGTACCATCTACTTCAGCCTGGTGGAATCGCCAACCTATAGCTACCATCTAGTGAGTAATCGAACTCTGTCTGTCTCATCTACAGCATTGCCTTGCCTGGGAGACCTACACTGGAATCCCCAATACCAACGTGGTGAGACGGGTTCCCTCTGCCGAGGGTCCCGGGACTGTTAACCTCTAGATCATCTCACTACTGCCACCTCTGGTGGTACACATCAAGCTGTATAATAAAAGAGCTAAAATCTGTGTTTCTGCATCCTGAGTCTAGCCCAGTACTGTGGCTCCCCACGGGGCTCCTCCCCATGGGCATGGTCATCTGCCACAGTACCCAAGAATCCACCCAAACGCTGCTAGACCATAACAAGATTGCTGGATAAATCTAAAATAGAGATGAGCTTCATTTTTTTGGGTAAGGTTGGGTTTCAGTTCGGGCGCTTCGTGGGAAAACTCGTTTTCCCACAGATCATTTTTCGGCAAAAACGAAGCTGGAACCTGAAATCGGAAAAATGAATCAAAAAAAAAAATCCGAATCGGGAAAAAAACCACCCCAACCCTTCAAATGTAATGTATTACAATCCCCCCACCATCCCGATCCCTCCCCAAGACTTACTAAAAGCCCTGGTGGTCCAGCAGGGTCCCGCGAGCGATCTCTCCCTCCGGGCTGTCGGCCTGCTACGAATCGAAATGACGCCGATGGCCCTCTGCCTTTACGATATCACAGGGTCTACCAGTGCCATTGGTCGGCCCCTGTCACATGATAGGAGCAATGGATGGCCAGCACCATCTTGTGCTCCTACCAATTGACAGGGGCTGAAAAATGGCATAGGTAGCCCCTGTGACATAGGGCAAAGGCTATTGGTGCCATTTTGAATACTGGAAGCCGACGGCTTGAGTGCAGGAGATCGCTCCAGGACCCCCGCTGGACCACCAAGGACTCTTGGCAAGTTTTTTTGGGGGGGGGGGTCTCAGGAGTCCACATGGACTGTCCATGGCCCCTGTCACATGGTAGGAGCACAAGATGGCGCCGGCCATCCATTGCTCCTACCATGTGACAGGGGCCGACCAATGGCACCGGTAGCCCCTGTGACATCGCAAGGGCAAAGGGCCATTGGCACCATTTTGATTCATAGTAGGCCCGACGGCCCAGAGGGAAAGATCGCTCGTGGGATCCCGCTGGACCACCAGGGCTTTTAGTAAGTCTTGGGGAGGGATCGGGATGGTGGGGGGGTTGTAATACAGTAAATTTGAAGGGTGGGGTGTTTTGTTTTGTTTTTAAATAAATGTGCCCCTCCCCCTGCACTAACCCAAAAAATGAATTTTCCCCGAACCACGACGAATTAGGCAATTTTGTTGAAATTGCCTAATTCATGATATGCACATCTTTAGTCTAAAAAGTGCGACTTATCTGGCTATCTAATTTAGGAGGTCATTTATCAAAGTGCTATATGGCGTTTTCGCATGCGTTAAGGCGTTTTCACATGCATTAAGCACCTTTAACGCATGCGAAAGCACCATAATGCATGGTGCGTTGCAAATCAGAAAAAGGGGAGGCGTTTGGGGTGGGATTTGTGGCCAAATGGGCTGGCTTCAAAATTTTGTGAAGCCATGTTGCACGGCTTTAGAGCAGATTTGTGATGTTTTTGCAAATAGTGTTTTTAGTATTTTAAGCTGCTGGAGAGACAGCCTAGCTATCAGGCCCTCATATGAGAGAGAGAGAGAGAACCTAGCTATAAGAAAAACATGGCTTTTTAAACAAGCATTTTACAAAGAGACAGGAGAATAGAGAGAAATATTTCAGGAAAAGACAGAAAGGCACCGACATACAGTCCTTAGGACTATACAGTAGATTAGTCTATGAACTCTACACCACAATAAACCATAACTATAATACTATGTGTGATAAAACTACCGGTGTAAGTACCTTGGTACAATTGGTCATGAACTACTTCGCTAAATGACTATGTCTAATGATATATTGTAACCGAACCTTTGACGGCACCTGTTAGAATGTACTATAGTACACTTTTACCTACATTAAATATGTGCCTACATGTAAACCGTTGCGACGGTATTTAACTTAGCAACGGTATAGAAAAGTTTTTAAATAAATAAATAAAATAAGGCTCCCATACTAGGAAGGTATTTATACCTCTATATGAGGCCCACCTAGTTACTCGAGGTGAGGTTTAGGTAGGGGTTGGGGCCACTTTGATTTTCAGAGTGAAACATATGAACAGAACAGTGCTCTCTTGTGAACATTTGATGACCCTCGGAGTGAGGAAAGTCACCCAAAGATGAGATTTGTGCAGTGTTCTCTCAACCTAGCTTGATGTTACCCAGATAGAGAGTCCATCAAGGTTGGTTGAGAGAAGGTCATCAAATCTTCACAAGAGAGCACTGTTATAGCTAGGTGCTCTCTCTCTCTCTCTCCCTCCCCCCATGGTTGTAGGTAAGAATTACAACAATTCTGGCACTTACCACAAAGTGTGGAAAAAGTTATCACAATTTGCGGTAATACCTATGCATAGTGCACTTTGCGATAAACAGCCTATTACCATAAAACACCCCCCTTTTCCTACCGCATGCGATATTTGGTGCATTTTGATAAATCCAGGCCTTAGTCAGATAAGTAGCATTTTAAGACTTATCCTGCTAAGAAGAAGCTTTGCTGCTATTTCGCCGGATAAAATAGGTACTTATCTGGATAAATGCAAAAATGTATTTGTGTGGTTTGTAAATGTGTGCACTTTTTCCCGAGTACATTTATGCATATTTTAAAACCTGTACACATCTATATGCTCAGGTTATAAAATAACAGAGCAGTTTTGCACGCGCTCATATATACACATATATGGCCATGCATGCGCAGGTTATAAATTTATCCTCCATGATTTTTTAGCTGGGAAGAGATAGGAACAGTAAATTCCTCAAAATTAAAGAATGAAATCTCTGGGGATTCAAACCTTCTAAGGACCATCACCTCGATCTTTCTAAGATTCAGTGCAAGTTTGTTGTCATGCATTCAGATTTTTATTGCTTTCAAGCAGCAAGTGGTGAGCAATGAAGCGTTTGAAATGATTGATGACACAGGAATAAAAAACTGGATATCACCAACATAAGTTCTCTAACTAGTCCTTCCTACTTCTACCTTCAGGCCTTTATAACTTCTTTTGAATTCAGCAACATAACTTATTTCTGGTATCAATCGTAGGGAATATATTACCCCAGTTTTTGTTGATTTATATTGGCTATCAATCTCACTATGTATTGAATGTAAAAAGGTGAATTTTAAAACCTGCACGGGATCACATGTATGCGCGTTTCCCGGCTTGTGCACATGGATGTGGCGATTTTATAACTTAGGTGCGTATATGCTTGCACGGCATAAAATCGGCTACACACACACACATATGCCTACGATTTTATATTGACGCAAGAATCTGTACAAATGCTGCATCATTCTCGTAAGTGGGGGGGATTTTAGTAGATATGTGTGCCGACACAATTACCTGTTTCCCCAGTTTGTTCCCAGTTCACCCCAGTAAAAGATAGGACTTGCTAAACCTTCTTAGCTCTCTTTTACCCTATTAACCCTGACCCTTAAAACCCGCTGATTAGCCTGGTTTTTTTTTGTTTCATGACTTACACACCTTCCAGAAGTAAAGTTACGTAGCTAGGGATTTCAGCACACGTTGGTGTGCGTAAATACTCACACGTTGGTTTCATTCATATTTCCTGGATCGCCCATTCCCCACCCATTTTCTGAAAAACATTTTTTACTCACACCAGGAGATATGCACGTACCTGGGCACCTCTTAAAAGCCAAGCAGC
Source organism: Rhinatrema bivittatum (assembly GCF_901001135.1). Taxonomy (NCBI): domain Eukaryota; kingdom Metazoa; phylum Chordata; class Amphibia; order Gymnophiona; family Rhinatrematidae; genus Rhinatrema; species Rhinatrema bivittatum. Next base: position 50,734,913 of record NC_042623.1, on the reverse strand, counting down.
ATACGCTGGGCTGATATACGCATGTATCTCCTGGGTTTGGCATGCGTAGGGCTTTTAAAATTCACCTGATTATAAGTACAATAGTATTTAAACTCATCAACTCTGACTCCACTCCCTGGTCTAATGCATTCCTGAAGATTTACCAGCCTACACACTCTTTGAGATCCTCATAGATAGGTCTGCTTGACAACCCTTCTATAAGACATGCTCATCTTGTGGAAATGAGGGAATGTGCCTCTTCTGTTGCGGCACCTATTTTATGGAACTTACTTCCTGAGGTAATATGCCTGTCAGATTGTTTAAAAACATTTCAGATTTTATTAAAAACTAATCTTTTTGAGCAGGCTTATTTTTAAAGCAAGTCATCTAGGTCAATACTTATTGTTATGTTTTACAATTTTATTTGATTGTATTTTATTATTTTGATAATTGTATATGTTCATTTTAGTTATTTTTTATAAATGTTTGGAATTATGTATGTTTACTTTGTACATTGCTTTGTGCTATTGCTTTTAAGTGATTTACAAATCCTAATAAAGATAAAGTTCAGCTAGTAGTTTATAGATTGGACAATGATAAAGATTAAAAGAGTAGTCGATGAGGAGCCTTATGGAACCCCTGTAGTTAACGGGTACCAGGAGTGTACCGAGGAACATAGTTTCACTTGTTGCTGTCAACCAGTCAAATATGAGGAGAAGTAACATAATATCCCAGAGAGTCCTAGATTAAATACATGGACTAGAAGGATATCATGATTTAATGTAGTGAAAGCTTCGGAGAAATCAGGCAGGACAAGAATACATTTTGTACCCATGTGTTACGGGTTCAGACCATGCACATTGGTATCCTTCCTAGTGGCTTTGACCTGGGAGGGCTAATGTTATATAAACATACACAATTACTGGGATTTTATCTGGGGCCTTGAACCCAGAAGCTTATCCATTACACAAATGGCCACACACAATTACTGGGCTTTGAACCCAGGAGCTCATCCCCTAGACAAAGAGTCACACACAAACTTTGATTCAGTACATCACGGTTCCAGGTAAGAAAGTAAGTTTATTTGAGCAATAGGAGGAGAGAACAAATAAAATCAGATCGTATAGAAGAAGTAATGGTAGATAATAACAATTGCTTACATTTCCAAAGGATCAACCATACCATCACGTCCAGGGCTCTCTCTCCCTTCTTTCTCGCTGTGTCTCCTTATACTCTACAAACACTTGTGAAAGTAGTAGTGTTCCCTCCCTCTGAGTTCTTATCAGATTTCAGACACAGCTGACTTAGTGCAGTGGTTCCCAACCTTGTCCTGGGGACCCCCAAGCCAGTTGGGTTTTCAGGATATCCACAATGAAGATGCATGAGAGAAAATTTGCATGTTATGGAGGCAGTGCATGCAAATTTTCTCTCATGCATCTTCATTGTGGATATCCTGAAAACCTGACTGGCTGGGGCATCCCCAGGACAGAGTTGGGAACCACTGACTTAGTGGAATAACTAAATAAACAGACTCTTGCCTGTTCATGTGAATTTCACAGTGCAAGACAGTAAACAGGAGTTCACTCAGAGGTTGGCCTGTGGCCTTCAAACTAGTTTGTGTCTGGGTGAAAACTCTGAATCCAGTCGGCCAATCCGCTATATACATCCTCAGCTAAAGTAACAAATAATTACTCCAACACCATGTCAGAACCTTAGTGAAAGATGTCAAGACTGGAAAGCAACAGGGTCTCTGTGCTATAGAAACCAGGTTGAAAATCATCAAGAATGGTATGGATATCAATTAATTTATGAAGTTATTTCAATATGGTTAATTCAGTGGTTTTTGAAAGAAATGGTAGAAAAGATATAGGCTGATAGTTAGATGTAATCAGTCCAGGTTAAGTGTTTGTTTTGGGTTTTTTTAATAGGATGAACTGACACTCACAGTTTAATTGTTCAGGTAGATAACCTTCAACAAGTGGATATAAGGGACAAGTAGATGAGTTTATTGTCCTAATAATTTGGGCTGTTTCAAAATACCTTGCCAGATAGATAGGGACTGTCAAAGCCACTGTTCAAAAGACAGGTGCCAGGATATGCTGTGGCTATTGTAGTACTCAGGGTCATTTATCAAATAGCGTTATGGTGTTTTCGCATATGTTAAGCGCCTTTAACGCATGCAAAAACGCCTTTAGCGCCTGAGATAGCACCATAACGCATGGTACGATGCAAATCCAAAAAGAGGATGAGTTAGGGGCGGGAGTGGGCTGGGCTCACAGTTTTGCGAAGCCCTATCACACGGCTTTAACGATGATTTTAACTAAACCTTTTTCATTAGCATTAGGCTGTGTGATAGGTTGCATTAGGGCTATATTGCACATTGCAATGTTTTTGCCCATGCTGGTTTTAGTAGTTTTGAAGCTCCCGGAGAGCCAGCCTATTTTTCTATTCTCAAATGCTGTAAACCACATTGAGTAATTTTGTATTCACAAAAAGGAGTTAATAAATTCAAGTAATAATAAAACCCATTAAACTTATTAGTAAATCAGATTCACACATAGTGGTTCATAATCTCCATTGGTACAATAAGTGTTTCTTCTGCCTGTTTGAGGCATGAAAAGTGATGAAATCAAATATTCATCTTTTTCAATCAGTCACTCCATTTTAAGCTTTCCTCCCTCAGGCATGCCTACTTTGAAACTTTGCAGTGGACAGGAAATATGGCCATTGCTTTGACCTCTGAACATAATAGTTGCAATGGGGTTAAACTGCATTTGTAGCATGTCTGTAGGCAGGAAAAGCTCTAGCATATGGCATAGCTGTCTTGTTCAATACTATCAAATATGAGACATAAGACAGCACACCGCAGAAACCAAATTGCATTTAGACCAGTGAAACACTTACTGTATGTGGTTAGGAATACAAAATAATTTTGATGAAAAATATAGATGGCTTGTTTTTGTAAAATGAATATTTAAAATATGAGCTCATGTTACTGATTGCTTGATGATTTGATTAAGTATTGTCCTCAATATAAATAGCTTATTTTCATATATTGTGGGTATAGCATGGACATTATTTAGTATTTCATTTCTTTAAATATTCTTTTTAAGAGGGATATTTGCCAAAACAATTGTAGAAATGGTTCTTCAGATTACCTTCTAGGGAATATTGCCAAACTTAGCCTCAGTTTCTTTATCTAATCTTAGTTCTTTGATGTTTGACTGATTACATTTTCTCTACTGAGGTTTCCTTTATTATTAATAGCCTAAAGGGCAGGACCTTATAGGAGATTGTAGAAGGTTGCAATTAATTCATCAGATAGAATTCCATTAGGAAAATCAGATGTAAAACAAAATAATAATATTGGGTTTTTTTTTTCATGTTACCCTTTAATTCTGTTAGCAGCAATTTTGATGTTTCAGTTTTACAGTAGTGCCAGTTGAAAAAAGTTAAATGTAATTTGTAATGATTTAATTTTGCAATTTGCTCCTTTATTTTTGGTTTAGCTTTTGCATAGGTCCTCAGTTCTTAAGTGGATCCTTTAAAAGAAAAAGGTTAGGAACCAATGTTATAGAGTAATAAACGTTTGCTATAAACAGGCAAAAAAACCCACAGAGGTCCATATTGAAAGACATTTTTCTGGATAACTCAGAAATTCTCTGGCTAATGAAGATCCGGGCACTTATCCAGCTAAATTCTAGTCAGACAATATTTTATCTGGATAAAATTTGGCTGGATAAGTTAGAGACGTAAAGGGGGGGAGTTGAGCTAGCTAGATAAGTTATCCAGCTTTCTCCGATATTCAGTTAGCGGATAACTTATCTGGCTAATTCTGGCTAATATTCTGCTAACTGTATGATAGCCAAATATATTCAGTGGCATGGCTGTGCTACTGGATATATAAGCTAAGTTAGCTGGATAAGTTTACCTGACTAACTTGCAAAAATGCACAGTGGCTGAATATACACCTTTCAGTCTTTAAGAATAGTGATCTTTTGATAATATGGGCAGCCAGGACTGACACTTCTGCCCAAGCCTGCCCCTTTACAACCAAATAATACACAAACACAGATTTGGGAATCAACATGTCACAGCTTTATTAAACACCCCAGATCCCGAGCCATACAATACAACCTTGAATTCCCCCATTCACACCCATCCGCCACAAGCCAGCAAGATGGGCAACCCAGGCTATCCCAGCCTGCAGATCATGTAAACCCAGGCTATCCTAGCCTGCCAGATAGACGCTCCCCAGGCTATCCCAGCCTGCCAGATAGACGCTCCCCAGGCTATCCCAGCCTGCAGATCATGTAAACCCAGGCTATCCTAGCCTGCCAGATAGACGCTCCCCAGGCTATCCCAGCCTGCAGATCATGTAAACCCAGGCTATCCTAGCCTGCCAGATAGACGCTCCCCAGGCTATCCCAGCCTGCAGATCATGTAAACCCAGGCTATCCCAGCCTGCCAGATAGACGCTCCCCAGGCTATCCCAGCCTGTATGCAGCATCTACCTTTATCACGTCCCCACGACTCCCACCACCATCAAGCAAGGAGCCGAATAAATCAACCCCCGCCACCATCCAGCAAGGAGCCAAATAAATCGACCCCCGCCAGCTTCCAGCAAGGAGCCATAACTGCACCCAGTTGTTTGGCTAGGGACCACTGACCTGCCCCCTGCCAGGTCAGCCACCAGTTACCCAAGCATAACCCCCCACCAATTGGCTCAGGCTACCCGCCATCCCCCCCCCCCCCACCCCCATTGAAGCAGCGATAATGATAAAGCCCCATACAACAATCAATAACAACAAGGGCGGGCGGATGGGATGCAGCGCCAGACGCCCAGCCGAAAAAAGGGACTGACCCGGGAAGGCAGGTAATCCCTCTTCTAGCTCCTCCCCCCTCCCCCCGACTAATCCCTTCGGGAGCCAATCAGCTCCCGCCACAATGTGGTTCAAAAGAACCACCCAATCCCAGCGCAGCAAGGAACAAGAGGAGCCTGGGTGGCCAGCTGGCCACCTAGAGGCTCCCCTCCCCCTGCACAGCACCTGCCAGGCTTGCATCAGCGAGCCTGGCGCCATATTATCCTGGCCAGGCAGGCATGAAGCCTACCCGACCTCTCATTAAGAAAACTGTTTTGGAAGGGCATTGTTGACAGGAATCGAAAAGTTCAATTATAGCCTTTTCACTCTGTGGTTTATCACTTTACCTTGGCAAAAGTCACCTCCTTGATGATCAAACATGGAAATAATAATTAGGACTAACTTTGCCAATGACTCTCTCTATGATGTGCATACAAAACATTTCTGTTTCATTTTTTTCCTTCAGTCTTTTATTTGTTTAATTTTGTTTGTTTGATTCATTTGCCATACCAAAATAAACCTTTAATTGGAAATAGAAAACCCTAAGCAAAAAATTAAAAAGAAATATCTTTCTCTTAACCTTTCTGGACCCTGCTTACCCTTTCCAAGAGGATCTCCTAGATAGAAAGGGGCAAAAGAGAGCCACAGTCTCTCCTGTCCCCACCAGTCTGTCATACAATGGCGCCGGCTGGCATCATGTTGTTTTACAGCTATAAAGCATATGGCCACAAAACGTGGTGCTGGTCACAAAGCCTGCTGGTGCCATTATGTGACTGAGCCCAGTGGGGCAGAAGTGACCGGGGTTTGTTTTTGCCCCTTTCAATGTAGGAAAATCCCATGGAAGGGTTAAACAGATGAATAGAAAAACTACTGCATACCTTAGATTGCAAAAGGGCATTGGCTTACTATAAGCAACGAACACACTCGCAGACCAGACCATCACAGCTCTTTGTCTCCTTCAACCCCAATGCTCCTGGTCTTCCAGTTGCCAAACGTACTGTTTCTAGCTGGACAACCCAGTGTATACAATTCTGCTTCAAAAAACGACAGTGCAAACTGTCTTCTCAACCCACGGCACATCAAACAAGTACAGTGGCAACCTCACTGGCTCATCTTCGACACGTGGCTCCACTGGACATCTGCAAGGCTGCCACGTGGGCATCTCTTCACACTTAACACTTCCCATTACTGTCTGGATCAGCAAACCACAGAGGATGCCAAATTGGGAAGAATTCTTCTACAAACATTATCCACAGAGTTGACTGTCATTCACTTTCATCACACTTCATGGATATAAGAGACTAACACATTTCATTCAGTGTGATGTAGAGCTTAGGACTCCCATGACAGCATGGCTAATTCAGCCCTGCTATTGATGGGAAAAAGCAAGTTTGCTTACCGTAAACTGTGTTTCCATAGATAGCAGGATGAATTAGCCATGCTGACCCACCCACCTCCCTGAACAGTCGACTCCGCCTTTACGACCACGCTTGCTTAATCACAGACCGAGGAGAGTCGATTCCAGCGCGGGAAGTCACACACAGTCTCAGAGCAAAGCTCTGACATCACTTTGAAGCTCCGCCTCCCGGGCCTGATTGACAGTTCCCATGACAGCATGACTAATTCATCCTGCTATCTACGGAAACACCGTTTACGGTAAGCAAACTTGCTTTTCTCCTGGCCTCTTTGCCAATTCCACTATTCAACCTCACACTTTGTTTCTCCTGCAGCCATTAGCATGATTTCTCTCAGGCTGATGCAATAAGATGCGCCTAACAACATGTCTGAACTGGGCACCCGGTTTTTTAATGCCACCTCTTCTGGGCATCCGATGCTATATTTAAATGAGCTGGTGCATTAAAAGGGACACGCTAGGGAGAATTGTGCGTCCCTAGCGCCCAGGAGACGTGGCTGTGCACTTATTGCTATGGGCACTCAATACAATTGCTGTGGGTGCTCAAGAAAGAATTAATGTAATGGATCAATTACAAAAAATGTTTTTTCGGAATGCACAATAGCAAGGGGCAAAATTGACCTGGAATGTATATATTGTGCAGCCAGATTTTTTTTTTTTTCTAATCGATCCATTTCATTAATTTTGTAGCAGATTTTTAGTAGATCTGCTGTTCTCTGTGGTTCCTCCTCTGTGGAGGAAACAGATAACAGTATTTTTGATTTTTTTTCATAAGCCCATGACTCGCAAATGACTTAACGCCAGCTCCAGAGCTGGTGTTAAATTTGCTGGGTTAAAAAGTGTGCATTGGGTGCCTGGGGATTTACTGCACCAGGGGGTAATAGCTAAAAGCCTCATCTACATGGAATTTACATATGATGAGCGCTATCAGCTATGTAGTTGTTTGGGCATATGTTTTGGACGCGCTAATCTCTTTATTGCATCAGGTGTTAGTCTAGCATGTCCAAAATGTGCATCCAACCACTTGTTAACCTGTGCACAAGGCTGGGTGCACTTTATTGCATCAGCCCCTCTGCCTGCGTATGGATCCAGCAGCAGCAGCAGCAGCAGCAGCAGCAGGAACTCCTTCTGGGCTGAGGCCTGAGGGGCGGCAAGTCTTCCTGGGTTGTGGAACACTATAGTGCCTGTTCCCAATTCCAGTTCTGCCACAGAGTAAGCAGCTTCCTACCTGGGCCCCCTACAGTAGAAGCAGCTGCTCCTCCTGATCCACCAAAGGAGACACATGGCTAAGCTGTGGCATGCTTATAATGACCTCACTACACTCTTTCAGCTCCTTCCCTCCTGAGCTTGCAGTGCCTCCATGGCACTGAAACAACTTTTTTCCCTTCTCTGATTGGGCAGGCAATGTGCTCCTTTCAGGACTGTTCCCTGCGAGGCCTGCCTCCTCAGTTTGTTCACCCCTGGGCTAGGTGGTGCAAGAGACGACTGACATTTCTTTGATTAGGTGGCCAGAGAATTACATTTGGGGTGGGTACTGGATGTGGTGTACTTAGATTTCAGCAGACTTTATTACTATTCCACTTTAGAAAGCTCATAAATTAGAGGGTCCATATTCAGGCACTGTGTGGCTTGGCTAGTTAGCTGAATAAACTTATCCAGTTAACTTAGTTCAATTATTCAGTGACCCAGCCGCACTGCTGAATATATCTGACTATCTTAAAGTTAAACGGATAAGTTTATCTGGCTAACTTTAGGAAAGCCCTATGGGCCAACCAGAGCTAACCAGATATGTTATCCAACTAACGTTGAATATTGGAGTTAACCGGATAACATATCCAGCTACTCAACTCCTCTTAGTTGTACCCCTGGAATTCCCCAAACATATCTGGCTAAATTCTAGCCAGATAGCTGCTATAGTTGCTACCCTTAATTTAGCCAGATAAGTGGCTGAATATGGCAAATTTGCCATTTAGATGGATAACTTTTGAGTTATCCATCTGAATGGCTTTTGAATATGGACATTAGTGTGACCTGTGTAGAGCTGGGTTCTAAGGGTAACCTGCACGGAGTAGCAATTACTACCCTTAACAGAAGGCAAGGGATTACTACCCTTAACCAGTAAGCCTTGATGCTTTTGAAGCATCTACAACATCACTTTCTGCTTAGACAGCAGTGGTGGTGGTGGTGGGGGGTGGGGGATGGGGGGTGGAAGAGGAATTGGATTTAGACAACAACCAATTCGAGCCCTGACATATATGGTCTGGGATACTGATATACAGAAGTAAGTTAAAAAGCACAGGACTGCTTCTAAGACCAAGTCCATAGGCAAAACATGTCTGAATTTTCAAGAAGGTTCATCACCCAGTAAAAATGTAGCTAGAAGCAAATTTTTCTGGGTTATCATAAGGCTTGGGAATAAGTGCATGGAGCAGAAGTTGCTACCCTTAAGAGAAACATGGGGGTAAACTGCAAGGCATGGCACAAACTACAAGAAGAAGCTTGCTGGGCAGACAGGATGGACCATTTGGTCCTTTTCTGCCCTCATTAATATGTTACCAGCAGCAGAAATACAATTCCTTTCTTGGAGGGTTTTTATTTCTGATAGCTGTAACTTCTGCACACAGTGGGGTAGATTTTATAAATTTACGCGCGCGCATACTTTTGTTCGTGCACCAGGCGCGAACCAAAGTACACTGGATTTTATAAGATACGCGCGTAGCCGTGCGTATCTTATAAAATCTGGGGTCGGCGCGCGCAAGGGGGTGCACATTTGTGCAACCTGCGCGCGCCGAGCCCGGCGCGCGCTGCCTGTTCCCTCTGCGGCCGTTCCGAAATCGGAGCGGCCTCGTAGGGAACTTTCCTTCCGCCTCCCCTCACCTTCACCTCCCTTCACCTCCCTTCCCCTACCTAACCCACCACCCCGGCCCTATCTAAAACCCCCCCTACCTTTCTTGGCAGATTTACGCCTGCCGAAAGCAGGTGTAAATCTGCGCGCGCCATCACCCGACCCGGGGGCTGGTCCGGAGGCCTCGACCACGCCCCTGGGCCGGTGCCCCTGGGCTGGTGCCACGCCTCCGGTCCCACCCCAAACCGCCCCCCCTGACCCCCGGACACGTCCCCCGGACACGCCCCCTCCCGCCCCTTTTACGAAGCCCCGGGACTTACGCTCGTCCCGGGGCTATGCGCGCGCTGGCGGCCTATGCAAAATAGGTGCGCCGGCGTGCGAGTGCCCTGTGCGTGTAAATCCGGCTGGATTTACTCGCGCAGGGCTTTTAAAATCCGGCCCAGAGTGAGTTCCAAGTACTAGTCCCATATTCTGTTTACCCAAATTTTCCACAAAGTAGTTTTGAAAACTCATCCTAAATTTCTACCAAAAGTGGTCACTCCATTTCGTTTAAGTCAATCACATGCTTATAAAGGCAAACAGGCTTTTTATATGTTGGATTGCAAAAGAGCTTTGGGGAAGAAAAAGTCTTATAGAAGTCTTCACAATTATTCATCTCCCTCAACGCAATCACACAGGGATTTTCAGTTACAAGAAAGAATTCTTTCCAAATGGATTTCTGATTGCATTTATATAAAAACACAAGATATGCCATGCTGGGTCAAACTATGGACCGTCAAGCCCCACATTCTGTCTCTGACAGTGGTCAGTTTGAGTAATAAATCCCTGTCAGACCCCAAATAGTCAATATATTATTTGTATGTCACTCCCAGGGATAAGCGCCTGCTTTCCCAAGTCTACTTGGCTAATAATTGCTTATGAACGTTTCCTCTAGGAACTTGTCCAAACCACTCTAAATTCTGCTGAACTAGTGGCCTTTACCACATCTTCTGGCAAACAGATTCAACAATTTGATTGTGCCTTGAGTGAAAAATTGCTTTCTATAATTTCTTTTAAATCTGTTAGTTAGTTTTAGGGAGTGCCCCCTTGTTTTAGTATTATTTGAAAGGATAAAATAACTGTCCTTTATTTATCCATTCCACCTCGCTAATGATTTTATTAACTTCTATCATGCCCCTTCTCAGCAGTCTCTTTTTCAATAAGAGCCCTAATGTGTAGCTTCTCATCCTAGGAGAGCCTTGCAATTCCCTTTATCATTTTTGTTGCCTTGTCTGCATCTTTCCAAGTTGCGCTGTGTCTTTGAGATAGGACAACCAGAACTGCATACAATACACAAGATGTGGTCACACCATGGCTCAGTCCAGAAGCAATATGATATTCTTCATTTATTTTGCATTCCTTTTTGGATCACCACAGCAATTCACTAAGCAAAGGATTTCAATGTATTGTCCTCAAAGACTTCAAGGTCCTTTTTCCTGGGTGGTGACTGAAATAGAACCCAGCATTGTGTACCTATAGTTGGATTATTTTTCCCAATATTATTATTATTTTCCCAATATTATTATTTCCCAATATTATTTCTCCCTCCCTTCTCTCTCCCTGCCCTCCCCTGCTCTCCCTTCCTTTGGAAATGTTTTGCTCTACCTAAGATAAATCCCCAGCCAATTTCAGCAACCTTATAATCTTCATATGTCTCACTATTATTCTAGTTCTCTCCAGTTGTTTTAGGTTTGAATCTGTCTTTTCCTCCTATGCCCACGTTTATGCTCCCTGTTCAATGTAACTTTACCTTCTATATTGTTGTTAATTGGTTTTCCCCTAGTTCCATTGTAAACCGGTACGATAAGACCTCGTCTTGAGCATCGGTATATTAAAAGAATTTAAATAAATAAATAAATGTGTGCATCACTTTGCACTTTTCCACATTATATTTCAGCTGCTATCGATTCACATAGTCCTGCAAGGTCCTTCTGCAGTTTCTCAAAATTCACTGATGTTTTAACAAATTTAAATAATTTTGTGTCATCTGCAAATTTTATCACTCACTCATTATTCCCTTTTCCAGATCATTTATGAATGTTAAACACCCCAGGCCGTAGTACAAAATCCTGTGACACTCCCCTAATGACCTTTCTCCATTTGAAAAAATGACAGTTTAGTCCTACCCTGTTTCTGTGTTGTAACCAGTTAGCAACCGACAATAAGGCACTTCCTCCTATCCCATGACTTTCTCATTTTTTGAGGCGTCTCTTATGGGAAATTCTGTCACATTTCTTCTGAAAATCCAAATGCACTATATCAACTGACTCACCTTTAACTATATGTTTACACTTTCAAAAAAATCTAATAGATTTTTAAGGTAAGTCTTTCTTTTGCTAAAACCATGATAACTCTTCTTAATTAAGCCACATCTATCTATATGGCTAGTAATTTTGTTTTTAAAACTATCTTCTACCATTTTGCCCAGCACTGGCTTCAGCCTCACCAGTCTATAGTTCCCAGATCACCCTAGAACCCTTTTTATAGACTGATCTTACATTGGCTACTATCCAGTTCTATAGGAACTGTGGCTGTTTCCATCTGGCCCTGGTGATTTGTTTCTCTTGAGTTTGTCAATTTGATCTATTACATCTTCCTTTATTTGAGATTTGCTTTGGTTTTTCAGAATCATCACTATCAAAGAATGTTTTTGGTGCGAGTTTGTTATTTATTTATTTATTTATTTATTTATTTATTTATAACTTTTATATACTGAAGTTCAATTAACAGGATTAATTATCACTTCGGTTTACATTATAACTTGCAAAACAACCAAACAGTGACAAAGACTTGTCTTACATTTAACAAGGTATTGTTCAATAAATAAATGTATTGTTACATTTAACAAGGTATTATTTAATGAGAATGATATTGTTCCCAATATCCTTCTCATTAAAGACTGAAGCAAAGAATTAATTAGTTTTTCTTGCTATTTCCTTGTCCTCCCTGAACATCTCTTGTGCTCTTATGCATTACACATGGAATTTCTATCCGTAAGGATTCCATATTTCATTTTGTTTTTTTGTAGGAATTTTATCCTGCCTGATTCTGTACCATCTTTTACATATAATGATATCCCTCCATCAATTTTATTTGGTCTGTCATGTCAGTATAATTTATACCCTGATATCACAGTGTCTCATTGGTTATCCTCCTTCCACCACATCTCTGAGATTCCTGTTATGTCTACAGAGAACATCTTTAACAAGTAGGCAATTTGCCTTCTCTGTGAACAATTAGGACAGCAATCACCATACAAGTGGGGAGTTCCAAGCTGAGGGTTGCTTGTAAATATTATGTTTTTATATCAACAATGGAACCTGCAACCCATAATCTGTTAGAGGTTGGATTAAATAAACTTTAGAGAACTGCTTGAGCAAAACTTTCTTGGCATGAAGCATTTTTCGAGGCAGTAATGAATAAAAGTATAGAAAGAAGACCAGGTGGTAAGCCTTGCAGATATATTCAATAAAAGCAGAGATATATAGAGATATATAGAGGAGACTTTCAGGGCCATAGTCGAGCAGTCCCAACTCTAGACTGGCAACTCTTGTGCTGTCTTGGAGGAGTAAGGTCAGCTGGTAGGAGACCAACACTTTGGTGTGGCAGGAAGTGACACTGTAGCTAGGACATACCTGTCAGTTCATGCCTTATTCTCTTGCTCCGAGGATATCTCTCTGGGAGCATGTGCCTAGGAGGCCATTGTAGTTGGTGATTCAGTCATTAGAAATGTAGATAGCTGGTGGACATGAGGATTACTTGGTAACTTGTCTGCCTGCTTCACATGCTACCAAGATAGGATTTTAGAGAGCTGGGGAATTGCTGGCAGTCATAGTACAATGACGATAGGAAAGTACTGAAGTGAGATTCTGGAGGATAAATTTAGGATTTCAGGTAGGTAATTGAAATCCAGAACCTCCAGGGTTGCATTCTCAGAAATGCTCCCCATTCCATATGCAAGACCCATAGGGAGGCTGAACTCCAGTCTTGCATGGATGAGACAATGGTGCAGGGAAGAGAGTGTTAGCTTGTCAGGAACTGACAAACATTCTGGGGAAGGGGAAGCCTATTCTGTGGTATGGGCTCCACTTTAACCAGGGTTGAATCCAGCTGCTGGTGCTAACATTTTAAAAAGGAGCTAGAACAGTTTTTAAACTGGGGAAAAGCTGATAGCTCCTTTGAAGCACATAGTTCAGAGGGCAGTATCTTTCAAAGATACTTACAAAACAGAGAAGTTAGAAGTAAAGGCTGAAGTAGCCCAGATATGAATGACTCCAAGCTGCCAGGTTGTGAATATAAATACAATTAGAAATATAAAAAAAAAATTCTTAAATACAGAGGGCCGGATTTTAATACCTACCCCCGATTTTGTAACATAAGCGCACGGTTATAAAATCCGGGGTCGGCATGCGCAAAGGGGTGCACAAAAGTACACCGTGCGCGCCAAGCCCTTGGGGAGCCCTGCTGGCTTTCCCCATTCCCTCCGAGGCCGCTCCGAAATCGGAACGACCTCGGAGGAAACTTTTTTCTTCCCCTCCACCTTCCCCTCCCTTACCCTATCTAACCCGCTCCCCAGCCCTACCTAACCCCCCCCCCCCCCAATACTTTTATTTTATAGGTTGCGCACGCTGGCCAAGTGCCAGCGCGCAATACCCCGGCCCAGCAGCCATATGGAGGCCTCTGTCCATGCCCCTGGACCGCCCATTCCCCGCCCCTTTTTTCAAGCCCCCGGGACATATGCGCGTCCTGGGGCTTTATGCACGCTGCCGGGCCTTTTGAAAATAGGCCCGGCGCATGCCCCCTAGGTGCGTAAATCCTTCTGGATTTACGCGCCTAGGGCTTTTAAAATCTGCCCCAGAATGTATAGCATTATGTGATCTGCATGGATACGAATGGAATGTACATTTTTTAAATAAACAGCAGGGCAAATCAGCCACAAAATCCCATCCTCCTCTCCTTAGAGTTGAAGGTTACTTGCTACAAAGACTGAAGTGACTTACGTGGCAGCCACTGTACAGCATGATCAGGAAACCTTTTTGGGTTTTCTGAGCTCTGAGATCTTTTCCATCTTGGTGCTACTGGATGACATCATCCACTTGTGTGGCTGACTTGTCCTGCTGTCTATGGAGAATGCCTGCTAGAAATGAGGAAGATGAAAAAACTGACATGAAGAGATATCTTACAAGTGGCCATGCTTTGTAGCTGGCAGGTGGGATATATCCATAGCAGTGTGGACAGGAATAATTTTGCAGATTGGATGAGCATGTTGCTCTTTGTCTGCTGTCCTCTGTTTTATTACTATGTACTCCTAGGGGAATTCTGCACAATTCAGAATTTACACAGAATTTCCCCCACTCCCACCCCCCACCCCGGCACAGAATTTGTCCCTCTGGAGCTGGTGAGAAAAAGTAGAGCTAGAGTGGAATGCTCACAGGAGGATGAGGAATTGCTGCCATCTTCTTCGTGAACTGCGGGTCTTTCACAGTGTGAGAAGCTGAGTATGGTGCCTGAACTCCCGTACGGTTCTCATGAGACTTTGAGAACAGTGCAGGAGTTCAGGCACTGTGCTAGGCTTCTTTCATTGTGAAAGAGCTGTGGTGCATGAAGACAGTTCAGGCACCATGCTTCATGCCAAGAGCCAAGCTGGGTTGACTGGTGGAGGCTGACATCTGGAAGAAGTGGGTTAGAGAATGGGATGATAGGGTTGATGAGGCAAACTGGGGGATGAGTTGGGGAGGGGAGAGATGGCAGAAAGAAGAGACCTGTTGAGCAGGGTGCAGAGAAGCTGGGGAGTGGACAACAGCATATTGGGAAGGACAAACTGAGGGCTGAAGTGGATGCACTGGAGTGGAGGGGGATGAACTGGGGGACAGGAGAGGAGCAGAGTGTTTAAGGAGATGACCTGGGAGGAGCAGAGTGTTGGAGGGGAATAAGAAAGGGAAAGTGTGAAGGGGATGGGTAAAGTGTTGGAGGGGATAAATGGGAGTTGTGGGTTTTAAACTGCTGTGGACTGGAGCTCTGTGGAGAGAGCTATTTTATCCATAAGGAATTGGGGAAAAGCTGTAGTGTTACCTTTCCAGGTACTGTGGACTGGGCTATGCCTGGTCAGGCTCCT
The DNA here is from genome assembly GCF_901001135.1 of Rhinatrema bivittatum. Classification (NCBI taxonomy): domain Eukaryota; kingdom Metazoa; phylum Chordata; class Amphibia; order Gymnophiona; family Rhinatrematidae; genus Rhinatrema; species Rhinatrema bivittatum. The sequence goes on along the minus strand of NC_042623.1, from coordinate 50,719,659 downwards.
ATTAGCTATAGGTAAACCCACCCTATTCTCCCAGCTGTTCTTAAGTGCTAGCTGGCCCGACTCCTGAGCATGTATTGTTTGGTCTGCACCGTTCTCTGCCAAGGCTTTTGTGAGCTGAACTGGGTCTCTCTCCTCAGTTTACCTGGTAAGAGGATACTGCATCTTTATTGCTTTGGTTGTTAGAACAAAACATGTGTTTCTTGACTTTCTTTTGTTTTTGCATTAAATCCCCAGTAAATCCCCAGGCACCCAATGCACACTTTTTAACCCAGCAAATTTAACACCAGCTCTGGAGCTGGCGTTAAGTCATTTGCGAGTCATGGGCTTATGAAAAAAAATCGAAAATACTGTTCTCTGGTTCCTCCACAGAGAAGGAACCACAAAGAACAGCAGATCTACTAAAAATCTGCTACAAAATTAATGAAATGGATCGATTAGAAAAAAAAAAATTTCTGGCTGCACAATATATACACTCCAGGCCAATTTTGCCCCTTGCTACTGTGCATTCCGAAAAAAAAATTTTTGTACTTGATCCATTACATTAATTCTTTCTTGAGCCCCCACAGCAATTGTATTGAGTGCCCATAGCAATAAGTGCACAGCCACATTTCCTGGGCACTAGGGATGCACAATTTCTCCCTAGCATGTCCATTTTAATGCACCAGCTCATTTAAATACAGCATCGGATGCCCAGGAGAGGTGGCATTAAAAATATGCGCTGATCCCCTTATTGCATTAGGGGATTGATTAGCGCCTATTCAGCCTGCGTCCGACTGCGGGTTATACAGTGCAATAAGGGGATCAGCGCATATTCAACATGCGTCCAATGCGGAATGAATCTAATAGCGCTCATAACATGCAAATGCATGTGAATGAGGCTATTAGGCATTCACTCCAATGCAAAAAAAAAAAATGTGTGTCTTGGATTAACGCCTGACTATTCAGCGTCCGCTTTCTACGCACATTTATTGCATCAGCCCCATTGTTAGGGCATGATTTACTCGGCGTTTTCCTCATTTTGTCGTGTCACTAATAGTGTTAAGGTCTGATGTACTAAGGCGTTTTCCTCTTTCTGGGTTAACCCAGAAGCCCTAATACTCTCTCACTCAAAAATTCATATTTATGCTGTCTTTTTGGACCATTTGATGCTTGATTCCAATTCCTTAGGCTTTCATCTTGGTGCACCAGCCAGAATTGGCCCTTAGGGTTCATAATTGAGATCCTGATTTACTAAACATTTTTCACATAGAAGCAGAATGGAGAAAATGTCTTAAGTCAATCAGATCCTAAAGAAAAATACAATAAAATTCAGTTTTGTCTTTTTCGTGTTTCCCACAGGTATGAACATGAGTACACATGTAAACTGCATGTCACCACAATGTCTGACCTCTTTGTAAATTACATCATGCATATTGTGACAATCTTTACCTACTACAAAAAGTATGTGTGTTCTGTAACAGTGCACATACTTTTCACCTATGGGAAAAATACACACATACTCCATGTGAGCCTGAGAGACTGTGCAGTCCTGAGGAAGGGTGAGGCAATGAGTCTATGTACATACCGGCCTTTTTTTTTGCCTGCTTTTTTTTTTTTTATGGGTGCTTTCAAGTACAAGATAAATCACATAGGCCTAGAGCCACTAAGCCACATTTTTTTTTTTTTCACAGGAGGGTCCCATTATGGCCCGGGGTAGCTGTTACCGCGATAGTGGCGCCCCTACCCTGGAAAAGAGATTGCAACTCTATGGTTCATTTTTTAATCTCATGGTCGAACACCACGGGACAAAAGAATGCGGCGAGCAGCCTTTTACGTCCATTGGTGGCCCCACCATCGCCTTAAAGAGCCAAAACCTAAAAAAAAAAAAAAAAAAGAAAATGTCACAACAAAAGAAAAGGTTAAGTGGGGGTTAGGGCTGACCCCTGGCTCAAACTGGGGCCGCCAATTTCAGAAAAAAAAAGTGCAAGTAAAATAATTGAGGGTTCAGGAGTCTCCACCCCAATAAACACCTCAACTCGTTGGGGTATAGTGTACCTGCCCCCCCCCCCCCCCCCCCGGCATCCTCCCTCCACCTCTCCCAAAGGCATGAAATTCTAAAAATATGGTTCAGGGAACCACTGCAGCCCCCATCACCCCACTTCCTGCCCCCTTTCCCCGCACCCCCTGAACCTTAAAATTACCAATTCAGTCCAGCAATAGGGCCGGGGTGCTCCCTAAGACCCCGCCCAGTTAACGCCATTATTCAAAATGGCGTTGACCTGACCTTGCCCTGGCACGTGACTGGGGCAAGGTCCAAGGATCAGACCTAAGACATAGCTGTTGCGCACATATATATTACACATTTTTTTGACATGGAGGAGTTGGGGCTGACTTGAGTGCTGGTCCTGGGTTGAGCCAGAGGTCAGCCCTGACCCCCTCCCAACCTTTTCTTTTGCTGCTTTGTTTTTTTTTCTTTAGGTTCCAGGCACTTTTAATGTGACACAGGAGCCTCGAGACGCCCATCACATTTACTGCTTTTCGAAAATGTGGTGTTATTTTATTGCAGTTGACCACTTTCTCGGTCAGCCATGATAAAATATTAACATCATATTGCCTATTAATGACCACCTTTGCATGTATTTGCATCATTCATGCATGCAAATCACATGTAAAGAAGGCCAATGTAATAGAGGAGGCAACCTGGGCAGGGCCAAGCATAATATAAAATAAATAAAAAAAATATAAATGAATTAAAAAAAATCATATATATTGTGCAATATTGCCTCGATAGGGCTGTATTACGGTGATATATGCTGTTTATAGTGTGTTACAGCACTACTATGGCTTGATGCATCGCCCAGATAGTTATAAAGGTTCCCTCCCTAAAGAGCTTAGAATCTAAAGTTGATCCTGGTATCTTAAAATGACTTATTCAAGATTGCATGTTGAGTGGTAAAGTGGGAAATAAAGCCTGAATTCCCCATAATTTACAACTGTGTGCCATAAGCAGAAGACTGTGGTGCCAGCCTTGCAATTGTAAGACCATCAATAAGATACTCAATCATTCCCTCCTGAAACCTTATCATTCACCCAGAGTCTGACAGGTTGAATATAAAGCTGCTTTGTAAAGAGAAACTTTTGATTCCTAGTATCTTACCCATTTGATGTATTCATATTTTACTGTCGTCTCCTTTTAGACTGTTATTTGTTGGTAACCACAGTGAGTGCCATAGATGGCATGTAAGATTTATGTACAAGATTTCTCCCAGCAGTATTTTACAGATCTTGCATATACCTTGAGCAGCTTACATAATCCTACCAGTGGATAAGATATTTAATCATTTGCTTTGCTTTCTTTTTTTGGTTTGGGGTGGGGGGGGGAGTAGAAAGGGGAATCAATTTGCTGCTAGAATTCTATCATCTAAAATGTGTTTAATCCTAAAATACTTCAAGGCCAATTTGTTATTGTAACAGGGCCAGGAGAGAAATGATGGCAGAGACAAGTTTCACGCTGACTTGAGCATTTTATATGCTTTATAGCACACATTATAGAAGTTAAGGGTTTTGGGCTTGGACTTTTTAATGCAGAAAACAGTAATTATGACCTCTTGCATAAAGACATTAAACTCCAGATAGCACAGGAAAGTCCTAGCAGGAGCAGGTGGTCTTTCTGATCTGCTATATTTTTTCTACAGATGGGAACTTAGGAGGAGAGGGCTCTGAACATCTTGTCAATAGCATCTGTGATTCTCCAAGTTCAGGTAGAAGTCATAAGAACTTAAGCTGAAAAAGCTTTTGTCTTGTCAGGGTTTGAAGGGTCATTCACAGTACCAGCCTCTTTAGTGGAATCAAACCTCTGCAGGCTTGTGGAAGCAGGGAAGCCCTGTTTCCTATTTTTCTTCTCTCTCAGCCTAGTGGCTGTTTCTTACAGTCCCTTATGCAACCCCTCAGCTAATGTCCCAACCCAGGACCCCCAAAGACCACACCTCGAATAAGGTTCAAATTAATAAAGCCCTCTCCTGATGTTCGTTTTGTCTGAGTGTCCAGAATTCCCTGACCGGGGGAGGGGGAGATTACTCTTTTAGGTCAAAACCAGTATAAGTCAAACATTAAAGTTCCTTGAAAATAGCACTAATGATCACACTGGAAGCTTATGTGGTTTTCAACTTAAATTTTACTAATCAATAATGGAAACTGATGAAATGATTCCTTACAGCTCTTATTTACAAGTCCAGATTTACACTTAAATTGGTGACTTTGTACTTCCAATAAATTTAATCTGAGGTTAAATCCAATTGTTAAAATCAATTCCAATTAACCATATTATTTCTTTCCAGTCCAACACAGGGTAGTGTTTAAGCCTCCTCCCAATAAATGGTAGATTGGATAGTTTCCTCTTCCTTTTTTAAGAACCTTCTTACTTCTCTCTTTCCTTGTTGATCTCAGTGAGATGGTCATGGATACATATGATTGATGCCACAGTTCTTCCTCCCAATCTTCTTATGTTGCCTTTCCTCAGAAATGAATGAAAATTCATCCCTTCTCGAGGGCTCTGGTCAGCAGGTTCTCTAAAAAGAAGAGACATCTCTTCCTTAAGATGATAGCAAAACTGAGCCCCTGGGCCCTAGGGAACTCAGAACCCCCCCCCCCCCCCCCCCCCGAAAAAACAATAAAGCTCTTAAACAAATGGGAACCAAAACCAGAGATAGGAAGGATGGAAAAATGTCCTCCTGTTAACAGAAGGGTTTCCAGAAACATAACAAGAATTTGGAAAAGGCACACTCTCTTCCTAACATTACCCAGGGCAAACACCCAGAGGCCCAAGGATGCTTTCCTAGCAAAATAAACCATAAGGAGAAATTTTAAAAAGTTACATGTGTAAATGTAACACGCTGTCGTAGCAATTTAAAAAATCCATTTATGTGTCTAAAGTGCACTTACATGTGAATATCCTTTGGACAATTCGATGGCATATATTGTAGCAATTTCCTTTTTTAAAACATTTTTATTTATCAGATTTTACAAAATTAACAAAGCATTACACTCTGCCAAAGGAAATAGATGGAGTACCTTATAGAAATACATTTCATACATCTATAAAACAAAGAATGAACAAAAATGCCAATAGACTCCATATCCCCCCAAAAAAACCAACAACGATGGGGAGAGGCAGAAATTAATCTCAGGGAGAAATAAGTTCTTTCTCCCTGTTATTTGTAACTGCGCTTCGGCCTTCCTGTTATATGGTTTTGTTCAGTTAACCCCTAAGTTCGATGTAAACCGGCCTGATATGAAGCTTGTCATGAAGTTCGGTATAGAAAAATGTTAAATAAATAAATACATAAATAAATAAAATAAAGAAATATGTCACATTAGAGACAGGCAAGGCATGGAGCTAACAGCAAAAATGGTAATTAGTTAAGGTATGTGTGAGAATATAGTGGGCCCTTGGACTCCTTTTGCTTGAGTACCTAGTTCTATAAGCATAGAAGGTGTTGAATATCCATTAAAGTTCTTTCATTGTAAATGATGGAATAGATAATTAAAAATGTAAGAGCATTAAATCTATCATGGCCATGTTGTATTAGGGAAGTCTAGTTTGTGTCCCTTGTAATGATAATCATGAGTTATAATAATTGATAAGATAAATGCAAAGAATAACAAAGCATAATTATATGTGTGTTTTACTATGACCTCAGTCTGTAATGGCAAATTACTTCAAATGAAGAAAAAGACATGGAAATGGACTTAGAGGGTAATTTTCAAGAGCATTTCAGTAGATATAACTGTGTTTTACTCACAGAAATGGTCTGTTATAATATTGCCCACAGGTAAATGTACCTGTGTATGTCCTGTATGCACGTACGTTTACCCGGATTGAGCGGAAGCATTCCTCGGGGGGGGGGGGGGGGGAGGTTGAGTAGAGGTTTGCACTTACATGCATACTTTTGCATTTCAAAAGTATGCACATATAAATTTTCCTGGAAATTTTCTGTGCACATATTAGCAGGAATAATGGTGTCCAGGTAGGTCTGATGGGATAATTTTATAAGGGAAAATATGCATGTAGTTTCCCTTTGAAAATTGGTGTAACTTATTTATGCACATATTTTCTGTCTAGTTTATGCTAGCTATTATAAAATTATCCCCTTAATATTTTTTTTTTTGGCTAGCTGAATTTGTTTGACTGATGTGAATGTTAATAGATGTATTCTTAAATCACTTTTAGAAACCCAATGGAAAAAATCCTGTGTCCCAGTACTAGAAAAACAGAACAATAAATAAGAGATAGCAGAGAATTACTCAGTACCAATAATATGTTTTCATTATCTGTCTTATATAAGACAAAGCTATCACCGAACCAAAAGTAATACTCATGAGAACCTTCTCCCCTAACTCCAGACTCTGTGTGTATGGTTGGTCCCTGGATTAACATAATCATGGATACCAGAAATAGAGTACTTGGTTGTTTGATTTTGACACAACTGCAACATTGCTTCTCCGCTTTGATGGCGGAGGGGGTAGGGGAAAAGGGGACTTGGATTCAGACAACAGCCAATGCTGGGCCTTGACTTTTATGATCGGGGTACTGATACACAGAGATTAGGGAAGAAGCACAGACTCATTCTATAGCCAAGACCAAAAGCAAAACATATTCAAACAGTACTGACTGGATTATCAAGAAGGCTGCTCACCCTGTAAAAATGTTGCTAGCAGTAAATTTGTTATAGGTTTGACAGGTGCTTGGTTTTGATTGTCAAAGTTACAAAGAACGAACCCTGTAACCCATTATAGCCACAATTCGCAAATGTAATAACCCGTTATATCCACGATTTGCATATGTAACACACCCGATTCAGCTTGAATCTTGTAAACCTTTTTGATGGCGATTCCGAGCGACGGTATATAAAACTCGACAAATAAAATAAATAAATACCCTTAACATAAGGCTTGGGGGTAACTGTATGGAGTGGCGGTTTCTACCCCTAACAGAAGCATGGGGGTAACCTGCATGGAGAGGCAGTTACTACCCTTAACATAAGGCTTGAGGATAACCTGCATGAAGTGGCAAGTTACTACCATAAGAAACTTGCTGGGCAGACTGGATGGACCAATTGATCTTTTTCTGCCATCATTACTATGTTGTTATGTTACTATGATCATAATAGTGCCCTAGGCAAGGGTTGCTTTTGGTGCCTCCTTTTCCTTTTCAGGCACATGTGCTCACAGATTGACTAAAGGGTGATGGGGTGCCCCCTAGCTTGCCACCCTGGACAGTCTCCTTTCTTCCTACCACTTGCAATGGTTTTGATCACAACCTTCTTGCAATGTCTTGCCTCTTTCTTAGGGCTCGAATCACTAAGGCATTTCTCCTATTCTGTGTCTATGGGAAAATGCCTTGATGAATCCGGCCCTTAGTAAATCCATTGGGTCATTACTTTTTTTTTGCCTTGTCTCTCTGTTATACATTTTATATCCAATTTTTTAAAGTCAGATATTTCAGTCTCTTTAATTGGGTATATACATAACTGCAAAATGATATTAGTGATTGATGTTTGAACAGCTGTGAGAATGTCACCTATTACTTATTTTTTAATATTTATGTGCCTATCTTGGAATATCATTTCACTCTATATTTAGCACTTCTGTGAACAACATATCTCTAGCTGGGCCCCTTGAGCAGGAGGACTCCCTCCCTGCCACAAGGTCAATTGTATGTATGTCATATATCTTTGAATGAAATGTATCAGGATGTCTTTGATACTGGGCCAGGGTGAGTTCATGTAGTTGTTTCTTTACTTTAAACAGCCTTCCAAGGCTATCCAAAGTCTTACCCCTGCCTGAGCAGTGTTTGTTCTTCCAGAAATCTTTGTTGCTTCTCATATTGGTTCTATACGATGTTCATCTAATTGCAAAGCTGTCAAGCTTCTAGCAGTGCCTTTTAGCAAAATTTGGCTAATGGGCCAGCCCTACCAAAATTATAAAAACAAATCTGATCTCATAGAAAGAAAGTTGGAAGTGTGTTTTACTTGATAAAACATATGTAACATGGCACAGAGTGGGCCAGTGTGAGGAGGGAGTACCGCAATGGCAGAACAAGAATGGTCAGAGTCTAGAGTCAGGGCAGGCAGCAGGCAAAGACATAGTCAGTGTCCAGGCAAGGGTTATGGCAGGTGTTATGCCAGACAAGGCAAGGTCAGAGTCTGGCCCAAGTTCGAGGCAAGCAGCAGGCAAGGCGAGGGAAATGTCCAACTCAAGTACAGCAACTGAGGAATGAAGCCAAGGAGGCAAAGACCAGGGTGACACAGAAAAGGCAGGAAGGCAGGGCTGGATGGGAAGATTGGCACACAAGAAGGCAGGAAGACTGGAACATGGCAAGACAGGAACAAGACAGGACCACAAAGCAACTAGCACTGCAGGCAGGAGCACAGCAGGAGACCTGTTGCTGAGGCACTGAGTGGTTGTGCTGAGGTTCCTTTTATACTAAAACAGAGATGACATAATCAGTTAGCACCCACAGGAAGTGCTAGCTGCCTGGCCTATAAATGGGCTTCAGGAAGTGCAGGCAGTCTTCATTAGAACCTAGGATGCAGCATGCTATGGGAAGCTATGCCTGAAGAGGTCAATATTCAAAACACGTTCAGTGCTTGATAGCTGCAAAAGTATGGCTTGTCTGGTTATCTAGCAGTCCGCTGAAGATCAGCAGCCACTAGATAGCTAGATAAGTTGCTTATCCGGCTATCTTTTAGCCAGTCAATTTGTGGGCAGGCAATAGGTGGATCTGAGTGGTGCTAAGTATTTGGTTAAGTTAACCGGATTAGTAGCGATATTCATTCTTATCCATTTAAGTTAATCAGATAAGTTAGATCAGCCATAGAGCTGATCTAACTTAGCCGGATTTAACTTATTCGGTTAAGTTGCACCTTGACTGTGGATATTCAGCAACATAGCCGTGCCACTGAATATCCTTGTAACATAGCCGGATAAGTGTTATCCGGCTAAGGGGGTCATTTATCAAATCACGTTAGGGCCTTAATGCCTGTCATAATGCCATAAAGCCTGTGATAAATAACGCATAGCGAGATGCGCATGCAAATTTTTAATTTTTTCCTGAATGGGAAGAGTTTGGGCGGAGTTAGGGCAGAGTAAACTGAAATGAGGGGTGCTTAGCGTTGCGTGTGATATTATAATACACGTTATCGTGGATTTTAACGCTGGAAATAACTATACCTTTTTTCACGGTGTTATGCTGTGCATTATGCCTGAAATGGAGTTTGTGCTAAAAATCACAAATCCCGTTTTGGGAGGGAGATGGAGAGGAGAGAGAGAGAGAGCCTCTGGGGAGGTACACATATTAGTTAACTTTTTATACCACAGCAGGAGGGGCAACTAGTAACTCGAGGTGAGGTTTTGGTGGTAGTCTAGGGTTTGGGGGCAGCTTTACATGCACAGTCAGAGGTACAAACAGCACAGTACACATTAGTGAAGATTTGATATGATTTGGAGTGAGGAAAGGTATAAAAAGATGAGATTTTTACATTGTACTCTTGACCTAGTTTGATGCAGGATTTGAATAGCTACCCCAAAGTGTCTTGAGATAAGGAATATTACAATATATATGTTTGATAACACAAAATGGACAATATTTATTTATTTATTTATTTATTTATAACTTTTTATATACCGGAGTTCAACTAACAAAGTTAATTATCACTTCGGTTTACATTACAACCAGCAAAAATAACAGAGACAAAGTCTTGTTTTACAATAAACAGGGTAGAAGTAGCCTGGACAACTCAGTGAACAGGGTAGAAATAATCTGGAAAAGAACATATTCTGAACAATATAATAAGGGAGGAGCAGTTGTTGAGAAACGGGTCTGTATAACTAGTGCGGGAAAACAGGGAAGATAAATAGGGGAGCACTATGAAGGTCTAAAGTTGGATAGTGTCCTTAAGGTGCGGATAAAGCCAAGGCTGAAGTGAGTGGTTATGGGAAGGCTTGTTCAAACAACAAAGTCTTCAGTCTCTTCTTAAAGGAGATTGGACATTGTTCCAGCCTCAGATCAGGAGGGAGCAGGTTCCATTGCTTGGGGCCCGAGGCGGATATAGCTCTCTTACTGAAGGAGGTCTTGATGGTGGGTGTTTTAAGAGATCCTCTCTGGGCAAGTCTGATTGGACGGACCGAGGTGTGGAGTTGCAAAGGTATTGAAAGATCTAGAGGAGTAATGTTGTGTATGGCTTTGTGGGTGACTGTTAGTAGTTTGTGAAGGATTCTAAACTTTATTGGTAACCAATGTAGATTCTTTAAAATTGGAGTTAATAGGTGCTAAGTGAGTGGGGATGGCGAGAGAGAGAAAATACTGAACAGGTAGCAGGGTGGAGAGAGAGAGAGGGTCTGGACAAACAGGTAAGGGTGGGGTGGAGAGAAAGAGAAGATGATGACACTGCAGAAAGAGCAAAAATTGGGATGATGCTGGCCAAGGAATGGATGGGAGAGAGAAGAGACATTGGGAAGGTGGAGAGAGTGAGGTGATTCTGGGCACAGGTTGAGAGAAAAGAGTGAGGGGGATGCTATGCTAGAACTACTACCTCCAAAGAAGGTAGTGCAATGTTGGAGCTGCCACTGGTGAGGAGGAGTGCTGTGCTGGAGCTGCTGCCAGTAAGTTAGGTGAAGGGAAGGGGATAGAAGGATGCAAGACTGTATGTTCACCTAGGGTGCCTAATGCTCTTGCACCAGCCCAGAAAGTGAATAAGCAGTTAAAAGGCAATGCATGTCAGTGTGCTGTTTGTAGAACATCACAGTATCCATACTAGGGCAGGGTGTGGGATTCTCAAGGTTGATACCAGTCCCACATTTATGCACAAGGCACTGCAGTGTAGTGATATGCAAACAGATTCATTTTTTCTGTTACCTACATTTGATTGATCAAAACTATGAAATTAGATTATAGGTTTTCATAATTTGACATACTTATATTAGAAATCCATAATTTGAAGTATCTGTTGATTTTTAGTTAGTTATACAATATATACCTTATTTGAGTTCCCATAACCTGTATTGTGTATTCTTGAAATTACCCTTTAGTAGCAAACTTTATAGCATCAGTTCCATAGGGTAGGGGTGGCCAACTCAGGTCCTAAAGAGCCACAAACAGACTGGGTTTCAGGGTATTCATAACAAATATGCATAAGATAGATTTATATACAACAGAGGCAGTGCATGCACATCCATCTCATGCATATTCATTTCGGATATCCTTAAATTCTGGCTCTTGAGGACAGGAGTTGACCACCCCTGCCACAGGGTGCCCAAAGGTTGCAACCATCAGAAAAAATGTATTGTATTTTTGTCTCCCAATTATAATACAGAAATAAATGTCAGCAAGCAAGTTGTAGGTGGTTCTTTAATGCATTTGTAACTAGTTTTCAAGGTTTATACTTCATTATTTTTAGTTGAGACTGGACATTTGTAAACATATCTATATATAAACCAATTGACAGCTGTAGCTGTCTCACCAGCTCCAGTTTCTACCCTTTACATAAAAAAGTCAATTTTACACAGGCACTGTATCACTGTATATGCTTTAGTACAAAAGAAAGCGATAAACTGAACCCTTCAAACAAAAAGAATATAACCCTACAATCATCTCCAAGAAAATTGCGTCTTCACTTAAAACACTCCTTACTGCAGTACCAACACAGAAAAACCACCAAGTGGGTATCTCTTGTACTAACATATAAATCAAAGCTAGAAAAGCTAAGAAAAGTCATGAAAGATCAACAGATTTTCTTTTCAGAGGATGACTCTGAAAGAAATATTTCCTGCTCCTCTAAGAGCCTGATTCATCAAGGTCTTGGCTTGCAACTCTGCCCCACACAATTCTGTAAAAGTCCTTTATGGTGATGTGCAGCCCCCAAAGCCACCTCCATCCTCAGTACAATTATGGCTCTGTTGGTTTAATAGAGCAGGACCATCCCCAGTTGTTCCTGCTCTGCTGGCATGAAAATTCAAAATGGTGCCGGCTAACCCACAGCTCCTCTTAACCCCTCAAGTACCGCAGTTGGGTAAATCTTGTGGGCTAGCACAGTGCCCCAGCCTCCCAGGATTGTGCAGATAATCTCTAGAGAAACCATATAATTTGTTTGTTGCTGCATGTTTTACAGTCTTCCACAGAATCAGCATCCCTGAAAGCTTTATCACCTGCTGCAGGGTTTCTGCCTGCCTTCAGTCCCAGCTCTTTCTCTGCTCCTGCTCCAGCCCCTCCCCTCACAAGCAGCCTGCAGAGAAACTTCTTCTGTTCATCCCCACTCCCCTTACTCCTGTCCTGAAGTGAAGCAGGTACGGGGGGGAGTGAAGTTGGAATGGACAGAGAAAGCAGTCAGAATGTTTGAGCCATCAAAGATCACTTAAATCCTCAAACCAAAGATAATTTAGATGTAATTCCTGAATGGAGTTATGTCCCTATAGAAGAATTTCATCTTTATACAAACGTTTTTGCATCTGCATATGTGGCCAAACATACACCTGGATGTGATTTGGAAGTCTACAACTGCTGGTGTTCCCCAGCAGACAGAAAGGGCATTAATTTCAATTCATAGAAGCCTTGACTGACAATTCTGCTGACCAGTTTCAATTTATGCTAATTCAGTCTGTTTTTGTATCTGTTGCCATGTGTCCAATATATATATCTTTCTGTGTAATTAGCAACATGACAAACTCCTGATACTGAGGGCATTTTCAGCATACGTAAGCTCATATACAGGCTGATTCAGTAAACTGCGCGGGAGAGCCGGCGCTCCGAGGCAAGCGCCCACTCTCCCAACGCGCGCCCAGACCACCCTCCTGGGCGCGTGATTCAGTATTCAAATGAGGGCCCGTGCTAATAAGGAGGCAGCGGCTGTCAGCAGGTTTGACAGCCGACACTTAATTTTACCGGCGTCGGATGTCGAACCCGCTGACAGCCACGGGTTCGGAAAATTGATGCTGGCAAAATTGAGCATCCGACTTCCAACCCACAGGCAGATTGGGTTTTTTTGGTTTTTTTGGGGGGGGGCCTCTGACTTAATATCGATATGATATTAAGTTGGAGGGTGTACAAAAAAGCATTTTTTTCTGCTTTTCTGTACACTTTCCTGGTGCTGGCAGTTGCTGCTCTTAAGAAAAACATGAGGTAACCTGCACGGCATGGCATATACTACCATAAGAAGTTTCTGGCAAACTGGATGTACCATTTGGTCTTTTCTTCCGTCATCACTATGTTACTATGTTCTTTACTCCTGGGGGAATTTTGCACACAAACAAAAACTTAAAATTCTGCAAACTTTATATTGGTCAAAATAACACAATTTACATGACAGTCTTTAAGTAATTACATTTTAAATTAATACAGAAAAAAGTTATTACTAAAAGATGCAGAATTTTAAATATTTTGAGCAGAATTTCCCTAGAAATTTACTGTAAGAGTCCCTTCCATTTGCTCTCCCTACTCCCCTGCTCCCACCCTCCCCTCCCCTGTCCTTTCTCACAACCCCTCCCCTTTCTCACACCCCTCTCCCTCTCCTCACACACACACACACACACACACACACATTCTCTCTCACCAGGGCCTTCCATCTTTGCTGCGAATGGCGCACACTCCGTTTGCAGCACACTGGGGCCTTCCATCTTCACCGTGAGCAGAGAACACTCCATTCGCGGCACATGGGGGGCTTCCATTTTCACTGTGAACGGCGTGCCCGGGCCTTCATCTTTGCCACGAGCAGAGCGCATTCTGCTGCACATGCAAGCCTTCGTCTTCGGGCGCTCCGTTCACGGCATGTTGGGGTCTCCTCTGCTATTTTCTTCGCAGAATTTGGCAATTCTGTGCAGAAAATGGCAATTCTGCACAGGTGGGGAATTCTGCGCAAATTCTGTGCTTCTCAGTAGCGCAGAATTCCCCCAGGATTAGTTATTTCAGCATATTCTGTCATGTCAACAGTCTTCAATAATTCTAGAAGTCTAATCAGTGTAAATTCACAATGCAGTAATAGCTTCAAAGGAAAAGCTTTTCAAAGCATCCTATCAGCTCCTTCATTTGTTATTCATAATCACCCCACCGAGTAAGGAAACTTCTTGTTGAAGCTTTATCAGTTTTTACTAGCTTTGTTAGCTCTTTGCTCTACTATGGAGGAAAGATTTTTCATAAACACTTCTAGTTCATAGAATCTAAGTTTGGGAATTAAGTAATGCATACGTTTGTACCAACTGGACAGATTCAATAGGATTGATCATCTTCTTTTAACTTGATGATGAGGATGGATATTTGGATGATAACTGGAAACAGAAGCAATCATGGAAGCATTCTCACAACAGTGAACAGAAAAGTTGGAAATGGTGTACTCAAAGATGATGGAAGATAACGTTCTTTTAAAAGCTCTTTTGAATGACACCTGTAGTGCTTACAGCTATTTGTCCAGTGTCCAAATACATAGTACATTTGCCATTTCTGTCTTGAGGAGAATTTCTATGAATGTTTTAGTTATCCATGTCAATTATATGAATGTATTCATGAACACAATCAGCAGAGCGTTGGGAATTATGGTTGGATGGAAAATTCAGAAACAGATGATCTTTGAACCAAGGGACTGATGTTAGACATAGGAGTAGTCTATAGAGTATTGCAATTGCAGAAAGTCTGTAGGGTGGCCATACATTATGAGAGACATCATATAGGAAAAAGGAAGATCAAAGTATGTAAAATCCAATGCTTCAATAACTGATCAAATTAAAACAGACTATATTTTTACCTCACCCAGAAAACAATGTAAGCCTTTAAAATGTTTCCACAGGACTTTCATTTAATTGTTGATAACCGACTCCAGTTAATTCAAGGACAGAATAGAATACGTAGTTGAATATATATTTGTTTCTCTGTCTCTTTGAACAATGAATGTTTTGAAATAAATTATAAACCAACAACACCGCTATGACTGTTCCTCAATAATAAACAGAAGACAACAAAAGGACAGTTCACAATGTATGCTCACAAAGACAAACTCAGTACTATGGTTTATGCAAAAAGCTTTATTAATTTGAGTGTATGATAAACAATCTATTGCTCAGAAAATCCCTCAACTGGTAAACTATAAAGGTCCACACGCTAAATCCCAAGAAGGTAATCTAACTAATATGGAAAGCCATAAAGCTTACTGTCAACAGGAGAGGACAATCTAAACCCTACATAAACCCTGTTACACCTAAACACAAAGACAGCATAGGACAACATCAAAAAAAGAAAAGCAAAGAAAAATATGAAAAACAAACTCCATTAGAAGCTTCTCAAAAACAAGGAAAAAATATTTGTACAGAAATCTCATTACACGATATTGCCTCAAAAGATCATGATCTCAAAAACGCGGGAAGTTGTTGATCATTCATAAAGAACAGGAGCAGATATGAGTCTCTTTGACGCCTAGCCATAATGCCCTCATACTAGGTAGGTATTTATACCTCTATATGAGGCCCACCTAGTTACTCGCGGTAAGGTTTGGGTAGGAGTGTAGGGATTAGGGGCCACTTTGACTTTCAGAGTGAGAC
The DNA here is from genome assembly GCF_901001135.1 of Rhinatrema bivittatum. Taxonomy (NCBI): domain Eukaryota; kingdom Metazoa; phylum Chordata; class Amphibia; order Gymnophiona; family Rhinatrematidae; genus Rhinatrema; species Rhinatrema bivittatum. Next base: position 50,704,101 of record NC_042623.1, on the reverse strand, counting down.
ATACAAACAGAACAGTGCTCACAAAAGAGTATGAGGGCATTATGGCTAGGCGCTCTCGCTCTCTCTCTCTCTCTCTCTCCAGCAGCTTAAAATACTAAAAACGCTATTTGCGAAAACATCGCAAAGCGCGATAAAGCCACATCGCACGGCTTAATGCAAATGAAAAAGGTGTAGTTAAAATCTGCATTAAAGCCGTGCGATATGGCTTCGCAAAATTGTGAAGCCAGCCCACTTGGCCACAAATCCTGTCCCAAACTCCTCCCCTTTTTCTGATTTGCATCGCACCATGCGTTATGGTGCTTTTGCATGCGTTAAAGGTGCTTAACGCATGCGAAAACGCCTTAATGCATGCAAAAATGCCATATAGCACTTTTATAAATGACTCCCTATGTTTGCAAATAGCCAGGTAGGTTTTTAAGTTATTCGGCCTTGTGTAGCCGGATAACTTTCTACTTATCAGTATTCTAATGTATATGCTTCATTGCTTTTTTATAATAAGTCTTTATGAAAATATGAATTTAAATAACACAGATCTAACTAGGGTCAGAGCATATACTGTTGTTCAGGAGGAAATTTTCAAAAGGCTTATACATGTAATTGGCATGCATAAAGTAATAATTTCAAAATGATTTTGGGAGAGAAGGTACCAAAAGAACACCTTTGGCCTATGAAGTCTGCTGTGATCCCTTGACACAGTTAAAAGCAAAGCATGGTCTGGGTTGGATAGAGAGACTATAAGCTAAGTGACATTTTTATTGTGCAAATATAAAAATGAAAACAATATCTAGAAGCTGTGTGTACTGATGATTAAATCAATGAACCAGCATTTGTAATGCACAGTGAAGTTCTCTATATGATAGTGCTTCCTCTTGAATAAGGCTGCATACAGTTTAAATTCTCCATGAAATTTATGAGAGAATTTTGTTGAGTATGCTTATACTGAGAACATTTTCCATTAAAGTCTTCAGTTCATCAGATCCTATAGATTTAAATCATCATCACAGAAGGATGTTTGAAATTTAGAACATATTTATATATAATTGTTTCCATAAAGTGTATACTGTGGGTCTCTCCCCTTTCATAAATGATTTGTAGGGTCCTTTGTTTTCAGTTTAAACCAATTTTTACCCATTAATTCCTGGATTTTTCAAAAAATGACAATCACTTTAAACCTATTTTCACTCTAATTTTAGGCAGATTAAAGAGCAGCTCCAGAGCTTCAGATGCAGCCTTTCAAGGCCACCAGTAACTGCTGGAAGCGTATGCAGGCCAAAGCACCTGCAGCATTTGAAGTCCTGCCCCCCCACCAGTGAAAATGCTAGCCTTCCAGTGCCGCAGATATGGCATTTCCTACCTTCCCCTCCCCCACACCCTAAGCAGCCAAAGTGCCACGAGTGCAGCATTTGAAGCAGACCACAACTACTGGAAGCACTTCCTGGCAGGTTCCCTGGCCCTGCAAAAAAGAAGTGCAGTGCTGCACAGCAAGAGAGTTTCAGCAACCAAGCTGCCAAAGGAGAGAGGACAAACCTGGAGCCACCACTAGTAAGGATAAATACTGTTGCAATGGGGGATGAAGGAAGAAAAGAGATTCTCGTTAGTGTGGGACAAAGGGACATGCTAGGCAAGGGAATGAAGGTAGAGATAGTGGGAAAATCTACAGTACTTGTTTTATTGTCCTGCTTCCATCCACCGAAATAAACTCCAATGTTTACCCAGAAAAATGAGTCACATTTTTCCACTGATTTTTTTCCCTTTTTTGTTCTTGTTTTAATAAACCCTGATAAATTCCCAGAAAAAATAAAAATAAAAACCAAAATCTTGGCAATCTTGAAATCTTTCTGCTTAGTCTTCAATCTCCTATTAAATGAAACTAGATAAGAAGGAAAAGTTAGACAATGTTATTTTCCCTCTTAGAATCATGTACATTTGTGTTTTAGAAGAAAGAAATACTTTGTTATAAAATATACATACACTAATACATTGCTCTTCTCTTAGGGCTTGATTTAGACGGCTTTTCTCCCATTCTGTGTCTATGAGAAAAATGCTTAGTAAATGAGGCTCTTTATGTGCTGTGTACTGTGGGTTTATTTAAGGTTTCAATGGAGAGCAATCAGTAATTCAACAGTCATATTGATTTTTTGATTTGAACTTAGAGTTTTGAGACACAGGTGAACATTTTAACTCATAAGATTACTGTGAGCTCTGGCATCAAGTTTATTCTCATTAGGGAAAGAGAAACGGGTCGATCCTGTAAGGCCGCGGTAATAACAGTGCGGCAGTGTCAGGCGCACCCTTCCTCCCCGCACGCACAGTTCTCTTCACTAACTCCCCGATACTCTCCTCTAATCGCATGCAAATGCATGCCGTGGCTTTAAAGCGGTAGGGAAGGGTTATGCCCGCGTAACCCATTTTACTGTATAGGCGCTTAATACAGCGCCTATACAGAAACCAGGGTGCGCTGGTACCTGTCATTTCAAATGTCATTTCAAATGACATTTGAAATGACAGGCACCATGAAGTGAAAAAAAAAATACCAAAATATGTAAAAACCTGAGTGTTCAAAAAAATTTTTTTTAAAATACCTGTCGGAGGGCCGCGTGGGTCCAGGCGGCGGCGGGAGCCGGGTGGTCGCGTGTTAAATCTAGGCCGCGGGCAGGTGGGCGCCTGTTCCAGGCGGCAGCGGCGGCGGGGGGACACGCATTAGTTTGAGACGGTCGGTGGGCGGCAGGTGGTCGCGTGTTAAATCTAGGCCGGGTCCGCACAGGCGCGCATTCATTCACTGCCGGTGGGGGCTGCCTCTCGGCAGCCCCCACCGGCAGTGAATGAATGCGACCCCTGCGATTCGGCGCTCAAGGCAGTCACATGCCGTGACGTCACGGCATGTGACTGCCTTGAGCGCCGAATCGCAGGGGTCGCACAGGCGCGCATTCATTCACTGCCGGTGGGGGCTGCCGAGAGGCAGCCCCCACCGGCAGTGAATGAATGCGCGCCTGTGCGGACCCGGCCTAGATTTAACACGCGACCACCCGCCGCCCACCGACCGTCTCGAACTAACGCGTGTCCCCCCGCCACCGCTGCCGCCTGGAACAGGCGCCCACCCACCCGCGGCCTAGATTTAACACGCGACCACCCGGCTCCCGCCGCCGCCTGAACCCACGCGGCCCTCCGACAGGTATTTAAAAATTTTTATTTTTTTTTCTGACAGGTTTTATGTGTCCCACATCATTACATTTTCTCGATCATCTCTGTATCGCTTTTTTTTTTTATTGTTTTTGAGTGTCTTAAGCGGTGTCGATGGATTTGTTACTAGACTCACAGTCCTAACTCCTACTAGGGGGAGGCGGTAAACTAAGACGTTACGGCCGCGGCAAAACAGTGCGTTACTAATGAGATAACCTGAGCGCGAGTTACGGTATCGGAGGGGAATAGCTAATTCCTTCATTATACAGCTAATTCGTTCATTTACATGCCGGGTGGGGAAGGGTTACGCGTCTGTTTTAAGAAGTGCTACGGACGCGCGAAACTGGAGACTGTATCGCTGGTTTGCCTTACACGTCCGAATTGTGCGCAGCGAGCTCGTTACAGACGAGAAGTCTTCAAATGAATGTTACTGTATCGAGCTGAAAGTAAGCAAGCAGTTCACTTGCTCTATATTTATTCCTGCCAAACAATTGCTGATGACTCAGAAGTAGGCATTGGCAGCTGTCCATTGCTGAGATCTGTGAAATTTGTTGTACCAGTCTCCATCACAACAGCTATTGCTACAAGATTCTGACTAATCATACACCTAAAGAGAAAATGAAATTGTAGTAAAAAATTAAGAAAAGATTTAAACAATAGGCTACTGTCAGGCACAACTAGTCTAGAACCAGCAGGCTCTAGAAAGCAGCAGGTAGACTTACTAGTGAGCCACAATTTCAGGCTCAGATTCTAGATCTTCTCTGATGGCTGTTGAAGCTCCACTCAGCTATCAACTCATTGACTCAGTGAGGGTTAGTCCTGACTGGCTCCCTATTTAAACCCCTCAGTAGGCTTCTAGCTGGAGCACGATACTTTGTAAACTTGATTCCTGAAACTTTATTTTGACTTCTTTTTGCATGACTAATCCTTGGACGGATCTTCTGACCTCTGGACCCGTATCTGCTTATGTTGTGCTTTGGTGATATCAGATACATTAATTACTACTGATGGCCCAACTAGAATCTGACAGTTACTACTGTCTCTGTCTCACCCATTCATGCAACCTCACTACCTTGCAGGTTTGTAAAAAGATATTTTCTAAAGCCTTGAAAAGAAATTAGTTCTTGAAACAGAGCTCAAAAGATTATTGTATCAAGGATGATTAGAGTGTTTAAAGATATGTTGTGCTGTACTAGCTTTTAGAAAGATGGTAGAATTAAAGATATTTAAAAATATGTTCTACTTAAACGTAGGTAAGATTGTAAAGCTATGCAGTGGATATACAAGAATCCCCAAAATGTTCCACAAGCCAAAAACTCAAAATGCAAAAAAATTGTGGAAAGGCAAAAAGAATTAGATTGTTGATTATATAGAAATGAAATAAACATAGAAATGACTGCAGAAGACCAAACAGCCCATCCAGTCTGCCCAGCAAGCTTTCACACTTATTTTTTCTCATACTTATCTATTACTCTTGGCCCTTATTAGTAACTTTTTGGTTCTAGTTACCTTCCACCCCTGCCATTGATGTAGAGAGCAGTGCTAGAGCTGCATCTAAGTGAACTATCAAGCTTAATTGGTTAGGGGTAGTAACTGCCGCAATAAGCAAGCTACTCCCACGCTTATTTGTTTACCCAGCCTGTGCAATTCAGTCCTTGTTGGTTGTTGTCTGAATATAAATCCTCTTTTCTTCATTCCCCCTGCCATTGAAGCAGTGAGCTTCTCTGAATATGTATTCCAAGTGAAGTATCAGGCTTAATTTATTCGGAGTAGTAACTGCCGTAACAAGCAAGGTACACCCACGCTTATTTGTTTACCCAGACTATGCAATTCAATCCTTGTTGGTTGTTGTCTGAATATAAATCCTCTTTTCTTCATTCCCCCTGCTGTTGAAGCAGAGAGCTGTGCTGGATATGCATTGTGTTACGACTGTTGCTGCCCGACGTCTCCACTCCGCCCACCTTACCTTTTTTGCAACTCCTCCCGTGGTTGATGGACGTCTGGCTGCCGCGGCGTCTGTCTGCCGTCCTCTCCGGCATCCTCGGTCCGGCTTGGGCGCTGCATCTCACCATGTTGTCCAGGTACCATGTGGCCCTACTTCTTATTCTCTCTTTGATGCGAAACTCAGGGGCATCCCCCTATGATGATGTCACACATCCTGGATACAAAAGCCTACACTTTTTGCTAGCTAATTGAGTTAGCAAGGGAATCCTTACGGATGGGATTCACTCTCCATACCTAGCAACTCTGCCTCTCCAACTTTTGGACTTTATCCTAATGGGGTACCTGCTTCTTGGGGGCATCTCTCATTTTTTTCAGGTCGCTATCAGGAACCGGTACTCGCTCCTCGAGGGCCCATGTTCCCTGACTCGCTGCCTGAGCTTATCGCTTCTGCTTGGAAGAAACCGCTGCTTACATCATCAGTGAGTTACCAACTTTATTTCCTCAGAGCTGTTCCCTGGAACCAGGTACTCGCTCCTCGAAGGCCTGCCTCTATTCCAGCTTCTTGTCACCTTCCGGGAGAAACCGCTGTGTGAGTAACTTTACCAATGAGGCTCTATACCAGAACTCTGTGTATGCTTCACAGTACTCACTATCTCAGTTTTCTCCACTACAGCACAGCCATAGAAGGAATTGCTGTTCCAGTATCCTGAGGAACCCTAAGCCCAGCCGGGCTTCATCTCTACTCACTACTGCCACCTCTGGTAGCTTATCAACTCTGTCTAATAAAAGATATAACTCTGTGTTGTGTGTCCCAAAGCTGAGCCTGACCTGTGGTCCCTCACAGGACTTTCCCCTGTGGGCATGGTCAGCTGCCACAGTGTCCAGGGATCCACCCAAAACCTTACAAACAATAACACATTGAAAGTGAAGTATCAGGCTTGTTTGATTTGGGGTAGTAACCGCTGCAACAAGCAAGCTATTTTGTGAATGCAAATCCTTTTTTCCACATTTCCTTTTGCCGTTGAAGCATAGACCAATGTTAGAGTCGCATTAAACATGTGTATGTTTATTGAATAAGGATATTAATCACCAGGTAGTAGCTGTCATTCCCGCAAGCCACCCCCACGGCTCTTCTCTTCATTCACATCCTCTAGACTTTATGGATCCATAGGATTTATCCCACGCCCCTTTGAAATCCTTCACAGTTTTGGTCTTCACAACTCCAGGCATCCATCACCCTCTCCGTGAAAAAATACTTCCTGACATTGGTTCTGAGTCTTCCTCCCTGGAGTTTTAAATCGTAACCCCTGGTTCTGCTGATTTTTTTCCAATGGAAAAGGTTTGTCATTGACTTTGGATCATGAAAACCTTTCAAGTATCTAAAAGTCTGTATCATATCACCCCTGCTCCTCATTTCCTCCAGGGTGTTCATATTTTGATTCTTCAATCTCTCCTCATTTTTTGAAGACCATCCACTTTTTTGGTCGCCCTTCTCTGACCCACCTCCATCCTGTCTCTGTCCCTTCGGAGATACAGTCTCCAGAACTGAGCACAGTGCTCCAGGTGAGGTCTCACCAAGGACCTGTATAAGGGGGTTAATCACTTCCCTTTTCTTACTCGATATTCCTCTCTCTATGCAGCCCAGCATTCTTCTGGCTTTAGCTATCGCCTTGTCACATTGTTTTGCCGACTTCAGGTCGTTAGACGCTATCACCCTAAAGTGTCTCTCCTGCTCCGTGCACATCAGCCCTTCACCCCCATAGAATACATTTCTTTCGGATTTCCACACCCCATATGCATGACTCTGCACTTCTTGGCATTGAATCTCAGCTGCCATATCTTCGACCACTCTTCCAGCTTCCTTAAATCCCGTCTCTTTCTCTCCACTCCTTCTGGCATGTCCACTCTGTTGCAGATCTTAGTGTCATCCGCAAAAAGATAAACCTTACCTTCTATCCCGTTCGCAATGTCGCTCAGAAAGATATTGAACAGGACCGGTCCCAACACCGATCCTTGCGGCACTCCACTTAACACCGCTCTCTCTTCAGAGTAAATTCCATTTACCATCACACATTGTCTTCAGTCTGTCAACCAGTTTGCAATCCAGGCCACCACCTCGGCACTCACTCCTAAGCTTCTCATTTTATTCACAAGCCTCCTGTGTGGTACCGTATTAAAAGCTTTGCTGAAATCCAAGTAGATGACATCGAGCGCTCTTCCTCGATCCAATTCCCTTGTCACTCAGTCAAAAAAGTCAATCAGATTTGTCTGACAGGACCTTCCCCTGGTGAAAAATGCTGCCTCTGGTCCAGCAATTCTTCTGACTGTAGATAGTTCACTATTCTTTCATTCAGCAGTGACTCCATTACTTTTCCCACCACCGAGGTGAGGCTAACCTGCCTGTAGTTTCCAGTCTACTCTCTGCTCCCACTCTTGTGAAGCAGGACTACCACCGCTTTTCTCCAGTCACTCAGCACCACTCCCGTTTCTAGGGATCTATTGAACAGGTCACACAGCGGACCCGCCAACACATCTCTGAGCTCCCTCAGTATCCTGGGATGAACCCCATCAGGCCCCATGGCTTTTCCACTTTCGGTTTCCCCAGCTCTTCTCATACATTCTCTACTGTAAATGGAGTTACATCTACGCCACTACCCCCCCCCCCCCCCCCCCCCCCCCAGTTTCTTGTTAACTAGCAACGGTCCTTCTCCAGGGTCCTCTTTAGTGAACACCGAACTGAAGTATTCGTTTAATATTTCTGCCATTTCTTTGTCTCTTTCCACACATTGATCCTTTTCACCTTTCAATTTCACTTACCACTTTGAACTTTTCTCCTTTCTCTGATGTATCTGAAAAATGTTTTGTCACCTTACTTTACCTCTTTGGCAATCCTTTCTTCCACTTGACTTTTTGCCGTCTTTATTACTTTCTTAGTCTCCCTCAGTTCCACCAGATGTTCTTCTCTGTGCTCCTCTCTATGGGATCCTTTATATTTCTTGAACGCTGTTCTTTTAGCTTTTATTTTGTCAGCCACTTCCTTTGAGAACCAGATAGGTTTCATTTTTCTTTTGCTTTTCTTTACTTTTCTAACATATAGATTAGTTGCCTTGGTAATTGCTCCTTTTAGTTTGGTCCATTGTTGTTCCACATCTGTCTTGTTCTCCAAGCCTTCTAATTCTTCCTCCAGGTACTTCCCCATTTTTTCAAAGTCTGTGTTTTTGAACTGCAAAACTTGGGTCTTCGTGCTTCTTCTCCGTATCTTATTTGTGATATGAAACCATACTGTTTGATTATTACTGGTGCTGAGTTGGGCACCCACTTGTACATTAGAGACATTATCTCCATTAGTGAGCACTAAATCAAGTATAGTTCCCTCCCTCGTGGGTTCCATTACCATTTGTTTGAACAGAACCCCTTGCAGGGCATCCACTATCTCTCTACTATTGTTAGATTCTGCAGAAGGGATTCTCCAGTCTACATCCGGCAGATTAAAGTCTCCCACAATCACCACTTCTCCCTTCTTTCCCATCTTTTGGATGTTTTCAACCAGATCTCTGTCAAGCTCTTCTTTTTGATTTGGAGGCCTGTAAACCACTCCAATAAAAATGGATGCCCCATCATCTTTTTTAGGTCACCCAGAGTGCCTCTTCTTTGCCCCATCTTCCTTGCAGCTCAGATGCTTGGATATTGTTTCTGACATAAAGAGCCACTCCTCCCTCTTTCCTATCCTTTCTATCCTTCCTTAACAAGTTATAACCTGATATTGCCATATCCCAATCATGAGATTCTGTGAACCACGTCTCCGTGACAGCAACAACGTCCAAGTCCGCCTCCACCATTAGGGCTTGCAGATCTGGGATTTTATTGCTCAAACTACGAGCATTTGTGCTCATAGCTTTCCAGCTTTTCTTGTTCAGGTTACTGCTTTTCCTGGACTCCTTTTGTGACTTATTTAGTTGAGTTTTGTTATCCACTTCACCCTTTTCCTTTGCATTTGTGTTTGGGGGGTGACGTTCTAATTTCTTACTGCCACCCCCAGCATCTAGTTTAAATGCCTTATGACATAGGATTTGAATTTATCTCTTAGGATCCTCTTTCCTGCCACAGACAGATATAATGTAAAACATACACAGGAAGAGGACCTATTCAACAAATAAATTTGTTTATTCATATATACCAATAACCTATCTGCTGGACACCCGGATTTAAACTGTCATTTCTGCATCAAAAACACTGTTTCTCCTGCGTTCAGTGGCTGGAAGACACGCCCCCTTCATGACATCATCGGGGAGCGACCTACCCACTTAAAACCACAGCGACCTGCAGAGGGGCTTCGTGCCTGGTCCTCTGCTAGCTCTCTGACACCATCTAGAGAGCCCTATTTACTGCTGGACACCCGGATTTAAACTGTCATTTCTGCATCAAAAACGCTGTTTCTCCTGCGTTCAGTGGCTGGAAGACCCACCCCCTTCATGACATCATCGGGGAGAGACCTACCCACTTAAAACCGCAGCGACCTCCTGGCGTCGCGCGACGAAGGAGCGTGAGAAAGGGGCTTGCCCCTTTGTTTCGCCCCTTCATTTTCGCACCAAGACTTATCTAACTACAAATTCTCCTTATCGTTCAAAGACTACTTCGACATCATCTTGTCTATTCCAACAGTCACTGGCAACGGAAACTATGGACCCATACCAGCTACAAGAAAATCTTTTAAGACTCTTAACCTAGGTAACTCTAAATTCTGTACTAGAAACTCCTTAGTCACTGTATTATCAACCTTGTTTACCATTTTGGTAAATTTATTTGATGGATAACACCTAAGGAAATACCAATTTACTAAATTATCTTGTTGTCAATTATGTATTTAGACAGATTATATCAGAAAAACAAACCTAGAGGTGGGTGGGCAGAGGGGCAGGGTGGGAGGGAGTTAAACAGTTAACCCTTGGTCAAGGTTGTTCTCAGGACTCTGTATTTGCAATTGAGCTTGATAAACCCCTGATTGGTTTACTAAGTTAAACTTTTACTTAGGTGGACACAAGAAGCTTTAGTGCTTCCTGCCTCCTCGCTGAACACAACCCACAATGGATCTGATTGACCCCTGCTGGCTCTCTGAGTCAGCAGCCCCCAAGCTAGGTAGAGCAGGACTCTTTTCTGGAATTTTTTTGTCCTTTGCTTTAAATGAACCCTCAGCAAATTTATGCCCCAATATTAATATCTAAACAGAGATTATTAGTGACAGCTAAATCCAAATAAAGAGAGAGATTCTATCTAATTTAAAGCTAGATTGAGGTTTTTTTGGGTTTTTTTTCTTTTTCTTGAATCTTAAAGAAACCTAACAGCAAATTAATATACAATATCAATATCTAGAAAGAGAGAGAGATTATGAAAGCACAGACAGCAATATATTATACACCGAAGGCTTCTAAAATAATGATAAATTAATAAAAACAGTTATTCCTTAGCTGCACACTGGAAACAGTCTGCCTCCTCGCTGAGCACAGCCTAGCAGTATTATCAAAATATATGTATAGGGACATTCATACATAATGTCAAAGTTCTTTTACATTCATGTGAATTAAATATCATCATTATAATCATGCCTTTATATCATACAAGAAGAGTTTTAGTATTTTAAAATATAAATAAAAATACCAGCATCAAAGATCAGAAAAACATTTAAGTTAACTTTCTGGAGAAAAGAAGCAGAAAGGAATTGAAATATTCCTCTACTAGATGAATTCCTTAAGTAAATCCAAAACAGTTGTGTTTTGATGTGGTAAGTGCCTAAATTATCCTAGAAGTAATGACATTGAAGATTGTTTGTGACCCCTGAGGAAGGCAGTGGAGTCCACTGAAAAGTAGGCCTCTGTTGGGTCGTCTTCGATTAGATATTGAATGTATTTTGAGTGGATTTTAGATGATTCATGCAAGTTCATATTAAAGATGTGTTATTTTATATGAATTTGTTATGAAAGAGTTAACAAACTGATATATGATATGAATTTGTACATATAATATTGAAAATGCTTTTAGCCCATTGTGAGGCATGAGGCATTAAGATTGTTTGCACAAAAATATTTGATATCAAGTTTGTTTGGATGTTTGTTTTGGATGTTCATGAATTAAACCAACCTCCTCTCAGAGCCTTCTCCACCAGAAGAGTGGAGACAATCCCTCCAAATGACATCCCTTTCGACCTGGTCACTAAAGAGGACCAGAAGTTTTCGGGAGGGTCTGGTTGTAAAATCTTCCAGGGATCCATGTTGGTATCACATATTGCTGTTTACACCAAGGGAACCTACTAAATTTTCTGTAACCGGAACCCTGAGGGCACTCTCTATAATTGTATAACTTTTGAAAACATACTACTCATTAGTATTTTGTGCCTTACTGTAAACCGTTGTGATGGTACATAACTTAACGATGGTATAGAAAAGATTTTAAATAAAATAAATAAATAAACCTCACTGCCATCAACATGAAGTTTGAATAACATGTGATTGCTTCAAAACGTCCTGCCGTTGCCAGCAACAGGATTCAGTGCTAGATGGTGAACCTGGCTTATGGTGCCTGATTTACTGCCCGAAGTCCAAGATAAATTAGCTGATCTGCCGTGCACAAGGTCCAGCAGACAGTGGCTCAATTGCAAGACCACCACGAGACCCTGCGACAGCTCTCTGTTTCCTGCAAATCCTCCCTCCTTGGCTAGAAAACCAGTGAAGAGGGATGCTAGAAGGACCTTTTACCACTCACAAGAGTATTATCCAGCTCCCGTGTGAGACCAACCATTCCACTTCAAAAAGCACGTACACGTCAACAACTGATATCCAGATCACACCAGCTCTGCCAGTTGGGCAGGCTTCTGGATTTTGAAACCTTGCCAGAGAACAGAACAGTCCATCCTACTGAGGACCAGGGCTTGGGACACTGTTCCTCAGATACAGCAAGGCAGAGGTTTTTAATCCCACTATTTCCTACTTCCAAGGAAAACAGACGACCTCCGCCCATCCTGGACCTCAGAAATCTCAACAAATTTCTTCAGAAAGAAAAGTTCAAAATGGTGTCTCTCGGCACTATGCTTCCCTAACTACAACAAGGAGGTTGACTCTATTCTCATGACCTTCAATACGCTTCATAGTGAGTCAACAGCATTTTCAATAGCAAGTTCTGCCATTTGAAATAGCTTCGACACCTCGTGTATTACACCAGTGCCTAGCAGTGATTACTGCGTATTTACGAAAAATCAGCATTCACGTGTTTCCTTACCTGGACGACTGCCTAATAAGGAGTCAATCTAAACAAGGAGCTCTAAATTCTCTAAATCTACTAAATTTGCTGGGATTTCTGATCAATTACCATAAATCCCATATGGATCCGTCTCACTTCCTTGCCTCCATTGGAGCAGATCTGGGCACTACAGTCCAAAAGGCCTTCCTGCCCAACAACCGCGCAGACATCCTATCAAACTGTCCACATCTCTGCGCGCATGCAACATAGCCTCAGCCCATCAATTCTTCCCATTGCTGGGTGACATGGCCTATGGCCTATGGCCAGACTAGCCATGGGAAAAACTGTGCACTTTAAAATTCAGTGGCTCTAAACCGTTTAACCGCTTTCGTCCCTGATCCATGTCACTGATCCAGTAACCAATTCCTCAGGTGACCTTGGCCATGGTCGCATCCAACTTGGGTTGGGGAGCGCGTATTAACAACCTCCAAACCCAAGATGTGTAGACTCTGCTCGATGAACAGTCTCACATCAACTTCCTAGAACTTTGAGCCATACATTATGCCTTTTATGCCTTCAAACACTGCCTCCCACACAAAACTGTGTGGATACAGACAGACAACATAGTGGCAATGTGGTACTCGAACCAGCAGGGATGCACAGGCTCTTATCGGCTCTGCCAGGAAGCCGCGCAGATCTGGGCCTGGGCCCTTGCACACTCCATGCAACTTCGGGCCACTTATCTAACAGGCATATCGAACGTTCTAGCAGACCATCTCAATTGATGTCATCATCCTCATGAGTGGTCTCTGAATCCATGTGTAGCGAGCAAAATCTTCTAGCGCTGAGGTCAACCAACCATCGACCTCTTTGCTTCCGAATTGAACCACAAAGTGGACAGATTCTGCTCCCTACACAGGCAACAAAATGCGTTAGCCATGGATGCCTTTGCTCGCCCCTGGAACAAAGGCCTCCTATATACGTCTCCTCCGATACCGCTCATAGCCAAAAACTCTCATGAAGCTACAGCAGGACATGGGTTTAATGATTCTCATACCCCCGTACTGACCTCGACAAGTATGCTTCTCCATTCTTCTCGATCTATGAATCCAGGAACCAATTCGCCTGTCCACAGCTCAATCTCATAACACACAATCACGGCAATTCATACCATCCGAAACTTCAAATCTTTTCTCTAATGTTTTTCAGGTACTTGTAGCTTCACGAAAACCTTCCTCACATAAATCTTACCATTCGAAATGGACAAGATTTATCAAATGGTTACACAAAAAGGTATTGGCCCCTTTCCTGCCCCACTCCATCTCTATTAGGCTATATTGGGTACCTTTTGGATTCTGGTCTCCAGACATCCTCTGCATAGGTACACCTCAGTGCTATTTCAGCGTGCCACCAGTGAGTAGGGGATGCCCTGGTAATGGTTCAACCCCTTATGAGTTGGCTTATAATGGGCTTTCTACAACTTAAGCCTCCTCTACAATCACCGGTTATGGAATGAGACATAAATGTAGTGCTCACAAGGCTCATGCGTTCTCCATTTGAACCTTTGCTTTCCTATGACATTAAAAATTCTAACATGGAAAATTATTTTCCTCGTAGCCATTACATCTGCTCAAAGGGTCAGTGAGTTACAAGCCCTTCTTGCAAACTCACCCTACACTAGGTTCCTCCGTGACCAAGTGGTCCTCCATACTCACCCTAAATTTCTTCCTAAGGTGGACACAGTCTCTCCCCTTACTCAGTCTTTTCCCAAGGCCTCACTCTCACCAGGGCGAGAGGTTTTTGCACACCTTGGACTGTACACTGCACTTACATTCTATCTAGACCGCATTTCAGTCCATAGGAAATCTACCCAACTCTTTGTTTCTTTTGACAAAAACAAGCTGGGAGTTGAGGTGGACAAACAAATTCTCTCCAACTGGCTAGCAGACTGTATCAAATTCTGCTATGAAAAAGCAGGCCTTCCTCTCCAAGGGTGAGTGAAGGCACATTTTGTAACAGCCATGGCAACATCGGTAACACTACATCCTGCTGTCCTGGGAGAACACCTGTTACAGGTAAGCAACTCTGTTATCTTGCTCTTCTTCAAGTTTAGAATAATTTCACCCCAAATACTGATTCTCTTCCTTAGGTTTTTGCAACCTATATGCATGACTCTGCATTTTTTTAAATTAAATCTTAGCTGCCAGATCCTAGACCATTCCTTGAGCTTTACTAGATCCCTTCTCATAATTTCCACACCTTCCTGGCTGTCTACTCTGTTTCAGATTTCCCAGTGATAGCAGGCTGAATTAGCCATGCTGTCTGGGAGCGTCGTCGCGCGACATGCAGCAGAGCTTCTCCTAGAGTTCAGAGTTCTGAACTCTGTGCGTCTGCGCGATGAGGTTCCCGTGCGATTGCTTGGTTTACCTCAGTCTCTTTTTTCCGCAAGCAAGACTGCACGCGGGCGGTTTTTCTCCTTCTCCTCATCTCCTTTATTCTTCGAATTTTTTCGGATTTTTTTCAAATTTTTGGATTTTGCGATGGCTCCGAAGCCATCAGGATTCAAGTATTGCCAATGTGGCAAAATTATGTCCATCACTGATGGGCATAATTAGTGTTACATTTGCTTGGGCCCGGAGCACGACACAGCCTCTTGCAGAGACTGTGGTCGGATGTTGCCCTGGGCCCACACGCCTACGGTCCCCTCACTCCTCGCTGGGCCCGGTGAAGAAAACAAGAACCAAGCCATGAAGTTCCACATCGTTGGAAGGGGACTTGGCCAGGTCGATGTTGCCACCAAGGCCAGGAAGGGATATCGAGGCTTCGACTCCCTTATCAGCTAAGTCGACTGCACCATTGGGGACATAGGGCTCTGTGTCCCCTCACTCCCGCTCCTCGACGCCGAAGCACTTGGAGCACAGGAGGAGCAGAAGTGCTCATATGAAACATGGTGCAAGGCGCATTTCACGGCGCACGGCGCATCCCACGGCGCAATGGCGCACGGTGCATCCCACGGCACAAAGACACAGGGCGCATCTCACGAAGCATCGGCGCCTAGGATACTTCAAGGTGAAGATAAGAGGCTAGGTGCTTCGGATGCTCCTTCAGGGAGATCTCCTTCGCTATCAGGGTCATCCCATCACGCTATTCATAAAAGAAAACATGTGCACCATCACCATCATACTACAGCGAAGCGTGTGAAACATCATGACCCACCTATAGCTTCACCTCACTCCTCTTCCCAGGGTGCATCTCAACAGGAGCACCATGTTAAGAAACAAGCCAAGACAAAACATCTCCAAATGGCTACTTCACCAGGTACGAATTCTGATGTGGACATAACTTTCTTCAGAGGGGGAGAGTTCTCAATCTAATTGGTCCTCTTCCTTGAGATCTCAGTCAAGTCACCATGTGGAGCCAAGTCGCCCTTCTCAAGATTTCTCTCTGGAGGCACCACCTCCTCCTTCAGAACCATTTCCTACGCCTTCACATCATACTTTAGCTTCAAAGGCGATGTCTCAAATTTCTCTTGCTTTGTCATCTTTTTTCCATGATCTTGATGAGTTACACCCAAGGGACCCGGGTTCTCAATCTCCAGTTCCTTCTCCACATATCCCAACGGTCCCACCACCACCAAAGCAAAGAGAGAAATCGATTCCAGATCCCGATCTGCCAGACTCTCCACATTCACAATGGTCCACATCTTCCCCTTCGTCATCTACAGGTTTCCCATCAGACCCACCCGAAGGTCTTCCCGAAATGTATTCTCCTGCCGAGGATCTATCCTACACTAAGTTTATTGAGAAAGTAGGATCTTTGCTAAATATTGAAACGGGAAAACTTCCTGACCCTCGGGCGGAGGTCCTAGGCATCCTAAAAAATTTTTAAATGCCACCTGAACCAACTGCCTTACTACCACATGCGGTATTTGATGCGGTTTTACACAAAATGTGGGAGAAACCTTTTTCTACCTTGGCTGCCTCAAGAAAAACTGATTTAAAATACAGGATGCGAAATTTCACAGTATATGACTCCACACAACTCCCTCATAATTCGATAGTGGAATAGTTGGCACTGTTAAGGGCCAAGAGATCGAAACTCCATGCAAATTCACCACCAGGGAAAGATCACAAGTCCCTGGATGATTTTGGCCGTAAAGTCTATCACTCCTCCATGCTGGCCACAAAGATACAACACCATCAGTTTTATGTCATTCAGTATCTCTTCGAATGCTTGCAAAGATTATGTCCAGTATGTATGGCAGAAGATAATTCTTTACCACAACCATTCACAGATATGGAGGAGGGTATCAGACACTTGCTGCGTTTGGTATACCAGTCATTTGAGTCATCGGCTCATTCCTCAGCGACAGCAATAGCGGCTCGCCGAATGGCATGGTTAAGAGCTAGTTCCATAAGGGACGATGTCAATGACAAACTAGTAGATATTCCTTGTTTGGGGGACAATCTCTTTGGCTCCAAGTTTGGGGAAACCGTAACTCTTCTCAAGGAGCAGAATACAGCTGTGCAATCTCTGACTTCTTCAGATCCACATTCTTCTGCTAAACGTTTCTATCCTTCATATAGACGAAGACCTTACGGAAGGATCCCTTTTCGACCATACAACACATACAGATCTCAGTGTTACCAGCATCAACATTTCCAACAACAACCATAGGCGTCTCGTGGACGACCCCGCCAACCACTTCCACCAAAACCAACTCCAGTGGCACCATCAAAACCAGCTCAGTCTTTTTGAGTTACCCAGAGCCACCTCCACCCCACTACATAGGAGGACGCCTTCAGCATTTTTATTCCAGCTGGGAAAACATTTCTTTGGATCGTTGGGTGCTAAACATCATAAAGGAAGGCTACCGTCTAAACCTGTTAACTCTTCCCACACTTCCACAAATTTCTTCTCCCAAGAACACATCAACTTATTCAACAGATCTACAGGAACAATTAGTCAGTCTGCAGGCACAGAGATCCATCAGAATTCTTCCGAATTCGCTACTGAATCAAGGATTTTACTCCCATATTTTCTCATTCCAAAAAAGTCAGGAGGACTTCGACCCATCTTAGATTTAAGAAATCTCAACAAACACATTCAAAAAGAAAAATTCAAGGTGACATCTCTCAAGAGTATCCTACCTCTCCTGCAACCCAACAACTGAAGGATGCTTATTCCCATATAGCCATGCACCCTTCCTCCTGGCAATACCTTTGTTTCCAAATTCAGAACATCCATTATCAGTTCAAGGTACTACCCTTTGGCCTTTCATCAGCCCCGAGGGTGTTCACAAAATGCTTAGCGATGGTGGTGGCTCATCTCCGACAGCTCTCGATACAGGTTTTTCCCTATCTCGACAACTGGCTGTTAGTAGCCTCAGATCCGACTACCTTAAAGACTCATACATTCCAAACAATCAATTGTCTTCAGAAACTGGGATTCATAATCAATTACGAAAAATCCCATCTTCAACCTACTCAAGTTCTACAGTTCATTGGAGCCCTCATAAACACGGTACAACAGAGGGCGTACCTCCCACAAGACAGGATACAAACACTGTCTTCTCGGCTCAAAGTCTATTCAATCAGTCATAGGCATCGGCAAGACAAATTCTTCAACTGTTGGGTCATATAGCAGCAGCCATCCATGTAGTCCCGTACACAAGACTCCACATGCATCGCCTACAATGGGGTCTCAAGAACCAGTGGTCACAGTTCTGGCAACCACTGTCAGCCAGAGTACGCCTCACCAGACAAATGCGAATAGACATTCAATGGTGGATGAATGTCAATCACCTGGACTCGGGGGCACCATTCCAGCGACCTCCTTTTCAAGTCACTCTCACTACAGATGCCTTATGGAAAGGCTGGGGAGCCCATCTGAACAACTTAAAGACTCAGGGCCGTTGGTCTCGAAAGGAGTCCAATTTTCAAATCAACCTCCTCGAGCTTCGAGCCATTTGGAAAGCACGTCAAACCTTCTCAGCCCAACTTCAAGGAAAACACATCATGGTCTACACGGACAACCAAGTAGCCATGTTTTATATAAACAAAGAAGGAGGGTCAGGTTCCTGGATCCTCTGTCGAGAAACGCTTTGCATACTGATGTGGGCAGTATCCAATCAAGTTTCGATACAAGCCACTTACCTTCCCGGTCTCGACAATGTAACAGCGGATTGCCTCAGCAGAATTTTCCATCCACATGAATGGACTTTGAACTGGGATGTAGTAACCAACATATTCCATCAGTGGGGATTTCCAACAATAGATCTGTTTGCCACAGAGAGCAATCAACAAACTTGGACATTTTGCTCAATCTACGAAGCAAACTCCGTTACGCTCCAGATGCTTTCCTCATTCCATGGATGGAGGGACTACTTTACGCTTACCCTCCCATTCCACTAATTTCCAGAACAATACAGAAATGCATCATGGATGCAGCGGACATGATACTCATAGCCCCATCTTGGCCGAGGCAACCATGGTATCCATCTCAAGTGACTATCCATTCGCCCTCCGATTCTACTAGAAGACCATCCCCAACTTCTGACTCAAGAAGGAGGATCCCTTCTTCATCCAATGCATCAGTCCCTCCACTTGACAGCATGGAGATTGAAAGGCACATATTAAATTATCTGGGGCTTTCACCCCACCTTGAAGATGTTCTCATTGAATCCAGAAAGCTGTCCACTACGCGTAACTATGCAGGAAAATGGAGCAGGTATGCAGAATGGTGCAGACCAAAAAACCTAGACCCTTTCTCTACTAAGATAACACATCTTCTTGAATACCTTTATATGCTATTCGCAGCGGGTCTAGCCTACGCCTCTGTGAGAGTACATGTTAGCGCAATAGCAGCCTTTCATAATACTCAAAACGGGCTACCTATTTCCAACCACCCTCTAATCTCCAGATTCTTGCGGGGTATTCTACATCTGAGACCATCGGTCACAAAACCACCGGTACCATGGAATCTCAATATCATACTAGAACAACTAATGTTCCCTCCTTTCGAACTTATGGACTCCTGTCATATCAAGTACCACACTTGGAAAACAGTTTTCTTAGTAGTGGTAACATCAGCAAGGAGAGTAAGTGAATTACAAGCATTAGTTCACTACTTCCCATATTTACAATTTTTTCATAACAAAGTCACACTTCGTCCTCATCCCATCTTCCTCCCGAAAGTGGTATCAGCGTTTCATATCAACCAGACCATTACTCTACCGATCTTCAAGCCAAAACCTCATCAGAACGACAGAGAGAAACTTCTCCACACTTTAGACTGTAAAAGAGCATTGGCCTATTACAAACAAAGAACTTATTCGGAATCCAGACCATCTCAATTATTCCTCTCTTTTAACCCAAATTCTCCTAACCAACCAGTCGCCAAGAGGACTTTGGCTAGTTGGCTGTCCCAATGTGATACGTTTTGCTACAATAAGCGTAATCTACCACTACAAACAAAACCAAATGCCCACCAAGTCAGAGCAACTGCAACATCAGTCTCCCATTACAGAAATGTTTCCCTAATAGACATTTGCAAAGCGGCGACTTGGTCTTCTCTACATACTTTCACTGAACATTACTGCTTGCAACAGCAAAGCGCTTCTGATGCGGCCATGGGCTTGGCAATCCTGTCAACCATGGCACAAAGATAAGACTGTCTACTATATATAGACTGACAGGTGGCGTCCTAAACTATAAACAAACCTGTATACGCCACCTGGGAGCTTGGGACTCCCAGACAGAATGGTTAATTCAGCTTGCTATCACCGGGAAAAAGCAAGTTTGCTTACTGTAAACGGTGTTTCCATAGAAAGCAGGATGAATTAGCCATGCGATCCCTCCCTCCTCACTAGACAGTCTATACAAACACACTAAGTACTTTTATTCTTCTTTATATATATTTCTTGCTTTGAAACAAGAGACTGAGGTAAACCAAGCAATCGCACGGGAACCTCACCGGCAGACGCACAGAGTTCAGAACTCTGAACTCTAGGAGACACTCCGCCTGCCGGTCGCGCGACGACGCTCCCAGACAGCATGGCTAATTCATCCTGCTATCTACGGAAACACCATTTAAGCAAACTTGCTTTTTGGGTATCATTGGCAAAATGCATAACTGTCCTGACAATTCTTCCACAATGTCACTCAAGAAAATGTTGAAAAGAACCAGACCAAGGCCCAGTCCATGAGCCATAACTTAGAGCTAGAAACAATCTTCTCCTCAGAGTGAACTCCATTTACCACTACCCTTTGTTGCTTCCCACTCAGTTTCTAATCCAGTTAGTCACTCTGGAGTCCATATCAAGGGTGTAATTTTATTTATAAATCACTTATGCGGAACATTGTCAAAGACCTTACTGAAATCCAAGTATACTAGATCATGTGCTCTCTCCTGATCTAACTCTCTGGTCACCCAGTCAAATAAATTGATAAAATTCATCTGACAAAACCTACCTCGGAGAAAACCATGCTGCCTCAGATCTTGCAAGCCACTGGATTCCAGAAACTGCACTATCCTCTGTTTTCACAGTGACTCCATTAACTTTCTCACCGCAGAGGTAGACTTATCAGCCTGTGGTTCCCAGCCTCCTCCTTACTTCCACTTTTTTGAATAAGAATCACATAAGTCTGTCTCAAGTCCTCTGAAACTACTCCAACTCTAAAGAACGATTGAAAAGGTCAGGCAGCAGAGCTGCCAGACCTTCTCTAAGTTCCCTTAATACCCTTGGATGTATCTCATCCAGCCCTATAGCTTTCTCTACTTTAAATTTAGTTAGCTTCTTACAAACACATATTTCTGAAAATTGATTGAGGTTTACCTCACTCCCAATCTTATTTGTTTTCGCTTTATGTGGTCCTGCTTCTGGCCCTTCTACAATGAACACTTAGCAATTTTTCTTTTCTCTCATGAGCCTTTCACCTCTGGATTTCTCACTGCCACTTTTGCACTTCCTTCTATCACTAACATATCTAAAATAGTCTTTTCTCCCTATTTTACTGTATTTGATGTATTTTCTTCCATTTAAATATTTGCACTCCTATTTTGCCAGCTTCTTTAAGCTTTTCCAGATATAGTTTCTTCCTTTTTCTGTGATCTTGTGTAGTTTTTGAACACTAACCTTTATTCCCTTACCTTTTCAGCTACTTCTTTAGAAAATATAGCAGCCTTTTTTCCTCTTTACTTTATTACTTTCCTAACATCTTTTAGTTTTCCTCACTGCTCTTTTACTTCCCCTAGATTTTCGTATCTTGCTAACAGCGTCTTGAGGCACTCCTCTATTTTAACAAAATTGGTTTTCCTGACATCTAGGACCTTTGCCTTTGAATGAACTTTTATCCCTTGTGCTCTTATTGCTAACCACATCATCTAGTGATCACTGGGTCCCAAATGACCATCCACAACAACATTAGAAACGCTGTCCCTGTTGTAAGCACAAGGTCAATATCACCCCTCCCATGTGGTTTCCATTAGCAGTTGACAGAACAGATCTCCCTGCAGAAAATCCATAATTCTTTTGCTTTTAGAAGACACTGAAGTTGGGATGTCGCAATCAACACCAGGAAGATTAAAATCCTCTAGCAATAGCACCTCCCCTTTTCATAGCAATTTATTTATTTGTAAATATCTATCCATTTCTTCAGTCTGTGATGGAGGTTGTATATTACACCAATATAAATCGATGTTCCATTCCATTCCCTTTTTCCAGATTAACACAGTGTTATGTGCATTATGTGTGTCTTTTAAAACAAAATATACATTACGGTAGAGTTATACACATATCTCAGACTGATAAACATAGAAAAAGACAAGATTTATATCACTATACAAATAGTATTTTTTTATGAAACTTTGTTACTGAAATTTAATGGCACTCTCTAGTGACAGTACTAATCTACACAAGTAACCAAAGATATTTATGTGCCTCACTGTAAACCGTTGTGCTGGAATACAACTGAACAACGGTATAGAAAAATGTTTAAATAAAATAAATAAATAAAAATAAACCTACAGTAACTAAATTTAGGAAAGCCTAACTCATCTTAAACGTTTGGTTAAAGATCCTAATATTCCTTGGGATCTAAACGTAGTTCTGGCTCAACTCATAAAATCACCATTTGGACTTCTAGCAACAGCAGATCTAAAATTCCTTTCTTGGACATTTTTATGTTTGATAACTGTAACTTGTGCATGAAGAATAAGTGAGTTGCAAGTCTTGGTGTCACTCTGTATACCTAAATTTTACACAACAGAGAAATTTTGAAAATATATCAAATGTCTACCAAATGTGGTCTCTCAATTTTACTTAGACCAATCTATTGTGTTCCCAATGTTTTTTTTTTACAAAACCACTCGCCAATAAGAGTGAACAAGCTCTTCTTATGCTGGACTGCAGAAGAGTTTTATTATTCTATTTGGAGGGATCAAAGTTTTACAGCAAGTTTTCACAACTGTTCATTTCCTTCAACCCAGCCAAACAGGGGTTCTCAGTTATAAAAAGAACTCTTTCCATATAGATTTCTGATTCAATCTCTTATTATACTCAAACAGGACAACAGTTTCAATTCAAGATGGAAGCCCATCAAGTCAGGGCAACATCAACTTCCTTAGCCCATCTTTGCTCTGATTCCAAAGAAATTAGCAAAACTGCCACCAGGTCTTCTGTCCACAATCCACTGTTCATTATTGCTTAGAAAATGTTTCACATCAAGACAGAAGTTTTGTCCAAGCAGTTCTCAAAAGCTTGTTTCTTCCCCTCCTCCCCTTAGAGTTGAAAGTTAGCTTGCTGCAAGGATTGAGGCTTGTGAGTAGGCTGCATGGGAATACTCGCACATGTTCATAAAACCTCAGTTTTCGGAGCTCTGAGAGAGCTTTTTCTCTCTCAGCACTGTCAGATGACATTGTTGTGGTAACCCACTTATATGGCTAATTTGTCCTTCTGTCTACAAAGAACTCCTGTTACAGGTAAGCAACTTTGTTTTACATTTATTTAGACTACTTACTGTTTTATAAGGATAGAGTTTGATATAAAAAATGTGTGTATATTTCTCATAGCTATTGTTATTTATTTTTGAAGTAACAGCAGAGACAAGAAATATACACAAATATACAAAAATAGAAAGATTTACAGAAAAATAGTAAAGCAAACATAGAGATGCGTTGTAACTGGTATCTCCCCTGAGGTGTGCCTGTTTGTCTCCGTTGTTGCTGCTGCTTCTGCAAGGTGGACTGGAGATCCTTCTCTCATTTGGCTTGTAGTGCTGCTGCAACTGCTACCGAAATCCTGCCTAGCCACTTGGAACACCCATAGTTATCACCCCACCCACTGAGAAAAATAGATACCAGATTAAGAAAGAATCCCAGGCAAAAATCAGTAACAGGTAAACAAATAACTAGGAGGGTAGACGAAAGCAAAATATTAATGGAAATAACAACATTGCAATTAATGACATTTGACCATCTATTATGGATGGAACAGATAACTTCTAACACTCTGAGGAAAATGAGCCCAACATTAAATAGTTGATTAACCCCTATAGGAAATATACACTATCTGATGCCACTTACCATTATATGCATGCAAAATGGACAAGTCTATTTAATAAAATGCTAAAAACTGTTAGTATTCCCTCACAACAATATTTAACACGCATGTTAAAATGCCATGTAATAAGACTGAGCATAGATGCAGTAAAAAAAAAAAAAAGTCTACAATAGCATCGTCGTGCTATTATTGTGCAGAGAATCCCAAAAATGTATTGGCTAAAAAGCATGAACATCTTACATAAGGGATGATAAATAGTATGATAATGCTAAATTGAGCATGCTTGGTTCTCTTTTCCTTTTGATAGCTCCTTGTTTCCAAGGAGGTTATAGATAAGCCTGACAAATGGGGATTGTTTGTCAGTGCTGCCGAAAGAAGTGGGAGAGCTACTGTATTCCAGGAGAGGAGGGAAAAGGAGAGCAGAAAACTGACATGAGTAGGAATAGAGCCATCTATCTTCTGTGTCAGGAAGGGTCTTTAAAAGGCAGTGTGAAAGGACATGGATGGATACATAAGTAAGCAAGCTAGGGAGGAATATGACCACCTTGATTTACATGTCTTCTGATAAGTCCGTTCTCTGTGAATATCCTGTAGTGCAGGTACCAATAAGATTGCTAACTTTCTCCCCAAAACATCCTGGTCCAATTACTCCTGTCTGACACTAACTAATCAAGATGTGTGTTTTTATTTTTATTTTTTTATTTTCGCTCACCACCAAAGAATAAGATACAATTATTAATCTATTTTAAAGCTGATACAGATAGGAATGGACATGATTTATCACACCCACCAATTAGTATTTTTTTTATGAAACTATGTTACCGTAACTTAATGGTACCTGTCTAGTTGATATAATTTAATACAGTTAGCAATATTAATTTATGTGCCTTATTGTAAACCGTTGTGACGGTATCTAGCTTAACGACGGTATAGAAAAGATTTTAAATAAATAACTAAATAACTTTCTCCTCCATCCCTCAACCTCCCCTGTCCTGCAGACCTGTCATTGTAACAGCATGGGCCCTTGAGGCCTGATCTTGCAGTGACAGCAGCAGCAGCAGTAGCTTGTTCTGCAGGCACATAGATCAGAAAGTGAGCCAGCATATACTCTGCTCCCAGTTTCTGCCTCCCATATAGAAATCGGAATGGGGCAGGTCTTTAGGCACATTAATGATGTCAATTACGGCAAACATCTTTGTCTTCTGGTAACCTAACCTATTGCTTGAAATACATTTGCCTTGTGTAAATAAAGACAGATTTATTTTTGAAGACACCATCCTAAGTTAGGTTATTAAGTAAGGCGACTATTTTCAGTCAAAAATAGGAGCCAGAGTTTTCAGCTAAAAATTCACATAAATTTAGGTCCCTAAAACTTAGAGCCTTAAATTTAGGCTTGCTATTGATTTTCCTAGATTTAGGGGGTCATTTACCAAGTGGATCGCACTAATGAATCCTGCAGTAACGGGGGGCGGGGGGGTGAAACGGGGGGGGGGGCGGTCCTGCGATAGCCGGCAGCAATCACACCTCCGCGGTGCGATCGCTGTCGGCATCGCACCAAATAACTACACCATAAAAGGTGTAGTTATTCGGCGCAAAACTGACAGTGATAAACAAACGTACCTTTCGCTGTCGGAGAAATCTTTGCGGCGTCAGCCCCGGTGCCATCCCAACTCCTCCTCTTTTGGGGCTGACACCGCCCTGACTCTGCCCCCATCTTGGTATCGCACGCGATAAGAAACATCCTTTATCGTGTGCAATCCGCTTGGTAAATCACCCCCTTAGTCTCCTAAGTTAGGTGCCTAATTCTGAAAAAGTGCTAAGTTTCTAACTTGGTTTCCCACCCTAATTCTTCCCCTGTAACCAACCACTTTTAGGATCCTAAATTTAGGAGCCTAATTTTAGAAACTCAGCCCTAGTAAATTTTCAAAAGGGCCAATTTAGGAATTTTCCAATGTTGTTTTAGTAGCGTGGATGTTTGCCCCTATCAAAGTTAAACCCATCTGAACAAACATGCCTTCCCCTCTGCTGTTGAGATAACACTGAACCGTTCAATGCTGACCCTATCTCAGAACAGCCCCAACTCCTCCACTGAGATTGCCATGACCATCCCAATGCTGACTCGTTCCCACCTGCAACTCCGCCATAAGGTGGTCTCCCACCCATCTGAATTGAGTGCTTACCAATTTTCACAGGCAGAAAGGATGTGACATCCCTTCTGCAGGCACTGCTGAGGTATTCTGAATGATGCTGCCAGGCTATTCTTAGGTGCTGCGCTGCCTAGTGGTGTCATTCAGCAGGCTGTAGCAATGCCAACAAGAGGGTCTTACATCCTTCCTGCCAGTGAAGATTAGGAGTATGTTGCGACCCGGATCGCTGCCCCAGTGTCAGGACTCTTACCTCCCTTCAGGGCGCCGCGGTCCGCTGAGGTCGGGCCTCCCCGAGTCGCGGGGCAGCGGTCGGGCCCGCCGGTTCTTGGGCCTCTCAGGCAGCATGGCGGCGGCGTTCCCACGAGGGAGACGCGGCCGAGGACTCCGCCCTTCCCGATGGCCACGCGCGCGAGGACCGGGGTTTTCTGTCCCCAGCCCCGGATGTCAGGACCCGCCTCCAGATGACGTCAGACGCCGGGTAAGGTATTTAAACTGAGACCGGGAACTCAGTCTTTGCCTTGCAACGAGGTTCCTGCCTTGCAGTACTAGTTGCTTTGTTCTTGCTGGTTCCTGCTTTCGCTGCCAGTCTGCCTGTCTCGACTCCTGCCTGGTTCCCTGACTTCGGCCTGCCTGCCTGTCTCGACTCTGCCTGCCCTGACTCCGGTTTGTGACTTCAACTCTCTTGCCTTCAGCCTGCCCAGACTCCGGTCCGTGACTCCGTCTCCAGCTTGTCTTCTGCCTGCCCTGACTCTGGTTTGTGACTTCAACTCTCTTGCCTTCAGCCTGCCCAGACTCCGGTCCGTGACTCCGTCTCCAGCTTGTCTTCTGCCTGCCCTGACTCCGGTTTGTGACTTCGACTTCTCTTGCCTTCAGCCTGCCCAGACTCCGGTCCGTGACTCCGTCTCCAGCTTGTCTTCTGCCTGCCTTGACTCCGCCTGTCCAGACTCCGGTTCGTGCTTTACTCCTGGGTGTCATCCTTCTCCTAAGTCCCAGCGGTCCGGGTCCCTACGGGCGCCTCCTGGGGGGACCTCGGACTTCCAGGGTGAAGACTCCTAAGTCCTCGCGACCCGGGCTCCCACAGCTCCTCTGGAGGAGTCGCGGGTTTCCAGGTGAAGCTCCGTCTGCCCAGTGGGAGTTCTGCCTCCCGACTGTTCCCTCAGCACAGTCGGCTCAAGGATCCACTACCGGATTTCGTCCATCACAACAGAGTATCCAGAATAATAAGCCTCAATTTCAAAGAGGAGAGAGATGGGTCAGGGGGTCCTGGGGAGCCAGCCTATGGGGACTCTTGGAAGGGGGGGAGGGGTTAGGTCAGCCTCAGGATGTTTGGTGCTGTCTTGGGAAGGGGGTTGGGAATAGGAGCAACATTAGGAGGGTTGAGAGTGTCGAATAGGCATTGAGAAATCCAAGGTTGTCTCAAGAGAAGCATGATTAAGTATTGAGAGGGTTGAGGCTATCTTTGGGGTGAGCTCAGGTTAGAATTGAGAAGGATGGGGCTAGCTTGATGGAGGGGCTTTTATTGGTGGGGTTCCTTCCTTGATGCGGAGGTAGGAGAGGAGGAAATCTCCTGTGCTTACTGACCCCTTCATTTTGTTTCTGTTAACATGGGAGGTTTTGAGGGGAAGCATGCATATTAAACATTTAGCTCATGCTCAAAGACAAAGTATTAAATTTTAGGCCTTATCAGGCATGCTCAAAATAGAGCATGAAAGACAACAAATGAATAAATCCTAATTTGCATATAGTGTTTTCTAATTTAAATGTGGGTGCATGCTAATTTTAGCAGACACCTACAAACTCATTGACGAGCTGGTTTAGTTTGCATGCTAAGCCATTAGTGCAAGGGTGGCCACCTCTGGTCCTCAAGAGCCACAAACAGGCCTGGTTTTCAGGATATCCATAGTGATTATGCATAAGATAGATTTGCATACAATGGAGACAGTACATTCAGATCTGTCATATGCAAATTCATTGTGGATATCCAGAAAAACAGACATGTTTGCGGCTCTTGAGGACCAGCGTTAACGCATAACACTCTGGGTTTTTTTGTGCACACTAAATAGCCTTAGTATGTGCACTTAGCATTAGTGTATAGGCATTCATAGTATTTGAAGAATTCAATGGGAATGCACATTAGCAGGATTTGAAAACATACACATGGATACAGAGCATAAATATACTGTAGAGAATATGGAATTTCTAGAAATATTGAATCTGACATTCAATAAGTGGGATGAAGGAGGGGGAGTGTTAGTGGAAGATATTAACCTGCCAGATGTGGATTCTTATTCCGTTGATGGACTTGGTTAGAAATAGAGAGATCATAGAATCCCTTCAAGGGGCTCTCCTCAGATAAATGGTGATGGAACCGCAGAGGGAAGAAGTAGTATTTACAAATAAAGCCTCTAATGACCAGGTACATATCCAACTGCTCTCCAGTGACTATCAGATGGCATAGCCTAATGTAAGGATGAAGAAGGAGAAATGCTAACTTTGATAAAATGAGAAAATTCCTTGAAGTGCCGGCAAGGTGGGGAGGACATGGATGAAGTAAGACTTCTGGGCTAAACCAAAAGAAGCTATAATAAAGGCAACAAATCTTCTAGAAAGCAAATAAAAGGGGAAAAAATGCATTGGTTTTCTTAAGAAGTAAGAGCAAAATGATTAGCATTCAAAAAGTAGAAAGGATTTCAAAAAAGAACACAGAGTTTTTAAAAGATTTTTTTTTAATGTTTGATATTGGATTTTATTGGCCAAATGAACTCTGGTTCCAGATAAGTAATTGCCAAACTTCTGTTCCCTAAGGCAGGCATTGTCAAAATAGCAGCCATTGTTAGAACATATTAGAGAGTAACAGAAGTGGTGAAACTGTTTTTGGAATACAACTGGAAACATACCAGAGGGAAATATAACTGATGTACTCGTGAAATACAATTTCAGAGCATTATAAACTTTGAATCTATTTAGAATTTATCAAGAGACTGGTATGTAAAGATGAGACTATGGCTACATAAGCTGAGAACAAGGTTATAATATGATTGTCCATTCACTTTTGAGAATAGAGAATTGAAGATATATGTTTGCTTCTAAGATATTTGCTATACACATTTAAATATATAGAAAAACTTAAAATTATTTTAAATTAAAAAAAGTCAAATAAAAGAAGGGACTAAATGATAGACATCTGTGATTGAGCAGTGCAACAGTTCCCAGCCAACTCTGATGTCTGATACCCTTTTTATTTGATATGCTTTTTTAAAATATGAACTGTTGTGGATGTTTTATTGTTTGATAGCACAAAGCAAAAATGCAGGACAATGTATAGAGGAAAAGCTTTTCCCTTGCAGATGTATCAAATTACTTGGCTTGTATGGATAAGTCCAATCCATCATTAAACCCTCTATCGTATATTTGTTGTTATTGGTGATCCAGTCTTGTATGTAGCATAACAGACATGAGGCATCATACATTTGTATATCCGTTAAAGCTAGACCTCCTGGTTTCCCCAGCTACAGCACATCAAAGCTCACTTGTGCTCTCCTATTACCCATATAAAAGTGTTAACTAAAGAGCAAAAGATTACTACCTCCTTGTTCTTGACCCATATAGGGAGCATCTGCAAATATAACCAAAACTTAGCTAAGATTACCATTTTTATTAAAGCACATCTCCCTATAAGTGATCAGAGCAGTAGCACCCATCTTTTCAGTAGAGAACTTTGTCCAGAATAGCATGAAAATTAATTTCATATAGATAACACATGCAATTTGAGGACCACGGCAAAGGGAAAGGATTTATCCAAGGGGAAAGATTCTGATTTATTGTAATTGATCCATAGGCCCCAAAAGGTTACAAACCTCTTTCGGATTACCCATGAAAAACATTATATCATCTGTGAACATGCTCATTTTGACCCTTTGTTTTTAATGGCTATGCCTTCAAAGGTATTTAAAGCCAATGATTCCAGGATGAGAACACATAGTAGTGGCAATAGGGGGCAGCCCTGACTGGTGCCTCTGTCTAGAAAAAATAATTTGGATAGAGATTCATTCACTAAGAACTGGACCATTGGTTTATTATAGAGGAACTCCACCCACTGGTAAATTTTCTCCAAGGTCAAATGTCTGCAGAATCCATATCAGGTAGGGCAATTCAACACAAATCAAATGCTTTTTCAGCATCTAGACTGACCAAGAGCCCATCTTTGTCATTCAAAGAAGATTGGAGAGCTAATATGACTTTTAATAAACTTGAATTGGACATTCTGCCCTTGATAAATCCTGTCTGATCCCAAGATACCAATTTTTTTATTACCTTATTCAGCTTAAAAGCGAGAACTACAGCCAAGATTTTAATGTCCTGATTTAAAAATGATATCGAACGCTATGACTCCAGATATTGGGTCTTTGCCTGCTTTGGGGAGCAAAACTACTGTCGTCAAGTTCTGGCCCACTTCACATGTTCCCTTCTTGCATGCTGTGTGAAATATGGACTTGAGCGGTGCCAAAATGTAATCTCCCACGAGTTTATAAAACTCAGGGCCTAAGCTTACCTGGTCCAGGTGTTTTAATTAATTTGAGTTGTACAATAATTCTATGTATTTCATTATCCTTAATTGGGGCATGAAGATGTCCCCTAGAAATTTCATTTAGTTGAGGAAGGATCAAGTCTTCAAGAAAGACTGCCTCTGTTGTTCAGATGGAACAGCAGCTGTGTAAGTCTTTACAAACGCTTTTCAAACTTTTCAAATGCTTACAGTATGGAGGGAGTATTCGTCTAAGTTTGGGAGTCATAAATCCATGCGACTATTCTCTTAGGAGTAGATTTATAAATCTGCGCCCGCGCGTACTTTTGTTCGCACACCAGGTGCAAACAAGAGTACGCGAGATTTTAATAGATACGCGCGTATCCATTAAAATCCAGGGTCGGCGCATGCAAGGCTGCCCAAAATCGGCAGCCTGCGCACGCCGAGCCGCACAGCCTGCCTCCGTTCCCTCCGCCTCCCCCCACCTTTCCCTTCCTTCCCCTACCTAACCTACCCCCCAGCCCTATCTAAAGCCCCCCACCTCTTGTGTTACAAGTTACGCCTGTCCGAAGCAGGCGTAACTTGCGCGCGCTGGGCCGGCCGCTGGCATGTGATTCCCAGGCCCGGGGGCCGTTTCGGAGGCCTCGGCCACACCCCTGAAACATCCCCGGGCCGGAACCATGCCCGTGGCCCCGCCCCCAAATGACGAGCTGCCGCGACACGCCCCCCTCCCCCCCCAGGAAAGCCCCGGGACTTACGCGTGTCCCGGGGCTTTACTCAACATAGGCTCGGCACGCGCAGGGGGTACTTCGGCCAGGTTTTTGGGGGGTACATGCGTACCCCTTTGAAAATCTGGCCCTTAGTTTCGTGTTAGATTTAACCAATTTTGCTAGCAGTTTTCCCGCTTTGTTTCCCCACTGTACAATTTAAATTTGTAATACATCAGCTTTTGTTGCACTTTAATAGTCAACAGAGTATACACCTCTTCTCTAGCCATCATTTCCCTCATATGTATACATCTCAAAGTAGCTATTTGTTTAGTTAAGTCTAGGATCTTGCTATTCCTTTCCTTCTTTTTGCTTGCTTGGTATGCTACAATGTGGCCACACATCACAGTATTTGTTGCATTTCATTATAATATCGGGTTAATTTCTGATGTAAAATTAAACTCAGAATACTCCCTCCATTTGTCTCTTAAAAAGATTGCAAACAATTTATCTTCATAGCAGAAGGGGACATTTTCCATTCTTTAGGCCTTTTCGCATCAGATATTAATTCCAGTTTAATGACTATAGTGGCATGGTCAGAGAATGGGATGTCAGAAATGTAACTGGCAAAGAGTTTATTGAACAGATGCTCCACAATTAAAATATTATCTATTCTAGCATATAGATTGTATACATGTGAAAAGTGGGTAAATTCCCTTTCATCTATGTGCAGAATGTTCCAGAAATCAATTAGCTGCAATTTTTGTGACATGAACTCTACTCCCACATCCATTTGACTTTATTGAGGGTTTTAGATGGCTTGCAATCCATAAAGGGGTTGTCAGTAATGTTGAAGACTCTTCCTAGTATAATAGAATACCCTTCCCCCAGAGATAATTTGGTTAGCAGAGTACTATAGAAGGAATGGAAATATTGGTTTGGTGCATAAATGTTAGCTAAGAGCACCTTCATACCTTGCAGTGTCTCCATAATGATCGCAAATCTGACATTAGGGTCTGTTACTATGTGGTCCCTTGCAAATTCAATTTTTTTTATTACTCAAGATGGCTATACCACGCTGACTGGATGTAAAGGATGTACATTGACTCACCCATTCCCTTTGTAATTTCTGATGTTCCTGATCTTCCAAATGGGTTTCTTGCAAGAAAGTGACATTTAACAAGGCACCCACAAAGATCAGTAAGCATTTTTCTTTTTAATAGGGGAGAGCAAGCCATCAACCTTCAATGAGCATATAGTGATGTTAGCCATACAGGTCTACTGACATTAGAATAGTTGCAGTGTAACTTCTCAACCAAGAGGGTGGGAACCTCCAGTCTAGGTCCCCTTCCTTTTAATAGAATTTCAGAATTCCATGAGCAATAATAGCAATGAGATAAACCCCAGGCAACCAGCTTCAAATACACATCTAATTATTCTATATACATCCCCCAACTTTTCACTTTCACACAATCCACCTTCATTCTAACAGTACCCCTGTGACAAACTGAAAGTTCAAATTCTAGTGGAAGGACACCCTCAAAGGACCCAGCAAAGTTTCTTTTTGCTTCTTATTCTTGTAGTCTTTAAAAAAAAAAATCACAAAAAATTATTTACTTAAAAAAGTTTTCTGACTACAAATTCTTTCTCCACCCCAAACTATACCAAACAGAGAAATGAGAGACTACTGACTCACTGGAACCTTCACACTTTACAAAACCCTCCTCCCACCTCCAGTAGTATTATTAAACAAATGTATTTCTGTTTCTTACAAAAATCCAGGTGGGAGTACAGAATTCAGCTGTCTCGCAGATTGCCGCATTCTTCCATCTCTCTAGCCTAGTGTAGGCAGGAGTGCAGAATTCAGCTGCTGCAGTCATCGTTGCACAGCTATACACAGCAGGGTACAACTTCTAGTCAGGGCTACACAGTTTCAGCCTTGCAAAGTGGTAGCAGCAAGCACGAGGAAGCATCAGATTGGCCTCCTGAATTGGCACCAAACTGCTCATCGACCAGGCTTCATGCGCATCAGTTATGCTGTGCCCACAACATTCTGGCTGCATGCTGACATTCCGCCTTTGTACCAATGTCGTCCTGCCTGTCTTTCTGCCCTCCGCCCACTGACATCATCAAAGACCTGTTTCAGCACATCATCAAAAAGGTGACATTTTTGGCCTTTAACGATGTTTGACAACTTAGGTAGGCTGCAAAGCCTTGGCAGGCTGCATCTAATACATTTTTAAATTTCTTCTACGGGCCGCATGAAAAATGAGAAAGGGCTGGATATGGCTTGTGGGCCTTAGTTTGCCCACACTTGTTTTAAAGCATAGCATAAGGCTGTTTAATATGCATGAGGGCCATAGCTTGTTTGAAAAGATGTTAGCTTGTATGGGATAAAACAGCGGTTGCAAAACGTCTTATGGGGAACCCCCAGCCAGCCAAAGTATCCACAATGAATATGCATGCCCTCCTTCCTTTGCATACATTTGCATGCCCTGCCTCCTTTGCATACAAATTTATCCCATGCACATTAATTTCAGATATCCTGAAAATCTGACTGGAGGTCTCCTAGGAAAGGTTTGTTAAATGTTGTGCTAAAATGAGTGCATACAAATATGTAAATGAAGGAACATTCTATACATATGTGACTTTAGTGGGCATGCACATAGTATTTGGTATTTCACATACTATTTAGCAAATACTTGCTATGGCCTAAACTTTAACACTTACTTCATACCAGATGTTATCATCTTAGTTAACTCACATATTGAGATTCTGGATCATATGGACTGCCTCTACGGTCTTGCATTTCTGAGAATGCAACCCTGGAGGTTCTGGATTTCAGTTTCCTATCTAAGAGCCATTACAATTTGGGTTCTGTAGCATACTTGGGTCATCTTCCTCTTCAAATACTACCATCTTCCCCTTTTTTAGTTTTCTATCCCATAGTAGACACATGCTGTACCCACACTATGATAAGGAGGGCCATTAGTAAGCTATAGACATATTATAGTTCATTGTTTTACTGATATAAGTTTTCCAAAGGATTTCCAAAATATCATGAAGTTCCAGTAAATTTTATACATTTCAAATGTTCTGTAATATTTGAAGAGGTTTGTGATGAATATTTGTTCATTGTTTCAATGATATTAGAGAGATGCAGAGGTACAAGCTTCTGATAAATCAGACTTCATAGCTCTATAAAATATCTCTCAATGAAATTGTTGCAGCTTCTCATACAATAACTTATGCTTGAAATAGTAGAATGAACTTGTTAACACTGCATTTTTGTGAAATATGTTCTTGACTTTTGGCCACATTTGTATATTATCTGTGTGAATGTATACCTTAAATGCTCCATATATCATATTTATTATTTATTTTACATATTTGTTACCCTCACCCTTCAATAGTTTGGGGCAGGGTATAATCATACAAGCATAACAGCAAACAATAAAAAAACATGACAATAAAACAAGAACTAGATTCTGTGAGAATAAAGCAAAACATTAAACAACTTGCCTGCCTAAGCTACTTTCCACAATGTAGGGCCTGCTGTTGAAAAATTCCTTTCAAGGATCTTACACAGGTAGATGACTCTGGGGGATGTAAAATTAAGAAAATTCTGACTAGATGAACGGAGTGTATGTGTTGGAGTGTAGATTTTTAGTGCAGTAGAAATTCAAAGGGAGGTAACATTATGAAACAAGTTATCAATCATGACTACTATATTGGATTCTCCAACGTATATAAATCTGTATTTGTTTTTTCATTTTCTCTACTGAAGGATCACTTCATAAAGTCTTATATATATATGTGTTTTATAGTATATTATGTCTTTTCCACCCATTTTTGGTGAGGAATGAACCTGTAGAAATTTAACTTATATGTTCACTTTATTCTCTACCATTGAGGCAAATATTGATATTCAGTGAAATGTGTACGTTTTCTAAAGATAAAGTACAGTAAGACAAAGAAAACATTTTTTAATTTAGCCTGTTTTTCTAAAAACATGAATGACATAATATAAAACAATATGCATTACTTGAAATGTTACTTTGAAATTTCAAATTAGCTTTATTGAATATGAAAAATTGCTACATGAGCTCATTATTTTTCTTAGTAATTTAGTTAAATGATAGCACAAAAAGACCAAATTGGCCTATCCAGTCTGCCCAATTGCAATTTTTTCATTTTGAGTGGATGAGTTCCCTCATGCCTTTACCTGAACTTTCAATCTCTTTCCTATCTGTGTCCTCATCAGTCTCAAGCAGAATTGGTTAAAATACTAGCCTCCTCCTTTTCCATTAATAAGCCATTTCAGGCCTTGTCATCTTCCTCTATGATTTTTACAAGACCAACACTAGAAACATAGAAACATGATAGAAAAAGATCATATGGACTATCTAGTCTGTGCTTATCTAGTCTGCCTATTCACACAACTGCTCAACTGTACAATCCCTACACCACTTCCTCAGAGGTCCCTTGTGCCTGTCTCATGCTTTCTTGAATTCAGATACTGCCCTTATCTCTACCATCTCAACTGGGAGAAGGTTTCATCCATCCACCACCCTTTCTGTAAAGAAATGTTTCCTTAAATTATTCCTCAGTCTACTCATTTTTACCCGCATCTTATGACTCCTTCATTCTAGCGCTTCCTTTTTGATGAAAGAAACCCATCTCCTCTGCATTAATACCTCTGTGGTATTTAAATCTTTCATATCTACCCTATCTCACCTTTCCTCTTGGATATGCATGTTTAGATCTTTAAGCTGTATCCATAAGCTTTACAACTAAGGTCACTGTCCATTTTAGTAGTCACCCTCTGGACCAACTCCATCCAGTTTATATCCTTTTGAAGCTGTGGTCACTCAGAACTGTACACAGAATGCAAAATGAGGTCTCAGGGTCTTGTATGGTACAATATTATCTCTTATTTTGTGCTGCCTATTCCTTTCCCCTTACACCCAAGCATCTGTCTGCCTTTTGCTGTCACCTTATCCACCAGCTTGACCACCTTCAGATCATCAAATATAATCAGATGGTCTCTCTGATAAAAACCCATGCCCTGTCACTCTGGTAAAAGGGATGAAGGCCCTGAAGGGCTGAAGGCCCACATGATGGCCCAGGTCTCTGGGCCATCATGTGGGCCCAGGTCTCTGGCCCACATGATGAAGTGTCCCTCCTGATGTGTGTATATCTTTCTGGTGTGGTGTTCTCCTCAAGGACAGACAGGCTGAACTCAGAATAGGTGCTGAAATCAGATTTACTGATGAATTTCAAAAGGTCAATCACTGTCCCACAAACATTTAGCAAATGAAACTGTACGGTTGAACTATTTACACGGGGTCTCTGCTAGGATGCTGGTGTCCATCTCTCCAGCTCCTGGAAGGGAGCTTGCCATTGCCTACTCATCTGTGCAACAGCCCAGGAGAGGGGGAATCCAAGTGTGGGGGGGGGGGGGGGCGCATGTCATGAAAAGATCCTACCTGAGTCCAAAGTTCAGTCTGATGCCCACAGCCTATGTCCTGATCCCTTTGGGGTGGAGATCCAATTGGGAGTCTCCCAAGGCTTGATGGTATAATCTTGAAGGACCTCTCAAGGAGAGAGGCCAAATGTTCCAGTTCAGCTTACATCTCTCTATCTCCTTCACCAGTTTGTGCAGAGGGGTGGGACAAAAACCTCCACATGAACAAAAAAGGAGGAAAATCCAAAAATCTCTATCCAGAAGGTCTCATGCTCGTTAGTGCTGTCACTGGTCTTGCTTCCTCTGTGGGGAAGAGGGGATTGCTCACAGGTCTCCAGTCCCTGTTCTCAGGATTAGAGGGGGTTGCTCCTTTCCCAAGGCAGAGGGTATTCCCCAGAATAAGAAAACTTATCACAACTGGACCAAATATACAAAAACATTAACTCTCTACAAAAAGGGATACAGACCCTCTCAGACAGGGAGAGTACTGAGAAGGGATCTCCTCTAAACACAAGAAAAATACAAAGCTGGGTTAGCAGGCCCAGCTCAGCAGGGATCAAACAAAACAGCTCCTTACTCCTCATCCTGTAACTCAAAGTGACCACACTCTATACTTTTTAGAGATGTGAATTGGAACTGGAATCGGTTCCGGGTTCGGGGACTATCGTGAAATTTTGTTTCGTGCGGTCCGATCATTTTTTTTTTTATCGGCTGCGCCCAAGCCAATAAACAAAAAATCAACCCGACCCTTACCCTCCTGACCCCCCCCCCCCCAAAACTCTTTAAAAGTACCTGGTGGTCCAGTGGGGGTCCCAGGAGCGATCTCCCGCTCTCAGGCCATCGGCTGCCACTAATCAAAATGGCGCCGATGGCCCTTTGCCCTTACCATGTGACGGGGTATCCGTGCCATTGTCCGACCCCTGTCACATGGTAGGAGCACTGGATGGCCCGCGCCATTTTTAAAGATGGCGCCAGCCATCCATTACTCCTACCATGTGAAAAACAATTCACATCCCTAATACTTTTCTAACTCCGCCTTATGCCCCTGGAATAGTCAATCCAGTCAGCTCAGTAGAGAGACTGAAAGAGAATGGAAAATCCCGTGATGTTACTAGTCCAGATGGTAAAGGACCTAGGACCATCTAGTAACAAACCGAAGGGTTGGTCACACATAGATTATTGTTCACAGGCATGGATTTCCCAATAGGCATACTAGGACTGCGCCTAGGGTGGCAAAAATCTAGAGAAGCAGGCCACCTAAGATTTGCTGCCTCCCAGCTGTGCTGAATCTCACTCATCAGAGAACAATTTTTTGCTTCCTGCTGAAGCCCTCCCCCCTCCCCTGTGCAGAGAACTGGAAGGGAGGCATAAATCTGGAAGGGACTGAGCAAAGATACCCTGCTCTCTTTCCTATTTCATCCCGTCCCCTTCTGATCTCTACAGGGAACAGGAAGAGAAGGGTGATGTGAGAGTAGACAGCAGGGAACAAAGAAAAGCCATTCTGCTCCATAATCTCTCCCCCTCCCCCTTGTCATTTGGGGATATGAGGGGTGGAGGTAAGCCTGAAGCAGATAGAGCAAAGCAAAGCATCTTGTGCCTTATACCTTCTGCTCTATTGTCCTTTGTCAGGGGCTTTGCCAAGGGGCATCAAAATCCTAAATCTGTTACTGATTGATCAGCATTATTAGACCTTCCTGACAAACTATTAAAAATATTTCAACTACTACAAGATGCAGCGGCCCGCATATTCTGCAGTCTGCATCGATAAGACCATATAAATCCTTCTCTTCAGTGGTTACACTGGTTTCCTGTAAAATGGAGAATTAAATTCAGTATACTAGTAGTAATACATAATTTACTATTTTTAGATGAATCCTGTTTTTTAAAATCTAAACTTCAGCGGTATATTCGTACATGGGTCCTGTGCTCTTCCGGGACAAATTTACTGCAGATGCCATCTTTACATGGCTATAGGCTTGCACAAACCTAGGCTAGGGCCTTTTTAATCATGGCAACTAATCTGTGGAATGTTATTCCTGTGTAGTTGAGGCATGAGGTGGATCTATGTTTAGGAAGCAGCTGAAGGCTATATTTTTCAAAGAGGCATATGCCCAAGAGTTGGATTTATTGATTTTTGAAAATAATGTATTTTAAGTGTATACTGTTTATTTTAGCTAATGATAATTTTATGTATTTATGTATTTATTTATTTTTAATTTTTATAGACCGAAGTCTGTCCTGAACAAATGTATGTCTTGGAAGTTGTGGAATATAAGACTTTTAAATAAATAAATAAATCAATAAATAAATCCTGCTCTTGTTTCAGGCTTAGAAGAATTTCACTCCCCTATTCTGTACCATTCCTTTGGGTTTTTGCAGCCCAAATGCATGAATCAGCATTTTTTAGCATTAAATCGTAACTGCAATACTTTAGACCATTCTTCAAGCTTCACTAGATCATTCCTCATGTTTTCCACACTTTCTTGGAATTCTGTCCTGGTGCAGATTTTGGTATCATTAGCAAAAAGACAAACCTTTCCCGATAGTTCCGCAATATCACAAAAATATTGAAAAGTCCAAGAATTGAGCCCTGCGGCACACCACTAATAACTTCTCTGTCTTCGGAGTAGGCTCTATTTACCATCATACTTTGTCACTTTTCACTCAATCATTTTCTAACCTAGTCAGTCACTTTAAGTCCCATAGAAAGGGGTGTTCTATTTATAAGTTACCTATATGGAACCATGTCAAAAGCCTTATTGAAATCCAAGCACACTGTATCTAATGCTCTCTGCGATCCAACTCTCTGGTCACCCAGTCAAAGAAATTGATCAGATTTATCTGACAAGACCTACTTCTTGTAAAACAATGCTGCCCTGTATCTTGTAATCTTAAATCCAACATCCAGATCTCATTCCATTGCTTATTTCCAAGTATTCTAATAAGCCACACAGTTACCAAGTCTAACCAAGCCATTATCCAAAACATCTAGTTTTCCCAATGCACATTGAAGTTTGGATTTTAGCCATTATCACTCCATGCAAGTTACCCTTTCATATTTTATTTCTAAGTTTTTTAATAATCCACCGATACCAAACATAGCCAAGCTGTTGTTAAAAACATCTGTGCTCCTCATGCTTATTGAAGTTTGGTTTATAACCATGGTCACTTTGTGAAGAATACTCCAATTCCTTCTTGGACGCCCAATCTAGCCATACCACAGTTATTAGGCTTGTAACTGGCACTTTGTTCAGATTACCCTGCATCTCTCAAGCATGATGCAGTCTTACCACTTGGAAGCATAGTGCCTTGGAAGCATCTAGTTCCTTCTTGGAAGCATAGGCTGTTCATTTCATAAGTTTATCTGGTGCTTGATACTTTCGAGGGCCTCCAGTAAATATTGCATGGATATCACATTAACAGCAGTGACATGAAACTGGCTGCTAGGTAGCCCCCCTGCCAGCAGGGGTCCTCAGTGGGTTGCACTCAATCCTGCTCTAGCCTCAGCCTTGAAGGCTGCATGACTCAACAAGGCCAGCTCTATAAAACCCTCCTCTCAGTTTGTTCGGTGCCTCATCATAGAGTCATCTTGGCACCTTCCTTTGGCCAACCTTTTGCTTAGTCTTGTTTCCTGTGTGGCCCACTAAAGGCTTTGCCTTGTCCAAGTACCTAGTGTTAGTTAGTTTATTTATTTATATACCATCAATCTGAAATACAATCTTGGCAGTTTACAATAAAATACAAAATTTACAAATACATAAAATCAGTTTATACATGGACATTAAAAATGAAATGCCAAAGAAAACAATTATCTCAATTTTCCAAATCCGTTCAAATTGTTATAAGATTGCTGCAAATTTTTGTTGGAGACTGAAAATGTAATGCCAGATAACCAGGTTTTTAAGCCTTTTTTAAGAGCTTGGTATTTGGTTCCATCCTCAGTTCAACTGGCATAGTGTTCCAAAGCTTTGGTCTTGCAACCGAGATCGATCTGTCCCAGACTTCCCTTAGATGTGCACCTTGGATGGAAGGAATCTGTAAAAGACCT
Organism: Rhinatrema bivittatum; assembly: GCF_901001135.1. Taxonomy (NCBI): domain Eukaryota; kingdom Metazoa; phylum Chordata; class Amphibia; order Gymnophiona; family Rhinatrematidae; genus Rhinatrema; species Rhinatrema bivittatum. The sequence goes on along the minus strand of NC_042623.1, from coordinate 50,663,293 downwards.
TTATTAGCCGATTTTAAAGACCTATTCGGTGTGTACAAATGTAGTGTCTTATTAAGCTATTCTACATTATTATTATATAATAAATTATGAATGATTGTCAATATTTTATATTGAGCTCTATATTTAATAGTAGCCAACGTAAGTATTGAAGGATTGGAGTGATATGTTCATATTCCATTCTGCCCATCAATATTCTTGCTGTCACGTTCTATAGAATTTGTAACGGCCGAACAGTAGTATATAGTAAACCAAGTAAAAGAGAATTGCTGTAATCAAGTTCCCTGAAAATTAATGTTTGTAATACTGTCCTGAAGTCATCATGCGGTAACAGTGGTTTTAATCATTTTAATGTATTTAGTTTAACGTAGCCATTCTTTAATTTTAAATTGATATGTTTTTTCATCGATAGTTTGCTATCTAATATTATGCCTAAGTCACGCTCATAATCAGAAAGTTTTATTTTTATCTGTTCATTTAATTGTGCAATTGGGACAGGAGATAATGTGGCTCGTTTAGGTTTTCTTGTCTTGTTTTGTTTGTTCCTTGCTTGTCTGTTTGTTGTCTGGTTCCCTATGGGCCTCCCAGCGGCCCTCCTGTTCTCTCTGAGCCTCCCAGTGGCCCTCCTCTGTCCTGTCTGAGCCTCCCGGTAGTCCTCCTTGTATGTGTATCCCTTGCCCTTGTCCTGTCTAGGTCTCCTGCTGGCCTAGCTTGTACCTTGCCTTTTTCTTGTCCTGTCTCTGTGTTCCCTGTCTTGCCTTTGTCTTGTCCAGGCCTCCCGATGGCCTCTCTAGCCTGTCTGTACCCTGCCTTGCACCCCTGTTCCAGTTCACCCTTGTTTTACCTTGCTCCTGTCTGTGTGTCTTATCTAGTTCCTTGTTTTACATTATTCCTGCCAATGTGTTCCTAGCCTTGTCCATACCACTCCAATCTGCCTTGTTCCTGGCTGAATCCTTGCTACATGCATCCTGCCAGAGAAGTCCTGCTAGGTGGCTGACCAGGCAGAAGATCTTGCCCTGCTCATGCTGGGGGAATACGTTGTCCCATCCTGCTCAGCCATGACAAGTAGAAAAGATATCAGATTGAAAAGGCTTTTGTCCCTATGTTCAGTTGTTTTCTGAGTGCTTTAAATGCTCCCTGAATTTTGCTGCTGATACTGTATATGCTTCTATCCAATAATGTTTTGTATGCGTAACTGGCAATTAAATTTCATATGCTGCATAGTGCTTTGCTATACTGCATAAAACTAAAGTAAAAACAAGCTATTGTTTGCCTAGGGAACAATGAGTTCTGGTGGACTAAATCACATTATACTGTAGCAAACCTACCAGAAAATATTGTTGGAAAATTTGCAGTTGTTGCATATTGATACTGTACATACTTCAGTTATGTCTGAAGGCTGGTTATTCATGGTCCTTATTACTCTGACAGTGTGCAGTGCCGCACTTGAATTTCAATTAAAGTTGTCATTGTGAGGACAAATTTCAAAGGGAACTAGCTGAGTTAGTAAGGAGTTACCCAGCTAGACCTCCTACAGTGAAAATGAAACCCCTCAGAGCGGCTAAATCTAGCTACCTAGTTTCACTAAGTAGCTGTCAGGTTCTCAGCCTACTAAAACAGTCTCTTTCAGGTTCTAAGTGTAGCTTTCTATAAACACAAGAATAACAATGTAGGGATACAGATGCTCTTCATCACAAGTATTCAACTTAGGGGCAGGCTGTTATAACACACACAAATCCAATAACAGTTCCAAGTATATTCAGTTCTAATCTCAGGTAATTCACTTCCGAAAACAGGTACTCACAATCAGTTCAACAGTTACAATTTAATTCTCACAGATCTCTGGATCTGGGTTTTGCAGCATGGCTAAATAAGCTTCCATTGTTTGTTTATTTTTATATACCGACATTCGATTTGACATATCACATCGGTTTACAGGGAAACGAGTGGTGCTGGAAACGGCGAAGTTTCCTGTTGTTTTACATCTAACATGGAATTAACTTTGGAAAAACTGAACAAGTTAACAGTAAAATAAGAAGGATAACAGAGGAAACATGGAAATAACTTTAGAAAAACTAAATATGTTAACAAGTTATAAGGTGTAAGTGGGCACTTAACCGAGGATAACAAGGAGTAAGGTCATTTATCATTATAGGAATTGTCATGGAATTTCGTCACAACAAGAAATGTCATAGGGTTTCGGGAGAGAGTAGGAATAGATTTTTGTGGGTAGGCAAAAAGTTCTTTCTTACTGGGTCTGTGATTGGTGGGCGATTTTGGTCGGTGTCATTGCTGTAAAGGCTTTTTGAAAGAGCCAAGTTTTTAGGTTTTTCTTGACTGTTTGGGTTGTTGGTTCTGTTCTTAGCTCTGTTGGAAGCTTGTTCCATAGGGCAGGTCCTGCCAGTGATAGTGCACGTTACATTGTTGATTTCCGGTGTGCCACCTTCGGAGAGGGGATTGAAAGGAGTCCAGTGTTTGTGGAGCGAAGGTTCCTTTGTGAGATGTGAAAGTGTATGGAAGCATTCAGCCAGTCAGGCTTGTCATTGTGAAGAATTTTGTGTATGAAGGTTAAGGCTTTGTACTGAATTCTATATAGAATGGGCAGCCAGTGTAGTTCTTTAAGGATGGGTGTAATGTGAGCTGATCTTTTGCTGTTTGTAAGAGCTCTTTTGTAGTAGCTGGATTGGTCTTAGGGTGGCTGTAGTTAGTCCCAGAAGAAGGGCGTTGCAGTAGTCTAGCTTTGAGAAAAGTAGTGCTTGAAGTACTGTTCGATAGTTGTGGGAGTATAGAAGCAGTTTGAGTATTTTTAGGACTTGGAGTTTGTAGTATCCATCTTTTATCATGGAGTTAATGTGTTTTTTAAGGTTTAGTTCATTATCTAGAACAATGCCTAGGTCTTTTCCTGAAGACACTGTTTGATTTTTTGATTAGCATGAGATTGCGTCGGGGCAGGGTAATGCGGTGAGTTTGGATATATATATATATATATATATATATATATATATATATATAGGATTTCTGTTTTGTTGTAGTTGAGAGATAGGGATAGTTGTGATAGGTGCCTTAATGTTGATAGATAAGTGTCCCATAGTTTTAATGTATTCTCGAGGAAGTCTTTTAAGGGGAGCAGTACTTGAACATCGTCTGCATATACATAGTAGGATAATCCTAGTCTGTCTAGAAGTTTACACAGGGGCATCATGTAAATGTTGAATAGGGTGGAAGATAGGGATGAGCCATGTGGGATGCCATGTGGGAGGGGTCATTGACATATGCAAATAGGGTTCTGGGATTAAATTGATAGTTATGTATTTTCTTGGCATAGAATTCTCGCTTGGCTTTCCCAATGTCTGTTCTGTAAATATAAAGGATGGTTCTGAATCTGTCTTTCAGCTGAGGGAAAGGGTTTCTTCTCCATTTTTTTTCAGCTTGTCTTAATAATCGTTTGATGGTTTTCAGTTCGGGGGTGTGCCATGGAGCTTTATATTTGTTGGATGGTTTAATTTCCTTCCTGATAAGTGAACATTTGATATTAGTGACTTCTGTGTTGATAGTGATCCATGAGTTTATGGCAGCATTTGTGTTGCTCACATTTAAGGATTTCAGGGAATCTGGTAAAATTTCAATTAGATCTTCGCTAGTGCATGTAATATTGAACTCAATGAATTTATTGAACTTGTTTGGTTCCATAAGGGGGTTTTCTAGGTGTAATTTGGTTTGTATTATTAGTTTGTGGTCTGACCATGGTATTATGGAGGCTGTGGGTGGGTCGTTGTTTGAGATTTCTTTATTAATAAATATGAGGTCGAGGGTGTGCCCTAACTTCTGGGTGGAGGTTTTTATTATTTGTTTGAAGCCGATCGCTGTCATGGTATCCAATAAGAGTTCGCAGGTGGTCGTGAGGGGTGTTTTGTCCCTGTGTAGGTTGAAGTTGCCCAGGACAATGGCAGGGATCTCCATGTTAATGTTGTTTGTAATGGTTTCAATTAGTGGGGATAAGTTGTGTTCTAGGAAACCTGGTGGTGCGTAGAGTAGAAGGATTTGTAGGTTCTTTGATTTGAAGAGAACTATTTCGAAGGGGGGTGGAAGACTTGTGAGGTGGATTTTGAATTTGAGCTTCTTTGATGCTAAGAATAAAAGACCGCCTCCTTTTCTTTTTGGCCTGGGTAGCAAGAATATATTGTAGATTTGTTTTTGGGTAATTGGTTGATTATGGCTGTGTCAGAGCTTTTGAGCCATGATTCGGTGATACAAAATAGATCAGGACAATTATCTAGTAGTAGATCATGAATTATAGGTATCTTTTTTTGTAACTGATTTTGCATTGAGCAAGGTCAGAGTTAGAATGGTGAGGGCTGTAATATGTGCAGTGGGATTGATCGGGATTGCGGTGAGGGACCGCGGTCTGGTTGGGGGAATTGTTTTTCTTTTAATATTGTTCTTGTCATTTATTTATTTATTTATTTAGAAACTTTTATATACCGGTATTTGTGGGGACATCATACCGGTTCATGGGTAGGATAGGAATTTTTCTGACTGGATCCATGATGGAGTTTGTAATTTACCAGTGATATCCATCTGGGTAAGGTTGAGAGAGAGAGTAGGATACTTACAGATGGTGTGGAGTTTTGCGATCCTAAGGATTGAGGGAGGAGGCCGGGCATTCTGAGTGCAAGGTGCAGATGAGAGTGGTCTCTTGGTGTAGTATTTCCGGCTATATGTGATGAAAGCACAAAGGGGCACAATAAGGGGCAGGCCCCTTGGTTGCACTCCTTAGGCGCGCGACGCCTGTGCCCTTAGTGTTTTCGGTACCTTCAGCACCCTGGCAGACATCACAGGGGGCGGGCTGAGTGTGGGATGTGGGTCGGGGGGCCGCTGGAGGGCTGCTGGTTGTTGGGTCCGGTGCTGGCTGGCTCTCGAACCTGGCGGGTCAGCACCAGCCGCGCAGAGCCCTAGCACGGTGGAGTCGGCGAAGTCGAGGCATGTGTGCAGGCCAGCTCCTGCACCCTTAGTGTTTACGGCACCTTCGGCGCCCTGGCCGACATCATGTGGGGGGGGGGGGGCGGGCCGAGAGGGGGTTGGGGGGCTGCTGGAGGGCCTCTGGTCATTGGATCCGGTGCTGGCTGGCTCTCGACCCCGGAGGGTCAGCGCCGGCCGCGCAGAGCCCAAGCACATCAGGGTCGGCGAAGTCGAGGCGTGTGTGCAGGCCAGCTCCTGCGCCCTTAGTGTTTTCGGTGCCTTTGGCACCCTGGCCAACATCACAGGGGGCGGGCCGAGCGTGGGGCGCAGGTCAGGTGGCTGCTGGTCATTGGGTCCGGTGCTGGCAGGCTCTCGACCCCGGCGGGTCAGTGCCGGCTGCGCAGAGCCCTAGCATGGTGGTTTCAGCTAAATCGAGGCGTGTGTGCAGGCCAGCACCTGTGCCCTTAATGTTTTTGGTGCCTTTGGCACCCTGGCCAACATCACGGGGGGCGGGCCGAGCATGGGGCGCGGGTCAGGGGGCCGCTGGAGGGCCGCTGGTCGTTAGGTCCATTGCTGGCTGGCTCTCGACCCTGGCGAGGGGTTAGGAATAACTTATCTGTTTCCAGCAACCCCTTTTTCTAGTCTGGTCCAAACTAGATCCTTAGAGATGTGGTCCCTGATTCTCTCAGCAGAGTTGATGCAAGGTCTCCACCTTTGTGTTAGCTTGTTTTTCTCAGTGCCTTCCAGTTGCTTAGAGGGAAGAGCACTGGTCTCCCAGCCAGGACCCTTGTTTGAGTCCTGATAGCAGTTAGATTTAGTCACAGCAAAAATGGGCTTATCTTCCAGGCATAGTTTCCATTTCAAAATAATATACAAAGGTGCTATTGTCATTTGCTAAACATTTTCTTTCTTTCTTCTAGAAAAGTAATAATTGTTCCTGTATTTTCAAAATAGCAGAAAATACACTTTACAGTGTATTTACAGCAATGATCAATGTTAATCAAATAGCAAAAATAAAGTTATTGATGCATCAAAAATCTTTTGTTCATTTCTGCTTTTATCACAGTTATAGATGCCTGATTTATCTCAACTTTTGTATTACGCTAATGGGCGAATTTTAATTCGCCCTCACGCGTAAAATACCGGGACTTGGGCCTTGTGCGCACTGCGCGTGTTTTTGAAGGGGCCCAGCTGCTTGCATAGTTATCGTTATGTGCACAAGAGCTGGACTGAAGAAAAGGGGCGGTCTGGGGGCATGGCCGAGCGGAACTGAAGGCAACTGGTACAGCGGCCATATGCCGCTGTGCTAGGGGATCGCACGCTTGCAGCCTGCCAGCGCACTCAACTTATACCAGCTCAGGAGCTGGTATAAGTTCTAAAACTAAGGAAAAAAAAAGATAGGGCCTTTTAAGGGGTCGGAGAGGACAGGGGAAGAGGGAGGGAGAATGGGCAGAGGGTAGGGAACTGGGGAAGGCTGAGATGCGTCACCGCACAAAACTTGCAAAATTCTACCCCCCCTTGCATGCGCCGCCCTGGATTTTATAACATGCGCGCGCACATGGGAGACTTTACCATATCATTGCATTGTACAGTTTTGATCAGCATCAATTTGCAATGAAGAATCTGAATGGATTGTATCAGAAGATTATGAATCCTCTCCATTACTATTTGATGTCTAATAATTCTTCTTGATAAAAAATACAATAGAATAACTTGTACATATTGAATACATGATATCTATTGAAAGATAAGAACATAAGAAATTGCCATGCTGGATCAGACCAAGGGTCCATCAAGCCTAGCATCCTGTTTCCAACAGAGGCCAAACCAGGTCACAAGAACTTGGAAATTACCCAAACACTAAGAAGATCCCATGCTAGTGATGCTGATGATGATGGTTGAATTAGCACAAGTTTGAAAACACTTGAGCAGTAATGACATGTTAAGCGTTGAACCTCATTTTGTCCTTTCTCTCATCTCTCAATAGTATTTGAGTTGCACAACTCAGTCATAAAGATAGTGAAAATATAGCCAAATTAAAGGACAATTTTAAACCATCAATGGAAACTGGAACGCAAGGCCTGAGGAAAGCCCAGAAAGGTTATTGAAACTCCTCTTTCCTTTAGTAACTTTTCCCCTCTTCCTGCATTATCCATACTTCATGAAATTGATCCAATGACTTTTCAAGGTTTTTGTTGTAAAATGTCTTAGAGCTGTTTAACCTCTGCTCAAGTGTAATCCCAAACTGGTGTGCAAGTCCTGCATGGATGGGGCCATAAAAGAATTTATAAGTTCTTTGGGGCAGGAACCCTGACTAGCTCTTGCCTGTGCCCCTTTCCCCAGGGTATGGCTCCTTTGGCTTGGGGGGAAAGTGTTCCTTTTTGGTCCTAGTTCAAAGGTGGCTGACACCCTTTTGATATTCCCTGGGAGAGGGGGACATCTCTCTTCTCTGAGTGTTGCATACCCACATAAGGGCGCTGGATGCATTGGGTTAGTGTCCAAACTTAAATTTACTGAATAAGATAGTTGCAGATGACACAATAAATACGCTTCCAGCACCACAGTCCTTTTTCTTATTCCTTTCAGTTACAGTGTTCACCTCTATTTGTGCAGGAATAACCTCCTGGTTAGATGAAATAGAGGTCCCGATGGGTATGGCAACCTTTAAGTTGGTGAGGAAAACCCTTCCACAGATAGCTAAAAATCCTGGCCTTGTACATAAAGCAATCTCTTTCCTCTCCCCAGGGGATGAAGACTCCTGAGGGGCATCCTCTGAAATTCTTATAGTTCTGTTACTCATGGTTTGCAGGTTCTTCCATTCTTTAGTTTAGTTCAGTTTCTGACTCTCCTTTGAATCCCTAATGGGAGGGATCCCTGGATGCATATTTCTTACCCTGTTCCAATGGAGGTAGGAATGAGCAGCCAAAAAATGTTCCTCCGGGATGTCTAACTCAATAGTCTTTTCCTTTAACCAAAGATAACACCAGAGTTATCCCTTGCAGTGGGTCACCACCTCGAATGGGCAGGTCTTCCCTATCCCTGGGTATCCCGAACACAGGGTTCCCTATTTCCTGAATCCAAGAAAGGTCCAGGTGTCTAATAAGGCTTCTCCCACTAAAAGGTCAAAATCTTGAAAATAACCCAGAGGAGTATCCAAACCAGCTAGGGGGTAGAGTGGTAGGCCCAACCTCCCGACCTGGTCAGAATACCTAGGTTGGATTAACCTGTTCCCTCTGATTGGGCCTGAAAACGCAACAAAAGGTAAGCGCCTACCACCTGCTATCTCTCCAAAAATTATACAAGACTGCTTCTAGACTCTCAGGAGAGGGCTATTAAAAAGCATCCTAGGGGGATGGCCCAGGCCCCTCAAAGAGAGAGACTGGAATTTGAATGGGTCCTCCGCCAATCATTAACTTATTCTATACCTAGTGTTTCCCTGGACAAATTGGTAACCGAAAAATGGTTCTCGGTTACAAAAGAATTAGAGAAAGTTTAGTAAACATATTTGCTGCCACTGGTTAATAAAAATAATTATCCTGAGTTTGAAAAATGCTGTGATGTGGCCTTGCACATCTCAATAACTCCAATGTGAGATTTTTTTAATGTGTTCTACTCTTCAATTCATAATATATTATCAAAAGAGTGGGGAAAGGGCAGTATAAAGAAGGCTATTAAGTATAGCACCACACATTAATTGAATAACATTACCAGAATTTTTACTCAGAAGGGATGAGGATGAATATCCTGTATTTAAGCTCTGACTCTCAATACATAAGTTTTCACCAGAGCACCAAGATCTCATGAAAGAATTAACAATCTCCAGCATGTATGGTTTTTTACCCGCTGGTGAGAAATTGTACATGTGCATGCGATGCAAAGAGCTCCTGTCTCTCAGAGAACAAATCCGATCTCTGGAGACTAGAGTGGCAGACCTGGAGGAGCTGAGGCAGACAGAGAGGTATATAGATGAGACCTTCAGGGATGTAGTAGCCAAGTCCCAATTTCAGACTGGCAGCCCTGGTGCTGCCTTGGAGGAAGAAGGTCTCATGATCGGAGAGCATCAAACTGGTGCAGCAGGAAAGGATCCTGTAGCAAGGACCTGCTCTCTAGGTGGTGCATTGTTTTTTCGCACTGAGGATGTCTCTCCCAGGGCTACTGCCCAGGATGGACGGGTTAGGTTGGCTATCATAGTTGGTGATTTGATTATTAGGAATGTAGACAGCTAGGTGGCTGGTGGGCATCAGGATCGTCTGGTAACATGCCTACCTGGTGCAAAGGTGGTGGACCTCACGCGTCACCTAGATAGGATTTTAGACAGTGCTGGGGAGGAGCCGGCTGTTGTGGTACATGTAGGCACCAACAACATAGTAAAATGTGGGAGGGAGGTTCTGGAAGCCAAATTTAGACTCTTAGATAGAAATCTTAAATCCAGAACCTCCAGGGTAGCATTCTCTGAAATGCTCCCTGTTCCATGTGCAGGTCACCAGAGGCAGGCAGAGCTCCGGAGTCTCAATGCATGGATGAGACGATGGTGCAAGGAAGAGGGATTCAGTTTTGTTAGGAACTGGGGAACCTTTTGGGGAAGGGGGAGTCTCTTCCGTAGGGATTGGCTCCACCTTAACCAGGGTGGAACCAGACTGCTGGCACTAACCTTTAAAAAGGAGATAGAGCAGCTTTTAAACTAGAACAAAGGGGAAAGCCGACAGTCAATCAGCAGTGCATGGTTCGGAGAGAGGTATCTCAAAGGATACTAATGATGCTTTAGAATTAGGGCATCCCGACAGTGAGGTTCCAATTATAAGAAAAGTAGTCCAAGTGCCTGTAACTAAAAACTCACCTGAGCTAAACAATTCTAACTTATCCCTATCAATTAAAAAGCAGAATGAAAATACAAACAAAAAAGAAACTTTGAAATGTTTGTATGCTAATGCCAGAAGTCTAAGAAGTAATATGGGAGAATTAGAATGTATAGCAGTGAATGATGACATAGACTTAATTGGCATCTCAGAGACATGGCGGAAGGAGGTCAACCAATGGGACAGTGCTATACCGGGCTACAAATTATATCGGAATGACAGAGAGGAGCACCCGGGAGGTGGTGTGGCACTTTATTTCCGGGATGGCATAGAGTCCAACAGGATAAACATCCTGCATGAGACTAAATGCACAACTGAATCTTTCTGGGTAGAAATCCCTTGTGTGTTGGGGAAGACTATAGTGATAGGAGTATACTACTGTCCACATAGTCAAGATGGTGAGACTGACAGTGAAATGCTAAGAGAAATTAGGGAAGCTAACTAAATCGGTAGTGCGGTAATAATGGGAGACTTCAATTACCCCAATATTGACTGGGTAAATGATCATCGGGACAAGCTAGAGAGATAAAGTTCCTGGATGGAATAAATGATAGCTTTATGGAGCAATTGGTTCAGGAACCGATGAGAGAGGGAGCAATTTTAGATCTAATTCTCAGTGGAGAACAGGATTTGGTGAGAGAGGTAACGGTGGTGGAGCCGCTTGGCAATAGTGATCATAAATATGATCAAATTTGATTTAATGACTGGAAGGGGGACAGTAAGCAAATCCACGGCTCTTGTCCTAAACTTTCAATAGGGAAACTTTGATAAAATGAGAAAAATAGTTAGAAAAAAACTGAAAGGAGCAGCTACAAAAGTAAAAAGTGTGCAAGAGGCGTGGTCATTGTTAAAAAATACCATCCTAGAAGCACAATCCAGATGTATTCCACACATTAAGAAAGGTGTAAAGAAGGCAAAACAATTACCGGCATGGTTAAAAGGGGAGGTGAAAGAAGTTATTTTAGCCAAAAGATCTTCATTCAAAAATTGGAAGAAGGATCCAACAGAAGAAAATAGGATAATGCATAAACGATGGCAAGTTAAATGTAAGATATTGATAAGACAGGCTAAAAGAGAATTTGAAAAGAAATTGGCCGTAGAGGCAAAAACTCACAGTAAAAACTTTTTAAAATATATCTGAAGCAGAAAGCCTGTGAGGGAGTCATTTGGACCGTTAGATGATTGAGGGGTTAAAGGGGCACTTAGAGAAGATAAGGCCATCGCGGAAAGATTAAACAATTTCTTTCAGTATTTACTGAAGAGGATGTTGGGGAGATACCCATTCCGGAGAAGGTTTTCATGGGTAATGATTCAGATGGACTGAACCAAATCACGGTGAACCTAGAAGATGTGGTAGACCTGATTGACAAACTGAAGAATAGTAAATCACCTGGACCGGATGGAATACACCCCAGGGTTCTGAAGGAACTCAAAAATGAAATTTCAGATCTATTAGAAAAATTTGTAACCTATCATTAAAATCATCCATTGTAGCTGAAGACTGGAGGGTGGCTAATGTAACCCCAATATTTAAAAAGGGCTCCATGGGCGATTTGGAAAACTACAGACCAGTTAGCCTGACTTCATTGCCAGGAAAAATAATGGAAAGTGTTGTAAATATCAAAATCACAGAACATATAGAAAGACATGGCTTAATGGAACAAAGTCAGCATGGCTTTATTCAAGGCAATTCTTGCCTCACAAATCTGCTTCACTTTTTTCAAGGCGTTAATAAACATGTAGATAAAGGTGAACTGGTAGATGTAGTGTATTTGGATTTTCTTAAGGCGTTTGACAAACATTCTCATGAGAGGCTTTTAGGAAATGTAAAAAGTCATGGGATAGGTGGTGATGTCTTTTCGTGGATTACAAACTGGCTAAAAGACAGGAAACAGAGAGTAGGATTAAATGGACAATTTTCTCAGTGGAAGGGAGTGGGCAGTGGAATGCCTCAGGGATCTGTATTGGGACCCTTACTTTTCAATATATTTATAAATGATCTGGAAAGGAATACGACAAGTGAGGTAATCAAATTTGCAGATAATACAAAATTATTCAGAGTAGTTAAATCACAAGCAGATAGTGATAAATTGTAAGAAGACCTTGTGAGACTGGAAAATTGGGCATCCAAATGGCAGATGAAATTTAATGTGGATAAGTGCAAGGTTGATGCATATAGGGAAAAATAACCCATGCTATAGTTACACAATGTTAGGTTCCATATTAGGAGCTACCACCCAAGAAAGAGATCTAGGCATCATAGTGGATAACACATTGAAATCGTTGGTTCAGTTTGCTGCAGCAAACAAAAAAGCAAATAGAATGTTGGGAATTATTAGAAAGGGAATGGTGAATAAAACAGAAAATGTCATAATGCCTCTGTATCGCTCCATGGTGAGACCGCACCTTGAATACTGTGTACAATTCTGGTCGCCGCAACTCAAAAAAGATATAGTTGCAGTGGAGAAGGTAAGGATAAAAGGGATGGAACAACTCCGCTATGAGAGAGACTAAAGAGATTAGGACTGTTCAGCTTGGAGAAGAGAAGGCTGAGGGGTGATATGATAGTGGTGTTTAAAATCATGAGAGGTCTAGAATGGGTAAATGTGAATCAGTTATTTACTCTTTTGGATAATAGAAAGACTAGGGGGTACTCCATGAAGTTAGCATGTGGCACATTTAAAACTAATCGGAGAAAGTCCTTTTTCACTCAACGCACAATTAAACTCTGGAATTTGTTGCCTGAGGATGTGGTTAGTGCAGTAAGTGTAACTGGGTTTAAAAAAGGATTGGATAAGTTCTTGAGGAGAAGTCCATTACCTGCTATTAATTAAGTTGACTTAGAAAATAGCCACTGCTATTACTAGCAACAGTAACATGGAATAGACTTAGTATTTGGGTACCTGCCAGGTTCTTATGGCCTGGATTGGCCACTGTTGGAGACAGGATGCTGGTCTTGATGGACCCTTGGTCTTACCCAGTATGGCATGTTCTTATATTCTTAAACAAATAACAGGAAACCCCAAAAGCCCAGTTTCAACCCAACAAATTGGTGATCTTGGTCATTGAGTGGTTTCACATTTCCCACAGATCTATGAGGAACGTTCTATAACTTCTGGCAATGAAAACAAACAGCACATTTATATGCAGGTTCTGACTGCTGTTAATAGCACTTAGGTGACATCCATGGAGGTGAAGAAATGTGAGAGCATAGGTGGTTCATGCTATCTGGATCATAAATTACTCCAGAAAAAACAATGGGGGATTATCTCTCCTGCAAACAATTCACATCACAGATAGACTGGTTACTGAAACACCATAGTCTAAGAAGCCATCCATGGGCTACATGCTGGTCGCAAATCTACTGTGGTGTTGAAAGACAGGCTCTCCCTCTGTGCAAATAGGCTTTGCATCCTATGTATGTGGAACAGGTATTTTATTTTTCATGTGATTCCTCTTGTTGCCATGAGGATGGATTGCACAGGCTCTTGATATTATACTGTGACATAGGATGGAGGAGAATTAGTGATTTGATATTGTCCTGACAGGAAGATATCAGGAAAGACCTTAAGGACATTACTAATGAATGCAGAACGTTTCCAATGCTCCAGGAGAACTATAAAATTGGAGAGTTCTGCTTCATGTATAGTGACACCTTACTGACATATAGAATTAATGACACATTTTGTTCAAATTGGAAATGAGGATGATAAATTGTCAAAGTGTTTTCGAAAAGATAAGTACTTCACTCTATTGCAAAGAAAATTGTACTTTGTTTTTAAAAGATGCTTTTGCAATAGGAAAATGCACTAGCATATTATTTTTGACACATTTTTTTTCACCTTTTCCTTTCATAGCATGTGATAGAATAAAATGGTGAGCTTATTTTAACTAGATTTTCTGTTTTTGCCATGAACAGAAAAGAAAGTAAGTGACAACATTGCTTCCATGCACTATGAAGGGAGATGACCAGCTGTGGCAGTGGACTTTCTAGAAATACTCCTGCCTTAGGCTGGAGTAAGTATATCAGCGTTTTTGTTTTAGGGCAGCAAATAGAATTTAATTTCAGGCATGTGTGGGTGAATAATCCATTGTCTATGGTTAGTCTATGGGCATAGCAGAGGTATAAATACATAGGTTCTTATTCATGTACTGGCCAGTTAGCAAATGAAGCCAAATAAACTTACCTGGCTAACTTTATCTAAATATTCAGTTGCGCAGGCATGTCACTTAATATACTGGAATAGGTTAATGTTAGCTGGATAAGTGTTTTTGGCTAACTTTAAGATTGATTTTTGACAGGCTTAAAGTTATCTGGCTATATGTTAGATGGATAACACTGAAAATTGGTATTTATCTGGCTATCTCATATTAGAGCCCAGTCTGTGCTCATGAGGTAATGACATGCAAAGCCTTGCAAAACAGCTCATTACCTATTAGCATATAGAAAAAAAAGAACATACGATTTGCCATACTGGGTCAGTGGGGCCATGTATGGAACAGTAAAAGGCTCAATGTCAAAGATGGCTTACATCTGTCTATGGCAGGAAACGATCCTAAGTGATAAATTCTACTCCTATACCATAAGGCATTTAAACAAGACCACAGAGGTAGCAGAAGGAAGTTAGAATGTCACCCTTCAAATACAAAGGAAATGGGTGAAGGGGATAATAAAAGTCATCTGAATAAGACACAAAATAAGTCCAAGAAAAGCAGTAACCTGAACGAGAAAAGCTGGAAAGGTATAGCACAAATGCTTGTAGTCTGGGCAATAAAATTCCAGACTTGCTAGTCCTAATGGTGGAGGTGGACTTGGACATTGTTGCTGTAACAGAGACATGGTTCATGGAATCTCATGATTGGCATACAGCCATACCGGGTTATAACTTGTTAAGGAAAGACAGAGAGGAAAGGAAAAGGGGAGAAGTAGCTCTTTATGTCAAAAACAATATCCAAGCATCTGAGCTGCAAGGAAGATGAGGTAAAGAAGAAGCATTATGGGCCGTCCTAAAAAAAAGATGATGGTGCATCCATTTTTACTGGAATGGTTTACAGGCCTCCAAATCAAATGGAAGAATTAGACAGAGATCTGGTTGAAGACATCCAAAAAGTGGGAAAGAAGGGAGAAGTGGTGATTGTTGGAGATTTTAATCTGCCGGACGTAGACTGGAGAATCCCTTCTGCAGAATCTAACAGAAGTAGAGAGATAGTGGATGCCCTGCAAGGGGCTCTGTTCAAACAAATGGTAATGGAACCCATGAGGGAGGGAGCTATACTCTATTTAGTTCTCACTAACAGGGATAACGTCTCTAATGTCCGGGTGGGTGCCCACCTCAGCACCAGTGATCATCAAACGGTATGGTATGATATCACAAATAGGATATGGAGAAGTCACACAAAGACCCTGTTGCAACCGTCGCTGCCCGACGTCTCCACTCCACCCACCTTACCGCATTGGCGACTCCCTCTGGGGTTGATGGAAGACTGGCTGCCGCAGCATCCTTCGGCCATCCTTGTCCGGCGTCCCCGGACTGGCCCGACGCTGCAATCCGCCATGTTGACCTGATGCTTAGGGGCACGCGTGCTGCGCGGCCCCGCCTCAAGTACCAGAAGTAGCGCGAACCTCAGGGGCATCCCCCTGAGATGACGTCATCCGCTTCAGATATTTAAAGGTCTCTGAATTGCTAACAAATCGAGTTAGCAAGGATAAGGATTCATTCTATCTATGCTACTCTGCCTCCTCAGACTAACCAGGGGTACCCGCTCCTCAGGGGCCTCGTTCTCTCTTACTTTGTAGGTTGCAGTCTGGAACCAGTACTCGCTCCTCGAGGGCCCTCGTTCCCGGACTTCTTCGGAATTCACTTCTGCCTGGAAGCCATCGCTGCCTACTACATCTGTGAGTTACCATCACTCTCTCAGAGCTTTCCCTGGAACCAGGTACTCGCTCCTCGAGGGCCTACTTCATTCCAGCTCCTGGGCTTCTATGAGACATTGTGTGAGTGTTACCATCAGGTTCTGTCCATGAACTCTGCATACCCTGCCTACTCACTATATTTCAGTTTCTCTACAGCTCAGCCTCCAGGGATCGCTGTTCCAGTATCTGAGGGACTACAGCCCAGCCGGGCATTCCAGCTCACTACTGCCACCTCTGGTGGTTCAGTATACTGTCTAATAAAAGAACTAGTGTGTGTCTGTCTCCTAACTCTGAGCCTGACTGGTGGTCCCTCTCGGTATCTTCCCCCGGGGGCATGGTCATCTGCCACCGGTCCAAGGATCCACCCACAACTCTCCTAAATAATAACAGACCCGAGTTTTGCATTTCAAAAATAAGGACTTTGTTGAAATGGGGAAGTACCTGGAGGGAGAATTAGAAGACTGGGAGAAAATGAGAGAGGTTGAACAACAGTTTGATAAACTAAAAGGAGCAATTACAAAGGCAACTAATCTATATGTTAGAAAAATAAACAAAAGCAAGATAAATAAGAAACCTATCTGGTTCTCAAAGGAAGTGGCTGATAAAATAAAAGCAAAAAGAACAGCGTCAAGAAATATAAAGGATCCCAAAGGGAGGAACACAAGGAAGAATATCTGGTGAAACTGAGGGAGTTGAAGAAAGTAATCAAGAAAGCAAAAAGTCAAGTGGAAGAAAGGATTGCCAAAGAGGTAAAGCAAAGTGACAAACCATTTTTCAGATACATCAGAGAAAGGAGAAAGGTCCAAAGTAGTATGGTGAAATTGAAAAATGAAAAGGCTCAATGTGTGGAGAGAGTCGAAGAAATGGCATAAATATTAAACAAATACTTCAGTTCGGTGTTCACTAAAGAAGACCCTGGAGAAGGACCGTCACTAGTAAATAAGAAAATGGAGGGGGGAGGAGTAGACGAAACTCCGTTTACAGAAGAGAATGTATGGAAAGAGCTAGAAAAACTGAAAGTAGACACAGCCATGGGGTCTGATGAGGTTCATCTCAGGATACTGAGGGAGCTCATAAATATGCTGGCGGGGTCCGTTGCACAACCTGTTCAATAGATCCCTGGAAATGGGCATGGTGCTGAGTGATTAAAGAAGAGTGGTGGTGGTCCTATTTCACAAGAGTGGGAGCAGAGAGGAGTCTGGTAACTATAAGTCAATTAGCCTCACCTTGGTGGTGGAAAAAGTAATGGAGATGCTGCTGAAGGAAAGAATAGTGATCTATCTACAGTCAGAAGGATTGCTGGGCCAGAGGCAGCATGGATTCACCAGAGGAAAGTCCAGTCAGACAAATCGGATTGTCTTTTTTGATTGGGTGACTAAGGAATTGGATCGAGGAAGAGCGCTCAATGTGATCTACTTGGATTTCAGCAAGGAGGTTTGTGAATAAAATGAGAAACTTGGAAGTGACCACCAAGGTGGTGGCCTGGATTACAAACTGGTTGATGGATAGAAGACAGTGTGTGATAGTAAATGGAACCTACTCTGAAGAGAAAGAGGTGTTAAGCGATGTGCCGCAAGGATCGGTATTGGGACTGGTCTGCGGAAGGGATAGAAGGTAAAGTTTGTCTTTTTGCAGATGATACTAAGATCTGCAATAGAGTGGACATACCAGAAGGAGTAAAGAGAATGAGACGTGATTTAAGGAAGCTTGAACGGTGGTCAAAGTTATGGCAGCTGGGATTCAATGCCAAAAAGTGCAGAGTCATACATCTGGGGTGTGGTAATCCAAAAGAGCTGTACTTCTAGGGGGGTGTAGAGCTGTTGTGCATGGAGCAAGAGAGGGACCTTGGGGTGATAGTGTCTAGCGATATGAAGACAGTGAAGCAATGTGACAAGGCTATAGCTAAAGCCAAAAGAATGCTGGGCTGCATAGAGAGAGGAATAACCAGTAAGAAAAATGAAGTGATAGTCCCCTTGTACAGGTCCTTGGTGAGGCCTCACCTGGAGTATTGTGTTCAGTTCTGGAGACCATATCTCAAAAGGGACAGAGACAGGATTGAGGCAGTTCAGAAAAGGGCAACAAAAATGGTGGGGGGTCTCCATCAAATGACTTATGAGGAAAGGTTGAAGGACCTAAATATGTATACCCTGGAGGAGAGGAGGTGCAGGGGAGATATGATACAGACCTTCAGGTGCAAGGTTTTAATTATGTACAATTGACAAACCTTTTCAGTTGGAAAGAAATGAGTAGAATTAGGGGTTCCATAATGAAAGTCCAGGGAGGATGACTCAGAGCCAATGTCAGGAAATAATTCTTCACAGAGAGGGTGGTGGATGCCTGGATTGCCTTTCCGGTGGAGGTGGTGAAGACAAAAATGGTGAAAGATTTCAAAGGGGCATGGGATAAGCACTGTGAATCCATAAAGGCTAGAGGATGGAAATGAAAAAAAAGAATGCATGAGGGTAACTTGCTGGTGTGGCGGTTACTACCTTTAACCAATAAGCCTTCATACTGTTGATGCCACTCCATTATTGCTCTCTGCTTTTACAGCAGGGGGAAAAGGGGAATTAGATTCAGACAGCATCCAACAAGGACATTGGATTTTACAGTCTGGGAAAACAAATAAGCATGGAGGGAAAACAAATAAGCATGGGAGTAACTTGCTGGTGTGGCAATTACTACCCTTAACCAACATGCCTGATACTTTGCATGCAACTTCAAGATTGCAGTCTGCTTCAACGGCAAGAGGTAACAGGGAATTGGATTCAGACAGCAACTAACAAGGGCCCTGACTTTGATGATTTGGGAAACTAAGTAAGGGGCTGACTTGTATGGCGCAGCAGATGTTACCATAAGCTTCCTGGACAGACTGGATGGACCGTTTGGTCCTTTTCTGCCATCATTTTCTATGTTTCTATGTTTATTCACACCTTCAAACAAATGTAGCAGATTGGTGAGGCAAGACTTCCCTTGGCTAAATCCATGTTGGCTTTGTCCCATTAAACTATGACTATTTACATATTTAGTAATTTTGTTCTTTGTAATAGTTTCAACCATTTTTCCTGGCACTGACATTAGGCTTACTGGTCTATAGTTTCCTGGACCACCCTTGGCCACACTCCTATCTTCAGGTGGCATAGCTGATTTTAATTATAGTTTATAAATTACTAATTGCAAGTCTGCAATTTCATTTTTCAGTTCTTTCAGCACCCTGGGATGTATATTGGTTAATTTGCTACTCTTTAGTTTTTCAGTTTGCCTTATTACATCTTCCAGTTTCACTAAGATTTGTTTTAGTTCCCCTGAATCATCATCTTTAAATATCACCTCTGGCATCTTTCTCAGTAAAGACCAAAGCAAAAAATTAATTTAGTCTCTCTGCTTTGGCCTTGTCCTCCCTTAGTGCTCCTTTTACCCCTCAATCATCTAATGGTCCAACTGAGTTCCTCATAGGCTCCACATTATTCTCAAAACTTAACATAGACCCAGTATTGTAAAAATCTTGTTTACACCTCCACACGGTATAGTTTTGTAATAAATTCTGCAGTACAGTAATAATTTTAACGCTGAAATAGTAAACAATCTAATTAGCATATTTTAACAGCTGGTGTTAATACACTTTAGTACATTAACCCTCTTATGTTTAATGTGATATTGAAGTTTTCCTACTGCTCCTTGATGTTTTCAGGATTGTAGAGTCCATATTCAGAATCATTTGTCTGGCCAAGTTTGGACAACTGGACAAATGGTGCTGTTTCAATATCTGGCTGCACTCACTACCTGGGACTTAGCCAGCTAAGGCCTGGATTCTCTAAGGTTTGCGACCTTAGAGAATTCAGCAGTAACAGGGGGCTGGGGGCAGGCCTGCGAAGGCCGGCAGCCATCGCACCACTGTGGTATGCTGGCTGCCGGCTTTCGCACCGAATAACTACACCATAAAAGGTGTAGTTATTTGGCGCGAAACTGGCAGTGATAAGGGGCCTTACCTTTTGCCGCCAGCGATGTGTCCGCAGCGTCGGCCCTGGTGCCGCCCCGACTCCTCCTCTTCCGGGGCTGACTCCATCCCCATTTAGTGATCGCACGCGAAAAGGAACTTTTCGCATGCGATCGCTTTTGAAAATGACCCCCTAAGTTTTTATCTGGCTATAAACTTAGCCATATATGTTGAGATGAGATGGAACATTTTTTATTAGATCAGCTATCTGGCTGACTTAGCCAGATGAACTCCATTATTCAGAGTTACCTGACTTTGTTAGTCTACATGAAAGCAGTCCAAAAGTTAACCAGATAATTTTATCTGGCTAACTTTGATTTAGCCAGGTGTATTCAGCAGTGTGGGCTCCCATGCTTGAATACTGGCCTGTAATAACTAATATCTATGTAAGGGTCATTCCAGTCCAAGGGAAATTTTTAAGGCTGCAGAAAGTGTTCTTTTTTTTTTTCTTACTACGTTTGATAAGACAAACAACATTTTCCTATAGTTAATTTAATAAATCTCTTAAACTCGCTCAGACTCTGTTATATGTGGGCTGCTTTTAGTTTTATAAGTGTTTTTCCAAGGTTTTGCTAAAGAACATGCCCTTTAAGCATCTGGTTTTATTGGGAACAGGATCTTTAATCTACTGAGAAGTAATTTGAGTGCCAACTCTAGCATTTCCACACACTTTTTCCTTTTCAGTTTTCACTACAGATCTGACATATTTTCAAATTGTAACCTTATAGAATAGATCCATTATTTGCCAAAATCAACACTTTTCAGAAGGATCTTATTTTGGAACAACCTCAGATAATATGGATAAAATTACCAATTTTTTTTTAACCTGGGTAGTTCCTCCTTTTTTCTTTTTTCTTCCAGCTCAGTCAAAACCAATGCTGGGGTCATCATGGTATGAGCCTTCAAATGTAACTAACTGAGGACTCCTCCCCACCATATTCCATTTTAATGCGCCCTACCTCCAATTATTCTTAGTCTGGTCATTGATTCAAAGGTCCTGAGGCAGAGAGCCATGCACCAAGGTTCTTTCTGATCCCAGAATCAAATTGGAGTCCTTCTGCATGGCAGGGCACAGCCCTGTCACTTAAGTCACTAGGCTAATTATAAAGTACCCATGGACCTTCAAGCTACCTGGGTAGTTTGAAAATCTGCTGCTCCTCAGTATGACTCTACCCCATTACCCTGTTGACCTAGAACAGCAGATCAGAGCTGGTAGACATCTTCAGGTAACTTATTTTCTTTTAAATATGAACTTTCACACTGTCATAATGGAACAAAACTGTTATTTTCTATATTCTCAAACATTCCAACAATAAACATTGCTGGTAGGTAACAGTTGGTTTCCTTTTGGTATGAGACTTTGCGATGACTATTGTAAAAATAAAATTTCAACAGAAATGTACATAATTCAGCTCTCAAGGTTTCCTCTATTGGAGTTTGTGAAGAATTGCTTTGCCTCTTTAGACTCGGAAGACCAGAGAGACAGGTAGGAGGGGATACAGCTGGCATCAGTCCTCTTTTTTTATTTGAAGATGCAACAATGTTTTTCAGGAGGACAATTTTCAGAAGTCATATATATGGGTACAAAGTAGTTTATGCGCTTAAATTGTCTGTCTGAACATCCTCCCTCAGTGCAGCCATAAGTATGTGCATTGTTCTACAACATGTACATGGTTAGCTGCATTTAGAGGAGGCATTTCTGGGGGGTGAGGTTAGGTCACGGAAGGAAAAGTACGCATTTTTCAAATCTGCATGTTTTCCATTAATGTAGCCACACAAAAAGCAGATGCAAATGTCCATGGTTGGTTTGAAAATTTGTGGAAAGGCTGTGGGTAAAAATGCAGATAGTGTAAGAATTTTCCCCTAATATGTCTTCATTGCTTAGGTTTCTGACTACATCTATTACCCATTTACTCAGCAGGAGATGCAAGGTATGAAAAGGTTCTATGAGTTAACACCAATCACACTAGAAAAGTGAGAAATCGGTTGCATTCAGGTAGGCTGGGTTCATCCTTCATGTTATGAGCCTCATTTGCTGGTGATGGATATGATTGCCAGGTTTCTTCCCTGCAGGTAAGCAGGCTGAATTAGCCATGCTGTCTGGGAGTGCCCCTTGGCAGCCTGATGCAGGAACTTCTCTTAGAATGTTCAGAACTTTGCTCCTGCATACCTGTGTGGTGCCTTCCCGCGCGATTGACTGTCTCTCCTCAGTTTTTCGTTTTCCCGCGCAGCAACGGTTGTGGGTTCTTTTCTCTCTACCCTTTATTTCTCTCCTTTGACTAAACTTCACTTCAGTGAACCCCAAACAGCACTTTTCAGTGCTCCTATGACCCCGAAAGCGCTTGGATTTAAATTCTGCCAATGTGGAAAGATTATGTCTGTGATAGACATAATTATTGTTATCTATGCCTGGACCCTGATCACGATCAGACATCCTGCTGAGACTGCGACAGGTTGTCTCCAAGGGCCCAGTAGCAGCGAGCTGCGAAAATAGCAAGGCTCTGGGAGTTGGAGAAGGTTCCATCAGGCTCTTATGCCCCCTCTCAATGCTCCACTCAGTCTTCCCCAGGCCAGGAGCCCAAGCAGCCGGACGGCAAGAAGAGATTCTCCTCTCAAGTAAGACTAAAGGGCTGGAAGTCCCCTGAAACAATCGACAGGTAAGGCCAAGAGTGGAGAATCCAGGCAGGCCCACACAGCATCGGGTGTGGCTGCAGAAACAAAGCGGTATGCTTCAGCGCCAAGTGCGTCATCCGCGCCGCTAGCTAAAGATAGCTGATGCAGTGTTGAGGCGTCTGTCACAACACAAGAACACGATTGACATGGAGCTCACAATGCAGAGCGTCGTTCCATGCACTTGAAGAAGAGGAACAGTATTCTGATGCACACTGTGCTGAGTCATGCTCCAACACTACCGACACAGCCGAACTTGACACATGTAAAAGCTAAAGGGAAATCCCACAACATGACGTCCACACACAAGCGTCATGCATCGCAGGACTCTACTATGGAGCCTTCCCCCTGTTTTTAGAGTAGGGCAAGAACCTTTACTCTCTCGGATATGCAAGGGTCTGGTGCTTCCAAAGGGGATACTCCATGTGTGTCCACATGCTCTTCTTCCTCGGCTTCTGATAAGCTTCCACCGGTTCCCAAAAAGATATCTGACTCCCTCAGTGTGGGAAGAGAAGTGTCCCTGCCGGCTAAGATGAAAAGAACATCTTCAGCTGCTTCCCAAGCCTTGCAGGGAGCAGCCTCATAAATGATGTCCCAGATAACCGAAATCCTACAGACTTTCTTTAACACTTTATTACCCACTCAACATCTGAAACCACCTTCAAGTTTGTCAGCATCGGATTTGGACTCTGCAGTGGCTTCCCCAGCCTGGGTAGTGTCAGAGGATGAGGAGCCAGTGATAGAGTTAAGTTCGCCGGCCTCTAGACCGAACCGGGAACTGGTTTACTCCTCGTCACTCTCGCCAGAGTCTTTGGGTATACACTCAGATCCACCGGAACATCCCCTGGAGCCCTTATCACCTCCAGAGGATCTTTCATATTCCAAATTTATAGAGAAAGTAGGCACCATATTGAACCTGCCGGACCCTAGATCCGAAGTCCATGGGCTATTAAAAATCTTAGATGTCCCGATGGAACCGATGGCTCTACCTTCCCACTCAGTCCTAGATAGAGTTATGGATAGGATGTGAGAGACACCATTCTCTGCTCCCACCATCTCTAGGAAGACAGATTTAAAATTCAGGATGCGAAAGTCAACCCACTTTGGCCCAGTTCAGTTGCCACACACATCGGTGGTGGTTTAATCTGCAATGAAGTGAGCCAGGAAGTCCAGGCTCTATTCAAACAGGATGGCTATTATTTGGATGACCTTGGGAGGAAGGTATTCCAGGGCTTCATGCTCAATGCCATGATCCAACACCACCAGTTCTATATAACACAATATCTTTACGAATGTCTCCAATCCCTAAAGTCTGATGGTGACCAGGCGGCGGGTGAAAGGCCACAGCTTTTTGTTTGTAGGGAATAATGGCTGCTCAGTTTGGATGGGGTAGGGAGTGGAGGGTGGACATTGAGAGAAAAAAAGTAACTTAAATTTAAAGCATTAACATAGAGTGGTACATTTTCAAAATCTTAGTCTGAATCTGAATGCATAAAATAAGGAGTTACACGTATAGACTGGCTGAATATGCTGAAGTGGATTTTCAGTTGCCTTAAACTTTGTGCTTAAGTTCTTAATATGGAAAAATTCAGCTGTGTAAAAAATTTCCAGAAGGAATTTCAAGGCTAAATTATGACTCTATCTGCATTTTCAATATCCTACATAACTTATGCCACCATTTTGAAGTAAGGTAAATTTAAGCACACACATAACAACCCAATATACAAACACAATTTAAGTGGGTACCTTATGTTTGAAAATTGAGTTGTTGCATGTGTTCTTCAAAGTGCGCACATACCTTTTCAATTATGTTCACCACTGAAAATTTATGCAAAAAGGTATAAGAACATGAACAGAATTGCCAAACTGGGTCCATCCAGCCCAATATCCTCTCATTGACAGTGGTAAGCAGCAGGTGTTCAGAGGAAGTGTATAAGAAACAGGAAACACATGGAGCTGCTGATCTGCAGAAATACCTTTCCAATATTTACTATTCATGATTTACAGATGCATTGAATCCAGGATGACATCCCAGACTGTGGTAAATTCTCTGTGATTGATCTATCTTTCCAAAATGTGTTTAACCCCATTATTGGAGTAGATATGGATTTAATTACTCGCCTTTCCAAATCTAAGTTCAAGTTGTTTTTCAAATCATGTACAGTAGACATTTCTATGCTAAACCCAGTTATGCTTTTTGTCACCCTCAACATCCTGTGGCAATGAGTTCCATAAGATGAACTGTACATTGAGAAGTCATACTTTTGTTTGTTTTGAACCTATTTGATATTTACATTAGATGCACCCTAATTCTTTCCCTAATGTTAATTTAAGAACTAAAAAGCACGGTTTGTCTTGCATATCCTAGGACTTAAATGTGGCCGATACTTGAATCTTCAATAAAAAAAAAATGCTTTTCAGTCCAGTGTATGAGAGTAATGTGTCAGAGTTTTATAAGCTCACATTGGGTATATACTGAAATTCCATTAGCAGCAGCAATCTTACTTAATGGTGTTAGAAGAGAAATAGAAACAGTTTGAAAATGGGCAATTCTGATCATTTTTTTCATGGAAGATGTTAGCTCTGTGTGTTGATTTTTATTTTTTGCCTGGAATGCTGATAGAAGTCTGGTAGCAAATATGATGAGAACCTTTACTTACCCTGTCATCTGAAAGTCAGTCATTTCAAAATTTACTACCGTATCAGCAATGGAAACAATATGACACAGGAATGAACTTTGGGAGGATGTTTTTGGATAATACATCAGAGTTCAAACTGTCATTAGTAATATAGACTCAGTGATAAAGTATAAGAGTTTCAACACTTGCAGCATTTCAAATAGAATATACTGAAGCAAATGCTTTGTTTTTTATGACTAAAGTGATATGATGTAATTCTTTCATTAAAAAATTTAAAAACATTGTAAAACCCCTTTCAAAGTACTGCATTACTTGATTAAAAATAATATTCAATAGTACTCCTAGCTTTCTAAATGCTGGGGACATATTCCAGATGTCCCAGCATACCTTTTGAATCACCCAAGACCAATCTAGATCCTTGGGGAGGGGAGGGGGGTCATATACCAGGCTATCAGAGCCATCTTGTGGTTTGATTCACAACACACTAGGCCTCACCAAGCAGACCCCAATTCAAGACCATAAGAACGTGCAAGGTTGGGTCAGACCAAGGGTCCATCAAGCCCAGCATCCTGTTTCCTACAGTGGCCAATCCAGGCCATAAGAACCTGGCAAGTACCCAAAAACTAAGTCTATCCCATGTTACTGTTGCTAGTAATAGCAGTGGCTATTTTCTAAGTCAACTTAATTAATAGCAGGTAATGGACTTCTCCTCCAAGAACTTATCCAATCCTTTTTTAAACACAGCTATACCAACTGCACTAACCATATCCTCTGGCAACAAATTCCAGAGTTTAATTGTGCGTTGAGTGAAAAAGAACTTTCTCCGATTAGTTCTAAATGTGATACACACTAACTTCATGGAGTGCCCCCTAGTCTTTCTATTATCTGAAAGAGTAAATAACTGATTCACATTAACTCGGTCTAGACCTCTCATGATTTTAAACACCTCTATCATATCTCCCCTCAGGCATCTCTTCTCCAAGCTGAAAAGTCCTAACCTCTTTAGTCTTTCCTCATAGGGGAGCTGTTCCATTCCCCTTATCATTTTGGTAGCCCTTCTCTGTACCTTCTCCATCGCAATTATATCTTTTTTGAGATGCGGCGACCAGAACTGTACACAGTATTCAAGGTGCGGTCTCACCATGGAGTGATACAGAGGCATTATGACATTTTCCATTTTATTAACCATTCCCTTTCTAATAATTCCCAATATTCTATTTGCTTTTTTGACTGACGCAGCACACTGAACCGACGATATCAATGTGTTATCCACTATGACGTCTAGATCTCTTTCTTGGGTGGTAGCACCTAATATGGAACCTAACATTGTGTAACTATAGCATGGGTTATTTTTCCCTATATGCATCACCTTGCACTTATCCACATTAAATTTCATCTGCCATTTCGATGCCCAATTTTCCAGTCTCACAAGGTCTTCCTGCAATTTATCATAATCTGCTTGTGATTTAACTACTCTGAACACTTTTGTATCATCTGCAAATTTGATTAACTCACTCGTATTTCTTTCCAGATCATTTATAAATATATTGAAACGTAAGGATCCCAATACAGTACAGATCCCTGAGGCACTCCACTGCCCACTCCCTTCCACTGAGAAAATTGTCCATTTAATCCTACTCTCTGTTTCATGTCTTTTAGCCAGTTTGTAATCCACGAAAGGACATCGCCACCTATCCCATGACTTTTTACTTTTCCTAAAAGCCTCTCCTGAGGAACTTTGTCAAATGCCTTCTGAAAAATACAAGTACACTACATCTATCAGTTCACCTTTATCCACGTTTATTAACTCCTTCAAAAAAGTGAAGCAGATTTGTGAGGCAAGACTTGCCTTGGGTAAAGCCATGCTGACTCTGTTTCATTAAACCATGTCTTTCTATATGTTCTGTGATTTTGATGTTTAGAACACTTTCCACTATTTTTCCTGGCACTGAAGTTAGGCTAACTGGTCTGTAGTTTCCCGGATCACCCCTGGAGCCCTTTTTAAATATTGGGGTTATATTAGCTATCCTCCGGAATTCAGGTAGAATGGATGATTTTAATGATAGGTTACAAATTTTTACTAATATGTCTGAAATTTCATTTTTTACTTCCTTCAGAACTCTGGAGTGTATACCATCTGGTCCAGATGATTTACTTCTCTTCAGTTTGTCAATCAGGTCTACCACATATATTCTAGGTTCACTGTGATTTGGTTCAGTCCATCTGAATCATTACCCATGAAAACCTTCTCCAGTATGGGTACCTCCCCAACATCCTCCAGTAAACACCGAATCATTTAATCTTTCCGCGATGGCCTTATCTTCTCTAAGTGCCCCTTTAACCCCTCGATCATCTTATGGTCCAACTGACTCCCTTACAGACTTTCTGCTTCAGATATATTTTAAAAAGTTTTTACTGTTGAGTTTTTGCCTCTACGGCCAACTTCTTTTCAAATTCCCTCTTAGCCTGTCTTATCAATGTCTTACATTTAACTTGCCAATGCTTATGCATTATCCTATTTTCTTCTGTTGGATCCTTCTTCCAATTTTTGAATGAAGATATTTTGGCTAAAATAGCTTCTTTCACCTCCCCTTTTAACCATGCTAGTAATCATTTTGCCTTCTTTCCACCTTTCTTAATGTGTGGAATAAATCTGGACTGTGCTTCTAGGATGGTATTTTTTTTTAAATGGCCATGCCTCTTGCACACTTTTTACATTTGTAGCTGCTCCTTTCAGTTTTTTTCTTACAATTTTTCTCATTTTATCTCAATTTCCCTTTTGAAAGTTTAGCACGAGAGCCGTGGATTTGCTTGCTCGCCCCCTTCCAGTCATTAATTCAAATTTGATCATATTATGATCACTATTGCCAAGTGGCTCCACCACCGTTACCTCTCTCACCAAATCCTGTGCTCCACTGAGAATTAGATCTAAAATTGCTCCCTCTTTTGTCAGTTCCTGAACCAATTGCTCCATAAAAATTTAATTTATTCCATCCAGGAGCTTTATATCTCTAGCATGTACAGATGATACATTTACCCAGTCAATACTGGGGTAATTGAAGTCTCCCATTATTACCGCACTACCAATTTGCTTAGCTTCCCTAATTTCTCTTAGCATTTCACTGACAGTCTCACCATCTTGACCAGGTGGACGATAGCATACTCCTATCACTATAGTCTTCCCCAACACACAAGGGATTTCTACCCAAAAAGATTCAATTGTGCATTTAGTCTCGTGCAGGATGTTTATCCTGTTTGACTCTATGCCATCCCGGACATAAAGTGCCACACCGCCTCCCGGGTGTGTCTCTCTGTCATTGCGATATCATTTGTACCCCGATATAGCACTGTCCCATTGGTTGTCCTCCTTCCACCATGTCTCTGAGATGCCAATTAATCTATGTCATCATTCACTACTATACTTTCCCGTCTTACTTCTTAGACTTCTGGCATTAGCATACAAACATTTCAAAGTTTGTTTTTTGTTTGTATTTTCATTCTGCTTTTTATTTGATAGGGATAAGTTAGAATTGTTTAGCTCAGGTGAGCTTTTAGCTACAGGCACTTGGACTATATTTCTTATTATTGGAACCTCACTGACAGGATGCCCTAATTCTAATGCATCATTAGTATCCTTTGAAGATACCTCCCTTTGAACCATGAGCTGCTGAGCGATTGTCGGCTTTCCCCTTTGTTCTAGTTAAAAACTGCTCTATCACCTTTTTAAAGGTTAGCGCCAGCAGTCTGGTTCCACCCTGGTTAAGGTGGAGCCCATCCCTTCGGAAGAGACTCCCCCTTCCCCAAAAGGTTCCCCAGTTCCTAACAAAACCTAATCCCTCTTCCTTGCACCATTGTCTCATCCACGCATTGAGACTCCGGAGCTCTGCCTGCCTCTGGTGACCTGCACGTGGAACAGGGAGTATTTCAGAGAATGCTTCTCTGGAGGTTCTGGATTTAAGCTTTCTACCTAAGAGCCTAAATGTGGCTTCCAGAACCTCCCTCCCACATTTTCCTATGTCATTGGTGCCCACATGTACCACGACATCTGGCTCCTCCCCAGCACTGTCTAAAATTTTATCTAGGTTACACGTGATGTCCGCCACCTTCGCACCAGGTAGGCATGTTACCAGGCAATCCTCACACCCACCAGCCACCCAGCTGTCTGCATTCCTAATAATCGACTAGTTGCACTTTTTATGTTAAAGTTTCTTAGAAGGACTGTTGTACAATCAAATATTGCCCTTCCAGAAGATGTGGTGAAGACAAAAACAGAAAACAAGCTCAAAAGAGCATGGAATAAACACTGTGGATCCCTAAAGATTAGAGGTTGGAAATGAAGGAAAGGATGCAGAGGGGTAACCTGCATGGAGTGGCAGTTACTACCCTTAATGGAAGGCTGTTCCTTCCGTTAGAGGTGAGATCCTAATTGGACTGGTGGTTACACGCAGACCATATCAGGAAGGGAATTTCTCTGACCATGCTGGATTGGTTGATACTCACGACAGATGTGAGCTTCCGGGTCTGGGGGGGCTCACTGTCAGGAGTTGGTAGTTCAAAGGCGCTGGAATACAGCAGAGCAGCAGTGGACATCAACAGACTGGAGGCACGAGCGGTTAGGTTGGCATGTCTGTAGTTCACCGAGCAGCTAGAGGCTTGGACGTTCTGGATAATGTCCAACAATGGGATAATGGTGGCTTACATCATTCATGAGGGTGGAACCAAGAGTCAGTAGGTGTTGGAAGAGATGAATGTGCTCATGATGTGGGCAGAGCAGCATCTCCCAAGCATATCCACCTCTCACATTGCTGGAAATCTCACATTGCCAGAAAGGACAATGTCAGACCCAATTTCCTCAGCAGGAGAAACTTGGACCCAGGAGAATGGGAGCTGGTGGATGATGTCTTTCTGCTCCTGGTGAACCGCTAAGGCCTACCAGATCTAGGCCTGTTGGCGAACTTCAACAACACACAGGCTCCACACTGCTTTAGTCGCAGGTGGGACTCAAAAGCAACAGGCATCAACACTTTAAATTCCAGGCAGAGGCAGTGCGCCACATCAGAGAATGTTGGCGCAAGAAGCAGGAATAGCATTGGGTAGGCGAGAAGCCACACAGGAAGCAGGCAGCATCTGCAGCAATTCTCCCACCGCGGGTGCAACATCAAAGCTAATGCAGTATCGGGTGAGTGAGGCCGCTTGCAGGACACTCCCGTGAGTGGTATCATCACAACAGTCTTGGGCAGATCTCTTACATCAGGGGCCCATTTTGCACAAGGATCTGGATCGATTCTTTCTCATAGTTTGACCATTGAAAGGGCTCAGTTGAAGCTGGGTTTTTCACCTGCAGTAATTTCCACTCTTTTTCAGGCCTGGAAATTTTCTACTTCTCTAGCCTATGTTAGAGTTTGGAGGGTCTTTCAGGCTTGGTGTTCTGAGTGAGGTACTCAGCCGCTCAAGATGAATATTCTATTGAGTTTGGAATTTTTACAAGACAGCTTGCATAAGGGTTTGGCCCTTAACTCCTTGAAGGTTCAAGTTGCAGCCCTGGCTTGTTATAAAGGCAGAGTCAATGGAGGGCCTTTGTCTTCCCATCCTGATGTGTTCCATTTTCTGCAGGGAATTAAGCATCTTCGCCCCCTGTTGTGGCTTCAGGTGCCTCTGTGGGACCTTAACTTGGGCCTCGAGATTTTGGCAGGTCTGACCTTTCGACCGCTGTGTACTCTTTCTTTGCGACTGCTAAATTTGAAGACAGATTTTCTGACAGCAATCTTTTCAGCATGTCGGGTTTCTGAGCTGCAGGCCCTTTTCTGCTGTGACCCTTTTCTCTGTATGACTCTGAATGTGGTTTATCTTTGGATTGTGCCCTCCTTTTTGTCCAAAGTGGTTTTGGATTTTCATTTGAATTGGTCCATTTCCCTGCCTGCTTGGACAGGGACAAAGACGAAGCTGAGTACCACCTTTTGCATTCCTTGGATGTCTAGCTTAATTTATTGTAGTATTTGGACATCTCTAAGACTGTTCGAAATTTTGATCGCCTGTTTGTGCTCCATATTGGAGGTAAGCAGGGAGCACTGGCGATGCAGGCAATGATTGCCCGCTGGGTTAAGGAAGTCATTACAGCAGCCTACGTGGCTGCTGAGGTTGCCTTACCGACACAGATTAGACTGCATTCCATGAGGGCTCAGGCAGTATCTTGGAAGGAACTTCATTTGTTGCGGCCTGCTGAAATTTGCCGAGCGGCGACATTGTCATCTTTACTCGCTTTCTCCAAGCATTACCGCTTGGATGTTAGGGCTAGCGAAGACGCCGCATTTGCACAGGCTGTATTGACTGGACCGCTGGTAGTCTCCCGCCCTTTTCAAGATTAGCTTTGGTATATCCCACTTGTTGGATGTACCAAAGCTAATTACCTGATAATTTCCTTTAGTGAATGGTAGGACAATCCCAGACCCACCCTCGGCTGCTGGTTTTTGAACTTGTAGATAGCCTTTCTTATGGCGAGCTATGCAGAGTATGATTCCTGCTTTTCGTTGTCAACTAGTAAGTGCCTTCTCTAGCCCTAAATTTGGTAGATGTGTTCCTTCTTTTGTCTTAGCTCAGTGTTCCTGTTGGTTGAGAAACATGAATGGTTGCCTTTTGCTAATAATGTTCAAGTATAATCAGTTTTGTCGACAGTTTGGCTTTTCCAGAGAATACTGGCAGGCTCATGTCTGGGTGGGACTATTTAGCTTTTGCTCTGTCTCCATCCGCTGGCAGAGGTGCATAACCCACTCGTTGGGATTGACCTACCCTTCATTAAAGGAAAAGAAATTATCTAGTAAATAGTAATTTCTCCTTCAAGCAGCATTGGCAGAATGATCATAAAGGCTGTCCAACCTGTAAAAAATGTTGCTAGCAATAATTTTGTAATGGGTTTGAGAGTTGCTTGGTTTGGATTGTAAATATTGCTACCTTTAACATAAGGCTTGGGGGTAACCTGCACGGAGAGGCAGATACTATCCTCAACAAAAACATGGGGGTAACCTGCACGGAGTGGCAGTTACTACCATAAAAATATTTGCAGGGCAGACTGGATGGATCATCTGGTCTTTTTCTGCCATCATTACTATGTTACTTCATAATATTTTATTATCTCAGCTGTGGCCTATCTTTCTTTTTTCTTTTTTCTTTTTTATTCTTTTTTTTCTCCTTATGGCAACTTTGACTTTGTTTTCCAGGATTCTCCCCTAATTTTGAGGGGCCACAGACTGTATGCATTTTCTTTTTTTTTTTCTTTTTTTTTTGTCAGATGTCTCGATTTGAGATTTTTTCCATCTGGAATGCATTTAGTTATATTTGCAAGTTTTCTTGTAAAAATGTTTTTGAAATTGTAAGTAGACAATTAAAAAATAAAACAATAAGCAGCAATACAAAATGAGGCAGTTAAAGGTGTCTTGGGCTTCTTGTGGCAGCAAAACACTCCGCCTTCAATCTCATGTTCTGTGATGTCAAAAAAGTCTTTAATGTTTTTAAATGCTTGTAAAGTACAATGCATAGCTCTTTCCATCTTAAAAGGATCACAACTTGTTTGCATTGCAATATTTCAGAACTGTAAGGTAGATGACTTAGCAGCACATTCCTGGCACTTGGACTGCAGGAAAGTTGTAAGATGGGTAAATGGAGGCATAGGGAGATAGGGTGATTTATCTAGGGTAGGACAGAAAGTCACTAGCAGACAGAGGCAGTCATATTCCTTGAGCATACTGGCAGTTCATTGCTTTAATTAGATCATGCCTCATTCCTTCCCTTCTAACAAGTTTTATGAATTTTTAGGAGAATTTATAGCAAATATATTTGTTAAAATTCTTTTTATGGATGATATCCATTGAACATATTCATATCCTATCATGTAAGCAGCTTTATTTGATTTGATATATAAAGGCAGAAATACTCTTCTGAGTGCACCTAATTTTCTTCTAAAGGTCAAATCTGTTTCCACTGTAGCCAAGATATTAATCTTCCTCTATTCTCTCCAATGCTATTAACGTAAAGAAACATAGAATTCCATCATTTTAATGTCAGGGATCAGTGAGGATTTATTTAGATATATACAAAGATTTCTGCTATTCAGGTGGGTTATTTGTTTTCTGTGTCTTATTTACTAGGAGACAGTGTGTCAATAGAGTAAATAAATCTTAACTAAATGCACCATATATCAAAATGGTGCAATATACATGGTTACAAATAAGACAATCTCCATAGTGAGAAAAGCTCTTTTTTTTTTTTACTTTGTTTTATTAAATTTCCAAATTATTACACAAGAATATATTGTTACAGAAAAAAGATGTATTACAGAAACTAACAGTCATATTCAAAGAAAAGAAAAAATAAGTACAGTATACAATTTTAAAGTCTCCAAAAGGGAGAGATCCAGAAAAGTTCCAAGATTAAACAAAACACTGAAAAAACAAAAGTAGAAATCTCAAAAAAGGGAGGTCAGCATTATATTACATAATGCAACACAGCAATAACAATTAATGACTCGGAGGAGATTTCTTTGAGTCCAAAGAAATAATGTAATTGGGTAGGCTCAAAGAAAATACATTTAACACTATTCAATTGAAGAATACATTTACAAGAAAATCAAATCATAACAGTGGCCAAATCCTCAGAACGTGTAGCAAGGAATTTTTTCCTATGGGTCTGTATAGCCCATGAAAGATCAGGGAAAAAGCCAGACCTTCTAACCATAAAAGGGGGCACTTCCTAAAAAAAAAAAAAAAGCTTCAGGATAAAATCTCTATCTTGAGAGTAACAAAAGAAATAAGAATAGCCCTCTTAGGTAACCCATCAGTTGCAAAGACCCTTCCAAAACAATTGTAGGGTCCACAATAGCTGTCTGGTTGCCGTCTTGAATATTACCCAAATCTTGTCCACTGTCTTCAAAAGATGGCAGAAAAAAAGCTTTACTAATTGAAGGTAATAATTTAGCAGGTAAATGCAAATTCGGCAAAAATCTCAATAAGTGTACTGGAGGATATGTTAGGAAAATTTAACACTCTTATATTTAAGTATCCGAGGGAAATTTCTAAATTTTCAACCTACTCAGACTTTTCAGTTCAGTCTGCACTTTTGAAACAGAATCCACATGCTTTTCCAAAGTTCTAATTCTCTCCAGTTGAAAATTCAAGGAAATTTGGATGTAATTTCTTATGAATATCGACAGTAAGTATAGTCAAAAAGGAAACAACCTTTTCTAAGGATACTATCATTCCCCATGGAGACTATATAATGATCATGTAGGTTTCACTCACGGTGATCTAGATAACATATCAACAAGAGCTTTTGGTAAGACATGCCCAGAAGGGGAACTCAACCCTACACTGCTCACAGCCATTGCTGGATCAATCCTACCTGTTGCCAGCACCTCATTACCACTTTTGCTGCTTAAGCTGAGAATGCTGCGAGACTCTGTAGTGGAGGAAGGAAGCATTCCTTCAGTTGTTGCACCTCCTGGCACTATATTCCAAGTCCGGTGCGGGGTTCTGAGCCACCACAAAATAATGTGGAAGCGCCAGACACGCCTAGCCTGTCTCCTCTGTAGCTGCGCTACCATACCAGATTACAGAGTTGAGCCGGACGTTTACGTCCCTCAGGCTGTCCTCGAAGCCTCCCGAAATCCATGGAGCCATCGATATTCACCGACTCTTCCTTCTGCGATCCACCATGAAGGACGGTAAGTACTCTAATCCCGCTTCAGCAACAATCCCATTGAGACCTGGTCACTAAATTGGGTCACATGGTTTCGGAAGGTTTTAGGTCGTGTTATCTTCCAAGAACCATATTAGTGTCACATAGCGCTATTGCCAACTATGTTTGACACAACACCAAGAGAACCTCTCTACCAATAATTTGGGATTGCATCGAGACATCCTCCCGTTGTCAGCAACGGGACTCTGTACTCGATAATACTCTGGCTTGTGATTCCTAATTAAGGCCCGAAGTCCCAGATGCATTAGCTGATCTGCTAGACAAAAGATCCAGCAAACACTGCCTCAATTGCAAGCCCACCTCAAGACCTGGCGACAGCTCTCAATGTTTTCTTGCACAGCAGACAGAGATGCGGGTAAGACTTTTACTGCTCACGCTCCTCCTGGTCTCTCAACTTGCCGGATATCAGAGCGGCCACCCCACTTAGTGCCAGGGCTCAGGGTGCAGTCCCCCGGATGCTACAAAGCATGTGGGGGTGGGGAGTTTTTAATCTCACTATTCTTTCTTTCAACAAAAAGCAGATACTCTCCACCCATCTTGGACCTCAGAAATGTCAACTTTCTTCAGAAGGGACAGGTAAAATGGTGCCTCTTGTCACCATGCTTCCCTTACTGCAATAAGTGGGTTGCCTCTCTCCTCTAGTCTTTCTATGTGCTTCAAAGTGAGTCAACAATATTACAATCTCAAGTTCTGCCGGTTGCACTAGCTTCGACAACTTGGGTATTTCACCAAAATCAATAGCAGTGACTGCTGTTTCTCTATGGAGTAAAACATCATTCACGCTTTTCCTTGCATGGACAACTGTCTAACAGCAGTCAATCCAAGCAAGGAGCTCTTTCTTCTCCACGACTCACTATAAATCTACTACCTGGGATTGCTGTTTAACCACCATAAATCCCATATGGAACAGTTCTGGACACTACAGTCACAACCTACTTCCTGTCCAACATTCTGACACATCTACTTCCTGTCCAACATTCCTACACATCTCTGCGCGTATGCAACATAACCTCAATTATTTCATTGATGGGCCACGGGGATTTTTCATTATCCACTTTACTCATATGCTCAGATTGGCTATGAGTAAGATTCAGTGGAATTTTTAATTATCAGTGGATCTAAGCTGTTCAACCGCTTTTGTCCCTGATCCATATTACCAATCTAGACCCAAATCCTCAGCTGGTCCTGCTCACAGTCACATTTACTTAGGGTTGAAAAGTTCTTATCATCGACCTTCTGGAGCTTCGAGCCATGAGTTATGCCTTTTATGCCTTACAATACTGCCTCTGCAACAAACCTTTGTGCATATAGACAGACAACATAGTGGCAATGTGGTATTCCAACACACAAGCACGCACAACCTCTTAGCTGCTTTGCTAGGAAGCTGCGCAGCTCTAGCCTTTGGCCCTTGCACACTCCATGCATCCCCGGGCCACTTATCTACAGACTTACTGAATGCACTAACAGACCTTCTCCATAGATCTTTCCATCCTCTCGAATGGTCTCTGACTACATGTGTAGCGAGCAAAATCTTCTAGCACTGAGGTCAACCGACCTTGCCCTCTGTGTCCGAATCGAACCATACGATGGACAGATTCTACTCCCTACATGTCTCGGAATGCGTTCCCATGGATGCCTTTGCTCATTGTGCAACAAAGGCCTCTTATATGTGTCTCTTTTGACGTCTCTCATAGCCAAGACTCTCATTATGCTGCACCAGGATGAGGTTTACTGTTTCTCAGATCCACGTCCTGACCGCGACAAGTATGTTTTCCCATACTTCTCAATCTATCACACCAATAACCAATTCACCTTCTCACAGGTCAGTCTCATATCACGGACTCACTGATGTTCTCAGGTACTGGTAGCATTACAACAGCCTTCCTCACATAAAACTTACCATTCGAAATGGCATGATTTACCACATGGCGCATTCAAAAGGGTATTAGCCCTTTTTTCTACACCACTCCTTTTCTCTTACTCCCTCAGATTCTGCTCCCCAGACATCCTCCGCATGGGTACACCTCGGTTCCAAATCAACGTACCACTTGGGAGTGGGTATGCCCGATTAACGGTTCAACCCTTCAAAAAACGGTTCAACCCTTCAAAAATTCACGAATACCAGTTCAACCCCAGGACACTCTTCTCCTACGTCAAAGACCTAACCGACTCAACTCAAAACGACTCAGCCATGGACATCACCACCATCTCCAGCAAAAAGCTAGCTCCATACTTCAAAGACAAGGTTGACACAATCATTGCCAAGATTCCACCACCTCAAGCCCATCCTGAAGAATCACAACATCACCCACCTAACTCTACGTGGTCAGAATTCACTCCGGTGGCATCAACTGAAATTGAATCCATCATCAAAAAAACCAACCCTGTATCCCACCCCATAGATCCCATTCCCATTAAAACCCCAAAACTCATCAGTTTGACCATCACCAAGCCTATTACTGACATCATCAACCTATCACTCAAACAAGGAATATTCCCCGACAAACTCAAAAACGCTATAGTCAAACCAATCATCAAAAAAACACAACTCGACAAATCTGATCCAGCCAACTACAGACCGGCATCCAATCTCCCGTTCTTAGCCAAAATACTAGAAAAAACAGTTAACAATCAACTGACAGAACACATCGAAACCTTCAATATACTACAACCTGCACAGCATGGCTTCAGAAAACTCTTCAGCACGGAAACCCTCCTTCTTTCACTGACCGACTCCATCCTCAGAGGACTTGACCAGGGTCAATCTTACCTACTGATACTCCTCGACATATCCGCCGCTTTCGACACCATTAACCACAGAACCCTAATCATCAGACTCAAAGAAATTGGACTACGAAACACTACAATCAAATGGTTCGAATCCTACCTCACAAATAGATCATACAATGTAAAGATAAACACTTTGAAATCATCCAAAATACCCATCACTCACGGTGTCCCGCAAGGATCCTCCCTATCATCCACCCTGTTCAACCTATACCTCCTTCCACTTTGCAAATTCCTAAGAGGATTACACCTCACATATTTCGTATACACAGACGACATCCAAATATTACTCCCGATAAACAAATCCATTCAAAGCACCCTAGACAGATGGAACCAAATCAGCAAAAAAATAACGCTTCTGCTATCTCAACTATCCCTCTGCCTCAACCAAAACAAGACTGAATTCCTACTCATCTCCAATGATCACCCCGCCGCCCCACTGAAAATCAACACATCCATAATGGACATTGGTATACAACTCACACCTTCTACAAAAAACCTGGGAGTGACCATCGACAAAGAACTCAATTTCAAACATCACGTCTCCAACTTAATCAAAGATGGATTCTTCAAGCTGCTAACCCTAAAAAAGCTCAAACCCCTTCTGCACGCGCATGATTTCAGAACAGTCCTGCAAACAATAATCTTCTCGAAAATCGACTACTGCAACACAGTACTGCTTGGTCTTCCCGAAACCACCATCAGACCCCTTCAGTTATTACAAAACGCAGCCGCAAGGGCACTAACAAACACAAAAAAATGCAACCACATTTCGCCCACGCTAAAAGAGCTTCACTGGCTTCCCATCAACCAAAGAATCCAATACAAAACCCTCACCCTCATACACAAGAAAATAAACAACATTGAGATGAATTGGCTAAACAACACCATTCTCCCTCACTCCACACAAAGAAACCTCAGGTCCTCAGATACCGGACTTCTAGCCATCCCAAACACCAAAACAGCACACCGCTCGTCAACCCGCAAACGTGCAATATCAGTGGCAGGCCCCTCACTCTGGAACACCCTCCCAACGCCCCTTAGAAATGAGCCTTCCTCGCAAATATTCAAAAAACAACTCAAAACCTGGCTCTTCAGAAAAGCCTTCCCACCAGATACTTAACTCACATATAACCCTCCCTGAACCCACTCCCCCCACAGCCACCCTCAGCCACCCCCTCCCTCTGCCTCACCCCCCTCCCCACATTTGTTCACTTTTACCCCCGATAATGTAAATAACCAAACCTTATTATTTAATTAGCCATATGTACAGTCACCTGTACATTCCTTTCAATTATCATGTATAGTCATTTACTCGTTACTCCCTGTTAACATGTTACAAACTGTTATCTTGTTACAATCTGTTATCTTGTTACAAACTTTTATCTTGTTACAATGTACAATAAGCAGGTTATGTCTTATTTGTTCTAGTTATCTGTAAACTGATGTGATATCTCGATCGAATGTCGGTATATAAAAACAATAAATAAAAAAATAATAATAATAAACCCCTTCTGAGTCAGCTTACCATGGGTTATCCACTGATTAAGCCACCTCTATGTTCACTGGTTATGGAATGGGGCCTACATTTAGTGCTTACAAGACTCATACGTTTCCCGTTCGAGCCTTTACATTCCTATCACTTAACAGTCTGGCATGGGAACTTCTTTCCCTCGTAGTCATCACTTCTGCCAACAGGGTCAGTAAGTTACACACCTTGTTGCATACTCAACTGACCCTGCGTTCCTCCTTGACCGAGTGGTCCTACGTACTCACCCGCATATTCTTCTTAAGGTAGACACAGCCTCTCACCTTACTCAGAATATATGCTGCCCACTTTTTCCCAATGCCTCTCTCTCACCAGGGCGAGAGGGTTTTCCACTCCTTGGACTGTAAGAGTGCATTTGCATTCTATCTAGACCGCACTACTGCCTGGAAGCTATTGCTGCTACAAACAACTGTGAGTTACCATCGCTCTCTCAGAGCTTTCCCTGGAACCAGGTACTCGCTCCTCAAGGGCCTAAACCTTTCCAGCTCCTGAGCTTCCTTGAGACCTTATGTGAGTTTTGTCATCTAGTTCTGTTCATGAAACTTGTCTACACTGCCTACTCACTTTCTACAGTTTCTCAACAGCTCAGCCATCCTGGATCGCGGTTCCAGTGCCTGAGGGACTACAGCCCTGCCCGGCATATTAGCTCACTACTGCCACCACTGGTGGTTTCCAAAAATCTGTCTAATAAAAGAACTAATGTGTGTCTGTCTCCATACTCAAGCCTAGCCGGTGGTCCCTGTCGGCATATCTTCCCGGGGGTGTGGTCATCTGCCACCGGCCCAGGGATTTACCAGTACTATCTCAGATTCATAACAGATTGCTAACTCCTCATGGAGAACCCTAACAGATTGCTAACGCCCAGCATAGCGGAATATAACAGAATCTGAGACATTACATGATAGCTGACTCCTCCTTTTTAGGAGCCATTCATTCAGATTGCTCCTTCCATCTAACGCCCAACTTTCTTAACAGATTTACATCAGATTGCTACTCCCTAGCAGATTTTCTAACACCATCGATGCCCCCCCCCCAGTCCATCGATGCCATCGATCCCCGCATCGATACTGTCAGTGCCATCGATGTTTTCATCCATGACACTGATCTCTCCATGAATTCCAAGAGTTAGGAATTACACCTAACTCTTTGCTTCTTTGACAAAAGACAAGCTGTGAGTTCAAGTGGGCAAACACACTCTCTACAACTGACTTGCAGACTGTATCAAATTCTGCTATGACGCACCAGGCCTTCCTCTCTAGGAGTGAGTGCAGGCACATTCTGTAATGGCCATGACCACATCAGTACCACAATATCGTTTAGTATCAATTGCTGACATCTGCTAGGCTGCGACATGGAGCTCTCTTCACACATTCGCTGCCCCCTACTACTTATCAATGAAAGTCTGTCAAGACTCTGCCTTTGGCCAACCTGTCTTGAAAAACTTTTTTCCACTATAATCCCCAACTCTTTCCACAACCACCTGCTGTGATATCAGGCTGCCTCATCAGATACTTGAAAGGTTTTAATGATCCAAAGACAACGACAAACCTTTTCCGTAGGAAAAAAATCAGCAGAACCAGGGGTCACGATTTGAAGCTCCAGGGAGGAAGATTCAGAACCAACGTCAGGAAGTATTTCTTCACGGAGAGGGTGGTGGATGCCTGGAATGCCCTTCCAGAGGAAGTGGTGAAGACCAGAACTATGAAGGACTTCAAAGGGGCATGGGATAAACACTGTGGATCCATAAATTCAAGAGGCCGCCAATGAAGAGTGGGGGACTCGCCAGAATGATGGCTACTGCCTGGAAACAATACCCTTATTCAATAAACATATGCATGGTTACTGTGACTCCAACATCACTCTAAGCTTCAACAGCAAGAGGAAATATGGAAAAAAGGATTTGCACTCACAAAGAGGGGAGTAGCTGGCTTGTTACGGCGGTTACTACCCCAAACCAAATAAGCCTGATACTTCACTTTCAATGCATATCCAGCATAGTTCTCTGCTTCAACGGCAGGGCTGAAGAAAAACTGATACTTCACACATCCAGCAGAGCTTTCTGCTTCAACGGCAGGGGAGAAGAAAAAAGGGTTCGCACTCACAAAGCGGGGAGTAGCTGGCTTGTTACGGCGGTTACTACCCCAAACCAAATGTGCCTGATACTTCACTTTCGATGCATATCCAGCATGGCTCTCTGCTTCAAAGGCATGGGAGAAAGACTGATACATCACGCATTTCCAGCATAGCTCTCTGCTTCAACGGCAGGGGAAAAGAAAAACAACCAATAAGGGCTGTATAACATAGTCTGGGTAAAACAAATAAGCATGGGTGTAGCTTGCTTATTGCGGCGGTTACTACCCCTACTACCCCTAACTAATCAAGCTAGACATTTCACTTGGATGCAGCTCCATCACTGCTCTCTACATTAATGGTGGGGGTGGAAGGGAAATAGAACCAAGAGCTAAGAGAAACAGATAAGTATGAGAGAAAAAATGTGTGAGGCTTGCTGGGCAGACTGGATGGGCCATTTGGTCTTCTTCTGCCGTCATTTCTATGTTTCTATGTTTCTATGTTTCATTGCCAATGGCACCCCAATTATGGTGCCTCCGCACGAGTTGTCTGCTATTGGCCTGTTGTAATTTGAGTCAGCCTATAGCTTGCTAATCACCCATATTTGAGGACTGTCATCCTGCTTGTCCTGGGATAAAGCAA
Source organism: Rhinatrema bivittatum (assembly GCF_901001135.1). Classification (NCBI taxonomy): domain Eukaryota; kingdom Metazoa; phylum Chordata; class Amphibia; order Gymnophiona; family Rhinatrematidae; genus Rhinatrema; species Rhinatrema bivittatum. The sequence goes on along the minus strand of NC_042623.1, from coordinate 50,621,469 downwards.
AATTGCTTACCTGTAATAGGTGTTATCCAAGGATAGCAGGGTGTAGTCCTTACGAAACCCACCCGCCACCCCGCGGAGTTGGGTCTGCATATGTTTCTTATTTTATTTTATTTTTCGCTTGCACTTTTTGCTACAAACGAGACTGAAGGACACAGGGATCATAGCATGCTGGGCATGCTCAGTGCTCTCAGTGTGCCAGTCAAAGCTTTTTAGAAACTTTGACAGAAAGTTTTCCGTGTTAGGGCTCCGTCCACTGACGTCACCCATATGTGAGGACTACATCCTGCTGTCCTGGGATAACACCTATTACAGGTAAGCAATTTTGCTTTCTGGAGATCCCACAAACAGTTGGGTTTTCAGGATATCTACAATGAATATGTAAGGGATAAATTTGCATATCATGGAGACTCAGTGCATGCAAATGTGTATCTGTCATATGCTAATTTATCTCGTGCATATTCATTGTGGATATCCTGAAAACCCAACTGGCTGTAGGTCTCCTGGACAGTTTTGAGAAACCTTGAGCTAAGGCACCATCTTGAATCCTGCTGTGTTGATCTTTGATGTGACAAAAAAATCATTGAAAACTTAAAAAGCACAATTTCTTCATATGAAACTAAATATATGTTCTAATACCTGGGACAGCATCCATAATTGCACTACAAAAGAAAATAATGCAATCGGAAAAAAGGCCAGCAGTTGCAAATAATGAGTTAAAGTCACAGACATGACATCAGTCCATAGGTATAAAACAGTTGCATTGGTTGTCCATCAAGAAAGCATTTTCAGGTGCAAGCATTTAGAAAAGTCAGTTTAACAACTGATCAATGACTTATAAGTTCCAAAGTGCAATATTTTGCTGTTAAACTCTTCTCCATTGTCATCCAGTGTCACAAAAGTTATGTTATTATGATAACAAGATCAAAAAAGAGAATCTGTAAAATATAACAGTACTTTTGTTGCTTTGCATCTGCTTCCAAATAATATTATTTTACTGGTACTTGTGTTCTTCCTGTTAGCTTGAGATATGTCAATTATGGCAGAAAATCTGGCAGTTCTTGTTTGCCTTATGGGGATGTGATGACGTGAAATGAATCCCAACACATGATCTGTCAGGGATAGGATTAAAAATAAATCCTGTCAGGTCAGAACTACGAGCACAAGGGTTGTGCTTGCTGCAGGGAAAATCTGTCCTTTATCAGTAGTGATAATCAATGTGTAAACTAACTGGTTGTTTTTGATACAGGGTACCACACAAAGAAGGGAAATAGATCCCTAAAAGCACACTGGCATGTGTTCTGTTGTCAAGGAAACTTTTGAATCCTTGGGAGTTGATATTCAAAGGTATTTATCTAAATAAGTTTTTAGTTGTTTGAATAAATACTGACTTTTGAATATCTGCATTACTTATCTGACTAAATTTTAGATGGATAAGTCAGTATCATGCTAATATATAGCCAGATAATCTATGGGCATTTTGGAGACATTCCAGGGCAAAGCCGAGATAACTGAGTAAGTTATTTGGCTATGTGTAGAGATGGGGTCAAGGAGAATTAAAACTTATCCGGGAATACGTTCCTGGATAACTTTAACTTAACTGTCAATATTCTTTGAATATCACTAGTTAAACAGCACTTGCAGGAAAAGAAATAGGCTTCCAAGTGGGCCTCGTGTCTCAGTCTCCCAATCCCCACCTCTGTGAAAGCCAGCCCTGCTACATCAGCCTGTATGTCTTACAGAAAATTCCCTAAAACTTAGGAGCCTCAATGAAGTGCTGGCCATTTTTTGAAAACTGACCCATTAATATGTACAGTATGCACACATTAAATGACCCTTCTAAAGGAAGTGTGGCCCTTTTATAGTATGCACACTATGGGAATTTCCCATGCTAATCAGCCCAATGTGTAAGGACATGTGGGAGACCGAGCAGTGTTTCCTAGGCTGGAGGCACAAAACACTCTGACTCCAGCCTTTTCAAATGCAGATAAAACTTTTATTCACGCTCACAGCATTTCAAGGATATAATGACTACCCACCTGTCTCCCCGAGGCTTGAGTCAGCATGGATTAACAGGAACTGCCTCTCCTGGAGACAGGGGGCCTTCTGAACACAGCTGGATTTACTATCTTATTCTTTCCCCAGCTGGCCCTGCCCTCAGGACTCTCCCCTGCCCCAGCACTATCCCGCCCACAGAGCTCTCTCCTTTTGTGGGGTTTTAAGGTGGACCTGGCATCTAGTCTGATCCTGTTCATACAACAAGGGGAACATGAGGTGACTTTGTTACATGACAGTTTAGCAGAGAGGGGTCCTTCTCAACAAACAAAATTCCAGCAAGAATATGGTCATCACCTTCAAAATTCCCCCTCCCATTCTGTCCATAGGACTTCAAAGGGGCGTGTTTTTTGAGGTTTTTTTTTATTTGATTGATTTATATTCTGCCTTTCAGATATTTTAAAGTGGATTATGTTCAGGTACCGTAGGTATTTCCCTGTCACTAGAGAGTTTACAATCAAATAAGAACATTTACTAAGCTGTGATAGTTTTCCATGAGAGAGGCCAAATTCCACAGGGGAGCTTCTCCACTATATTTGGCCCCTCCCCAACAAACTATCACAGCAGTCTTGTTGTGAGACTTTTAAATTATGGCGCAAATGTGTGCCAAAAATTGTGCCACAGTTAAGGGTTTTTACTGTATGATGACTGCTCATCTCAGCCAGGGCTGCCATTGTTTAAAGGGCCTGAGTCTCAAACAATTGCAGCCCCCCATCAAAGGACACGATTCTCCCCAGGGGTCACTGCATATCCCCCGTCCCTGCTGCCTTCCAATCAAGCAATACCTTAAGATCCTTTTCACTTATCAGCTCAGGCAGCTTATACTGTCAGTACTCCTTCAAGAGTACTTATATAAGTAACTAAATAAATAAACATTCCAGAAGTACTTTCAGTTTTAGCCTGCAGAAGGCAATCATGTGGCAATGGCCCACTTCCTTCCCCATCTTCTCCACTTAAACCAAAAAATGGTCCTTTTGCTAAACGATTCCCCCCACATAAAGCCCATCCCTTCCATCCTTCCAAATAAAGTTAAATCCTTGGGGGTCTAGTGTTCTTCTTCCCCCTCAAACCCAACCCCAATCCCAAAAAATGACCCTGGTGGCTTAAGGGGGGGGGGGTGTGGTAGTTTTGCCTTTTCCATTATGCAACTCCTCTAAATCCCTATCCTTGTCCTATCTTCGCTTCTTCCTTCCCTCCTTCCCCCCTCACCCTTCGCCCTCCCTTCTCCTCCCCTCTCCCCCCTCTCCCTCTAATCTATATTCTACCGTTTAAACTACCTAGTCTTTCCCTGTTAATTATTATATACTAGTTCAAAATTACTATAAACTTGTTATATGTACCTCATTTCTATTTTCGTAGTTATTTTATATTAGTTCATAATTATTACTACCATGTTCTATGTTCAACGCTCTGACGTTTTGTTTTGTTTTTACTGTAAACTGACGCGATATCCCTGGATGAACGCCGGTATATAAAAACCAATAAATAAATAAATAAATAGTTAGTAACCTCATCCCCCTAATACCCTTGTACCTCTTAAATACATCTTTGATGATCAGCAGGGGCCCAGAATGCTCTTAGCTTTGGGCCCATTGAAGTTATTTTTCAAAATGGCATTGACCTGACTTTGCCTTGTCACTGGATTCATTCTCTGAGCTCTTTGCACTGGCACACACATACAATCTCTCATTAACTGGTAGATAATTATACATGTGGCACTGTGTGCAAAACACTGGATAGTCCATATCTCACCACCTAACTGCTGTCTTCATTTTAATATTATTGAATTATTAATTAGTTAAGGTTGCTAAGGGAGTAGGAATGCTTAATCTAATATAAAGTCCCTTAAATTTATTTGATGTACTTTGTTAGTTGTCAATTACCAGCAAGGGGACAGTATTTGTAAGGGCAGGGTTACTCCCTTGTTTTATCTAAATTCCTAATTGACTGTTGTGTTCCCTCTTGTCCTTTTAAATGGAATAACAGACTATAAATCAGAGAATGTGCTTGTAGTGGGTGGGAATTGAGGGGAGACTGGGCAAAAAGATACAAGAATAAGATAAAAGACACAGGAATAATTTAATTATAAGATTCTAAATGCAGAAAAACCCCACAAGAATTACCAATTTATCCCATAATCTCTCTTCTCTGTCAAGGCTTAAGTCACAAAAATTTGTCATCAAAGCAATACTTAAAGATCCTCTTCACTTACTGGCTCAGGCAGCTTATACTCTCAGTACTCCTTCAGGAGTAATTATATAGGTACCTAAATAAATAAACATCCCAGAAGTACTTAAAGTTTTTGCCTGCAGAAGGCAGTTTTGCAGCTCCATGCTGAATGACACAAACAGAATGTTAGGAATTATTAGAAATGGAAAGGTGAATAAAACGTAAAATGTCATAATGCCTCTATATCGCTCCATGGTGAGACTGCACCATCAGTACTGTGTACAGTTCTGGTCACCGCATCTCAAAAAAGATATAGCTGCACTGCAGAAGGTACAGAGAAGGGTGACCAAAATGATAAGTGGGATGAAACAGCTCCCCTATGAGGAAAGGCTAAAAAGGTTAGCCTGAGAGGGGATATGATAGAGGTCTTTAAAATCATGAGAGGTCTTGATCAAGTAGATGTGACTCGGTTATTTACACTTTCAGATAATAGAAGGACTAGGGGGCACTCCATGAAGTTAGCAAGTAACACATTTAAAACTAATTGGAGAAAATTCTTTTTCACTCAATGCACAATTAAGTTCTGGAATTTGTTGCCAGAGGATGTGGTAAGTGCAGTTCGTGTAGCTGGGTTTAAAAAAGGTTTGGATAAGTTCTTGGACTTCTCCTCCATTAACTGCTATTAATCACGTTTACTTAGGGAATAGCCACTGCTATTAATTGCATCAGTAGCATGGGATCTTATTAGTATTTGGGTACTTGCCAGGTTCTTGTAGCCTGGTTTGGCCTCTGTTGGAAACAGGATGTTGGGCTTGATGGACCCTTGGTCTTACTCAGCATGACAATTTCTTATGTTCTTAGTAGTACATCACTTGCATCTATACATTGTGGATAGGAGCAGATATGAATATCTGTTTCATATATTGACTTGGGATAAATATTTTCTCCAAAGTTTGACTGTTGCACTATTGGATGTTTGTCAATATTTTAGATTTTTTAATGCAGGTTTTCACTGATTTCAGTAGTTTTTGTGTGACATAGAATGTATTTCTTTCCTACATTTCTGAGGTACTCGTTTTTTGTTTAGTTATAAAGAAAACAATGGCTTTCAATACTCTGTTCCAAATTATTTTTATTGCAGAATGGTTGTCAAAGTTAAGATTTGAGAATTTAGCCATTTGAAAAAGGTTAATATCTAAAAATAATGATTGTTTTAAGGTGACATAATAATTGTGCTGTGAAAGTACATCTCGTTTCTTTCTAAAATTGTTGAACTACCACTTTACTGTGTACCTTAACATTTTAAGAACTGCAAAGCAGCTTACATTTTTATCCCCAGTTAAAATCTATTGAACAACACTCACCAGAATGTGAGAAAACACTCATCACCTTACACAGCTATTGAGGATAATTGAATTGAAAGTGAGAGATAAGGGCATTCTAAGATTCATTGAGGCACTGCATAGTGATTGTATCATCATGGTAAAATAAAACTCTAGAGATCCAAATTGGATTTATATGTCCTTTGGAGAGCGTACACAGTATTCAAATGTAGTCATGAATTTAATGAGATTCTAATTGTTTTGGGAGTTGCTTAAATTGAATTTTTGGAAACACTGTCCATAATTGGTATGGATGGATTATAAAAAAAAAAAGTTTTTATAGTATATGCAGTTGTAATTGCCTGTTGGGTTTATTTAGATGTATAAATGCTAAATGTTGTATTATAACCATCCTTTGGGAGGAAAACCAGTCAGGTGTGGCACATTATTATAACTAGTAGCCAATATGTGTCTCAGAAATAAGCATTTGTAGTAAGCTAAACATTTATCAGCAGTGCAATAGCCCTGGTAACTTGCTAATGCAAAAAAAAGAAAAAAGCTATGAAAGTAGATAATATGAGAAACATGTTGGAATGTGGTTTCTGAAAATTGGACAATACATGAATATATATAGCCTTGGCAGTAGTGAAGTATTCTAGACAGTGGAAAAGAAGAAATCCACATAGGGAAGAAGTCTATTGATTGGATGGTAGAGTAAATGTTTGTTGATGGATAGTTAGAAGATAAGGGTATATAAAAGTTCAAGAAAATACAATTGATTGAAAGAACTATGGAGATTTATTGATTACAAAGAGATACTGACAACAGAAGGAATAGATTTTAGGTAAAGGTAAAAATGTACCTTTAAATTACACAATCTTTCTGTTCTAGGTGATACTCAGTTCTACATATGCCAAATATTTGTATTCTGAATTACAGATATCAATAAATATTATTCTAATTTGACTAATAGACTATCTAGTAATTTTCTTAAGTGCAAAAAACCAAATATATACTTACTGGCAGAAAAATATGTCCAATACTTTCTTGGACTTTTGAAAAAGTCCTGAATATATTCATTCTCATTGCAGAAACATAAATGGAAACTAAATGGCATCCACTGAAGGCCTTCTGGTTAGCATTCTGCATGGTTAGATGAGAAACGATGACCATTTCAAGTTAGCTCTGGGAATGCTGATGAAAGAATATTCACATTTCTTTGGGAGGGCTAAAAACAGTAGTTCTCTTAGAACAAATAGGATGGACGTTCTCACAGATGAGTGACGACATCAGCTAGAGCCCAGCATGGAAATTTGACATGAAAGTTTCTAGAAACCTTCAAGTACATTTTCAAAAGCCAGCGCATGGAAAAACAGCGAGATACATGCGTGGCTGTGCATGTGCTACTGGCATTTTTAGAACAGCCATGGCCGGGCACTTATCTGGTGGTACGTGCGGAAGAACCAACTGTGAGAATGGGGGCGGGGAGGGCTGGGGTCTGGGTCTCGGCGGAGCGGGGGTGGGTCAGGGGACAGCCAGGACATTGCCATTTTGTGCTGTCTTGATGAAGCGCATGTCGGCAGCACACAACTTACTTCAGCTCCTGAGTAGAAGTACGTTATAAAACAAAAACTATTTGATTAGATAGGTGGAGATTAGGGGTCAGGACGAAGAGGGAGGAAGGCTAGGTAAGGGGTTAGGGAAGTTCCCTCCCAGTCCGCTTCTTTATTGGAGTGGACTGGGAGGAAACTGGGGATGCACCGATCGTATCGCCGCACGTTTTTTAATAAAATCCATCCCCTTGCGCACACGAGTCGTCACCCGTGTGCACATGCGTGCGCTGATATATAAAATCAGGCATACAAGTGTGCACAGGTAGCAGATTTTATAACATGCACGTGTTGACATGCACATGTTATAAAATCGACGCATTCACATTCCCGCTCTGGGAACCACGCGCACATGGATGCCCAGGCATGCTTTTTAAAATTGACCGCTGTGAGCATGCCCTGCTGAGCATGTGCAGCATAGTATAATGCCACATGTCTTTACAGGGGTCCCTTCATCTGGGCATTGGAGTTACTAGGGTTCATCATTAACCTCCCAAAGTCTCATTTGAGCCCATCATCTCAATTGGAGTTTATAGGAAGACAGCTAGACATGATTCAGGCATGCCCACATATGCTTTTTAAAACTTACCTCTGTGAGCATGCCCTGCTGAACATGTCTTCCCAGGGGTCTTTTCTCAGATGACATGCAGGTATAGTGAACCACACAGAGCTATCTGCCTTGTGAAAATTAATCTCATAAATTCAATCACTCCATTTTATCTCTCATTTTATATATATCAGTTTGAAAAGTTTCACTAATGCCTTAAAAATAGCATGAACTATTACTTCTGCCAGCGTTTTATGATTTTTTTTTAACACTAGAGAGTAAGATGCTTAAAATTGTTAAAAGAAAGCTGATCAAAAATCTGCTAGATGCATGCTAGCTTCTATGTGAGGGAAAAAAACCTTTACCCAGAATTTCCCAGTGGCTGTCCAGAGTATGGGATATTATGGCAATGGTGATGCTCCCGGGTGAAGGAAACAGACCTTACCTGAATTTCTGAACATCTGGTCACTATTTTGGCAGATGAATGACTGCAACAGATTGCACCATTGGATTCTCTCTCTTTTTGTATGTATTTCTTTGTCTCCTTTTTCTTATTATGAAAAAATGTAAAATTAAAGTGAAAGATGACTAATATTGTTTATATTCATATAAGAGCTGGATGTACATAACACATTGATTTATTTGTACAATGTGGAATTACATTTGACTGTTTATTGTTCAAATGCGTTAAATAAACATTTCTTTCAGGTTTAAAAAACTAACAGAGAAAATAATGTTGATGTATTTTTAAAACATGTTGCTTCTGTTTTAAACTGGAGATGAGGATTATTTGAAGAATCTTTTGTTAACTGCTTCTTCTCTCTCTCCATAAATATTTTCCATTCCTAATTAGTTCTGTTCAATGAGGATTTTTTATCACTTCAGTTTATTATTTCTTGTGGGCTGCTAGACTTACTATTGAGAACATTGTTAGTTTCTTCTCCTAGTGGAATCCAGAACAAGACACTATACTATTTCTTGCTGGCAGACAAGACAAGTAGTTGGGGATGGCATTTGAATTTATCAGTTTTGCTCCAGTTTTGTTTCAGACACCCACACAGATGTACTCCAAATGTGTGATTTGTGCTGGCGTTACAACTGGGAATACCTCAAAACAATGAGGCACACAAAATCTTTCTAGTGAAATGTACAACTCTATCATCAAACCAGCCATAAGTAGAAATAAAAACAAACCTTTATTAGAAGTGCATAGGCTGGCTAAGAAAAGTATCAGCCAAAGATAGCTGTTGGTTTAAATCAAGCTTAGAGAATAAATGTGTAGCTCAGCTTCTGGCATTACTCTCCATTTCCTGCATCTTTTAAATTTTTTATATTATCATTTCTATTGATGTCATATAATTGATTCAGACTGTATGACATTTTTTGTAGGGTTCCTATTTTGCTTTAAAAGACACAGTTGTTTCTCTATATCCTTTTCTTGTTGGAATTTGGAATTATTTGATTTTTCTATCTCTTTGCTTACTGTAGTTTGCTCTTTCAATGACAGTATGTCCAGACTGCCTTGAAATATCAGGGGTGCTGGGAATACCGGTAATTCAGTTATCGCAGTGAAGGGAAATTTCTAACAAATTAATTCAGGAACAAAGCATTTGGCAAAAGAGGAATCAGAAAATAGGCAGACTGCGATATGGAGCTATGGTAAATTGTAGTGCACAAGTCTGATATTTTTTCTCTAAAGGGATTCCAAAGGTTGGCACTGAGTATCAGGCTCTAAATGAGAGAGAGAGTTTTAATCAGCAAGGGGGAATGATTTACAGCTGCCCTCCATGCTTCTAAGATAGCAGGCAACTTGGGTTAATTTTCAACTGCAGCCTAGCGAGGCTGCAGTTGAAAATCTAGCCAGATAAATGTAACTGGCTAGATTTAGGTGTGCTTTTTGTGATCCAAGGGTTAGGCGATTAAATTAGCCAGCTAATACTAGTACCTGCGGCAGTACAGATTTCTTTTGGCTAACTGGGGAGATCCCACTGAATACTGGCCCTCAGATGTTTTATTTTGTCAGTAGGTATGGAAATGTTACAATACCTCACATTTTCTTTCTTAAAGGGTCGAAAAATACATTACCTGTTCACTAGTGACACCTCAGATTTTCAAACTGACACCCATAAAATTATATTTTCTGTGTCTCTCACAAAGTTTGGAAAAGGAGGGAGAAAGAATGGTATGAGGGAGGGGTAAGGGAAAAGGAGAAGAGATGAGGACAAGATGAGAGGACAAGATGAGAAGGACAAGATGAGAAGAGAATACCTCTATTTTTATTTCTCAACGTTAACCCCTACTTATTCTGTTGTAGTTAATAGTATTGAAATACTCACAAGAAAAAAATATATTGGGCTAATAAAAGAAAACAATTTAAGCAAAAAAAGAAGAGAAAAAAAGAAAGAAATAGTTAATAGTATAACACCTTCATTTCATTTTATCACTGAACATGTCACATAGTCTGGAAGGAGTACTGCTGTTCTAGTAGCCATGTTGGTCCTGGCTCAAAACGGAAGTCTTTGCAGGTTGTAGTACCTTTTAAGGGGGCAATTTTCAAACTGTCCACTGCTGCATAGTCTACAGGTCTTTGCACCATTTTTCAAAGGAAAAGTATCAGCATTTGTTTCCTTTGAAAATTGCCTCAGGGAAAAGTAACTGCAGAGATTCTCACTTGCTTTTTATGTGGTTACTTTTTCTGACCAAAACTACATGTATAGTTTTGAAAATCCAAAACTATCCACATAGTTGTCTCCCTGGCATAAACCCACCACGGGAACACCTTCTCTACAATGTAATAAAAGTATGTGGGTGATGGAACTATGCATGTAAACTAACTGGGATACAGGGTGGGAGGTTTGCAGGCAGGTGATTTACCCTACGTCAAATGTTTTTCACGAACAAATCTCTTTTGAAAATTACCTACTAAAAGACTGACATGACTTTCTAGACCTCAGAAGAAATGATTGCGCTTACTGGAACATTGATCGCTGACTCTAGCAGAGGGTGCAGGAACATTACCTTTGCTCCCCAGTTCCAACACCTACTTTCACCTCTGGCTCCTGTTTCCCCAACCTCTACCTCCTCCAAAGAGCCCATGCAAATGGGTTGCAGCCTTCTGGCCCCTGAGGAGAGTCTCCATCATAAACAGCAGGACCTGTGTTTATATTGTGCTGGCCAGGGACATCTAGTTGCCCAATGCCTGCTGAAATTGGGAAACTCTAGCACCTAGAGTTCGGTGGGGAGATGACCCTAGTCCTTACTGTTCCAGCTTTGCAATTACTACTTCCTGTAACTTTAGAAGTGGATTCCACAAGCTTCTCCACACAGGCATTTGTGGACTCAGGCTCTGGTGGGAACTTCATTATGAAGGAACTCGTGGATCATCTCCTCGTTCCCACCATCCAAAGAAAATCCCCTTTGATAATCTCTTCCATTCACAGAGACCCTCTCCCTGGACAGATCACCTTGAGTACCACACTGGTGACTTTATGTTCGGGTCTTCTCCACCTGGAAAGATTTAGCTTCCATTGATCACCAGGGCCATCCATCCTATTGTCCTGCGATTACCCTGGCTCCAACAGCATTGTTGTTAAATCGATTAGGCTACCTTACATATCACCCGGTGAGTCACGTGTATGGATTCCTGCCTGGAACATGTTGAGCCTCCTTGTCACCTGACAATGGCTACAGTCCTTCTGGGGTTTCCCCTGCAGTATGCGGTCTTCAAAGACATCTTCTCAAAAAGAAAAGCTGAGACTCTGCCCACTCACTGTTCATATGATTGTGGAATCAAGCTCCGCCCTGATACCACACCCCCGTGGGGAAAAGTCTACCATTTGTCACTCCCCGAAACTCAAGCCATGTTAGACTACAGTCCAGAAGAGAACTCCTGGGAGCCAGCCTCCAATGTATTGCACCATAACCTAAGGAAGGATTACCATCCATGTTGTCCCCAAAAACCCCCAAGGCTCAGGGAGTAAGAGGAGGGTACTGATACACTTGATGGTGCATGGGCTTCCCCTGTGAACTGCTGCAGTTATCTCTCAGGCAGTGCTTCGCTCATCATCCCCGATGCCTCCAGACTGCCTCGCTCCCCAGCACAGTGGGATACCACACCTTGACACGACAGGACGCCGCCAAGGTTACTCGTGGCAGGAAGCCACTGCCGTTCACCCCAGCTTTCCCTAAAGCGTGTGCATGCCTGACATCCCATCCTTTAAAGGGCCTATGGCGGGAAAGGCCCAGTGGCGCTCCTTGATGATCTCACACTGCTAGGTCTATGAATGGCTATCCTATGCACCTCTTCATTCCTTTGGCAACAGATCTCCCTTCTGTTTAGTAGTGCGAGTTGCTTCAGTATCCTTTGCTTTGGTTCTCCAGTTCCAGCTTCCTTGTCTTCTGTTCTTAAGTTCATTTGCATCTCCTCTTGTGCCTGCTTGTTCTGCTCCTTGCCTTCCTGCTCTGCCTATCCATCCCACCTTTCCCTTCGGATGGATACCTGGTATTGACCTCAGCCTGAATCTTGGACATTTCTGAAGCACCACCTGCCTTTAACCATTAGAGATGTGCATTCGTTTATCAGGAATTAGGCAATTTTGTCTATTTCATTGTGGTTCGGGGGACATGAACCTCGAAATGGATTTTCCCCGAACTTCGGGGAAAATTCATTTTTCGGGTTAGTGTGGGGGGGAGAGGCACATTATTTAAAAAAAAAACCACCCCAACCCTTCAAATTTACTGTATTACAATCCCCTCACCATCCCGATTCCTCCCCAAGACTTACTAAAAGCCCTGGTGGTCCAGCAGGGTCCCGCGAGCAATCTCTCCCTCCGGACCGTCGAGCCTGCTACGAATCAAAATGGCGCCGATGGCCCTTTGCCCTTACAATGTCACAGGGGCCAACCAATGGCACCGGTAGCCCCTGTGACATAGTAAGGGCAAAGGCTATCAGTGCCATTTTGAATACTGGCAAGCAACGGTGCAAGTGCAGGAGATCGCTCCAGGACCCCCGCTGGACCTCCAGGGACATTTGGCAAGCCTTGGGGGGGTGCCATTGGTCGGCCCCTGTCACATGGTAGGAGCACAAGATGGTGCCAGCCATCCATTGCTCCTACCATGTGACAGGGATCGACCAATGGCACCGGTAGCCCCCGTGACATCGTAAGGGCAAAGGGCCATCGGCGCCATTGTGATTCGTGGTAGGCCCAACGGCCCGCAGAGAGAGATCGCTCGCGGACCCTGCTGGACCACCAGAGCTTTTAGTAAGTCTTGCGGAGGGATCGGGATGGTGGGGGGGGGGGGTTGTAATACAGTAAATTTGAAGGGTTGGGGTAGTTTTTTTTTCTGATTTTGATTTTTTTTTATTCGCTTTTCTGGGTTCTGATTCGGGTTTCAGCTTCATTTTTGCCAAAAAACGATCTGTGGGAAAACTCGTTTTCCCACAAAGTGCCCGAACTGAAACCCAACCCGACCCAGAACAACGAAACTCATCTCTACTAACCATTGCCTGCCTCTTGGACATTCTTGAATGCTGCCTGCCATTGATCTCCACCTGCTTCCAGATTCACCTCACATATGTCAACTCTGACCCAGCGACTCCGACGGCTCTCTCTACCATTAGTAGAGGCCCCCTCCTAAGACCTGCTAGCCCCGGCACCCAAACGCTAAGCCCGAGGGGAATGTGGACTGGTAAAGGCAAAGCTCCAGTTTGGCCTCTACTTCATCTGGGTCTGCCTACTGACAGTGGGGACTTGCAGGGCTCCTCCCTACAGGATGCATCAACTCTATGTCAGTCTGTGCATCCACAAATTCAACAGTGTCTTTAGATATTAAAAATAAAATGTTAATCAAATGATCTTGTGCTTCTAATTTATTCTGAAATTGCCTATATACAAGAAAGTAATTTCATAATTTTAATATCTGTAGATTAATTTTAATATCTGTAGATTTAAAAAAACTAGCTTAAAGGTTTTTCCATACACTTATCAAATTTTTAAAAAATCGGAAAAACTGCATCTCAGTAAGAACATAAAGAAATAATAATAATAGAATGGGCCTCACTGTTTAAGAATAGCACTGACTGTGAAATTACAAATTAACAGCAAACTCTCAAGGTGAGAAAATAGCAAGCGAATTGCTTTTAACTATGTGCAAAATTAGACTTCATTTTTGGAGACAGCAAGGGGGCGATTTTCAAATAACCAGTGTAGTTATAAGCAAACGGGTACCTTTAATGCATGCACTTTGTAGCTAGCTTTCAAAGAAATAGCTCTTTGAAAATTAGCTAGTGTGAAGTCCACATGCTAAAAGTGCCCATATGCTTATTACCTATTTGTGCTATTGGCTGGGGAAAGGGAGCATAACATACATATAGTTTTAAAAATCCCATGGACAAATTTTCCTCCCGGGAATGCCTCTTTCTAAACCAGCTAAAAGTGCACACGCTGTGGAAGCCAGGCAGAGGAGAGTAACTTTCAGACTTGGCTTTGAAAATTGCCCTCCACATTTTTTTTCTCCCCCCCCCCCTCTCTTTCTGCATCATTTCATAATTAAGAGAACCTTTAAAGCTGTTTGCGTCACAATAATGTAACTGCATTCTAAAGTGCAGCAGGTACAGTGTGCACTTACATTATTTCATTAAAGTGCAGCTCTGCTGACAAAAAGTACTGTAAAAAAAAAAAAAAAAAGGACCTTTATGATTCCCTCCTGTGGTGCCTGCCCAGGAAGTAACTGATATTTTACAAGACCTGAAAGTTACAATCTAATCACATACAGACAACTTGAAAATGTCATTTTGACACAGTAACTTTAATGATCAGAGAAACTAAGCAGGTATTTTTTTTTTCTTTTTGGCCAGAAAACCTTCTATAACTAGGGTATTCCATTTAGTCTGGCCCAACTCTGCTCACTGCAATTACTGTGTAGGTCAGGGGTGGCCAGCTCTGGTCTTTAAGAACCACAATCAGGCCAGATTTTCAGGATATCTACAATGAATATGCATGGCATAGATTTGCATACACTGCTACCATTGAAGTCCTGGCCTATTTGTGGCACTCAAGGGCTGGAATTGGCCACCCCTAATGTAGGTGATGGTGGTAGTGGAAGTGGTGGAATGTTCTGAGGCTATTGTACCATGGACTTTAATTGCCAACACCCAGAAATTTTCCCGTTGTAGTCTCTCTCTCTCCCTCCCATCTAGCCAAGCTATCCTAGCGGCAATTATGTAACTGATAGGCCTGCTTTTCCCACTGGGACTTAGTAAAAGTACACCCATCAGCCAGCCTGAAGATATTGTGATTGATCTATGATTGGGATTTCATTCCACCAGTGACTTTGAATGCTGCCTTTGTAGCATCCCCAGTCCTTGCCTGCCTAAGGCAGAGAAGACAGGTTCGGCAATCGGATCAAGGTCTTCCACACAACAGTGCACAGCTTTGTGACTGAATTGTCTTTTATACAAGTAATGCTAATTTGGAGACACATTTGTCACAGTCATGAAAAGTTTGCTTAAAATTTTTTAAAGTTATTCAGGTTTTGTTATGATAGGTCATGAAAACTAGTATATCATGGAATGCCAGACAGTGAATTAATGTCTTATACATGCATATTATCCCAGACATTCGTGCTGGAAGCCTTTTAGGAGCTTTATAACTCCCTCTAGTTCCCCTGCATCCCTAGTAGAGCACACATTATTAGTGTAACAATACTTCAGAAAGTGAGGGTGGCTTTGCTATTTTCACATATCTCTCAAGTACAGCACTAAAAAGATTTCTGATGATTTTTTGCTTCATCTTGTCATGTTATAATGTTCCATTTTTACTGCATCTATTAGAAAAGTTGTATTTATTTTTATTATTGATAAATTGTGTTTGATATTTCCACAGAGTTGTCAAAACTTTTACTTTGTATTATATATATATATATATATAAAAACAAAACAATGTCCAGTTAGGAAAGTTAGCCAGAACAAACTTAGAGCCTCATTTTCCAAGCCGCTCGCACACGATAAGGGACCTTTCGCAAGCGAAAAGTCCCTTATTGCGTGCGATACCAGGATGGGGGCAGAGTCGGAGCGGAGTCGGCCCCGGAAGAGGAGGAGTCGGGGCGTCACCGGGGCCGACTGTGCGCCGACGCCATGGACAGCGAAAAGGTAGGTGCCTTTTTGCTGCCTATTTCGCTCCCAAAAGCTACACCTCCTATGGTGGCGCTATTGGGTGCGAAACCGGCAGCGATCGCACCGCGACGGTGCGATCGCTGCCAGCTAGCACAGGCCCGCCCCCCGTTTCAGCCCCCCTGCCCCTCATCTTCTAAAGTATCGCAGGCCTGCGATACTTTAGAAAATGAGGCCCTTACTGGAGTGGAGGAATAGTCTAGTGGTTAGAGCAGTAGGTTACAAACCAGGTGAAACCAGGGTTCAAATCCCACTGTTGCTCCTTGTGACCTTGGGCAAGTCACTTTACCCTCCATTGCCTCAGGTATAAAGGTAGACTGTAAGCTCTCTGGGGATATAGCACAATACTTGAATGCTAATCCACTATGAAGTGCTAGAAAGCAGACTTTAAAATAAATGCCTAGGATAGTCAGCTTCACAGGTGTGCTGCTAAATGTATTCATGTCTTAAGGTTAGCCAGATAAGTTTATCCTGCTAATTCTAGGACTGCTCTCCTAAATGTTTCTGGCTATGTTAGCCAAATATTGGTGTTTAGCTAGCTATCTTAGGGCCTGCCTTGCTAAGGCTTTTCTCCCATTCTGTGCCTCGTAAATGAGGCCCTTAGTCAGATAACCTTCTCTGCCATGGAATGCCTGCCCTGTCCAGGGCTAATCGGATAACTTTTTAGCCAGTTTACACATTACCTGGCTCTCTTGGGGCCAGTCAGCATGGTGGGATTTGAAAATCCCACCATTTGTGTGGCTACATTCGATCTTAGCCAAAGAATGCTAAATATTAGCCTCTTTATATCTGGGAGGTCCAAATTCCAAAGCATTCAGCTGGCTAACTGAGAAGTTAGTTGGGTAAATGAAAATGTGGTCACTTATCTGGCTAAATTCTTGTCTGAAAATAAGTGATCTGGCTAGAATGTAGCCAGATAAGTTAGGGGAGTTCTGGAGGCATAACTGGGAGATAGTGCTGTCCTAAAGTTGGCTGGTTACGCTTTTCTGGCTAACTTTAAGATAGCCGGAGGTATTCAGTGGTACAGTTGTGCTGCTGAATATACAGTGCTAGTTAACCAGATAAGTTTATCCGGCTAACCTGCAAAGTCACACAGTGGTTGAATATGGACCGCAAAAGTGTATGTCTGACGTCTTTATGTTCTTATTCCACAGAATGACATTGTACTATGTTTGTAATACTAATTTAATGGTCCTCTAGGTTTGTTACCATTAAGCACCTGGTAACTCCTTTTAGCTAGTGCAGTATAGGTTAGGAAAAAGGGGGAGGTACCATTTCTTACAGCCCCACCCATTGAGGGAGCTGGATTGCCCATCCCATTGAGAGGATTTCTAAGCAAGTTTCCTGAAAGACTGGGGCAATGCAGTGAATTGGAGATTAGAGGATTTGGAACTTTTTCCTATGTTCAAATTTGTGGGCCTACTTGGAAGAACCAGGCACACCCTGCCTAGTGATCCAGAGCAACATCAGGGAGCTTCCCTCCCCGTCCACTAACTGACTGGTTGAGCTGGCACTCAGGTTTGATTTTTTTCAGGGTTTTGGACATTTTTACATAGCACGAAGCCTTGTGAGACTCCTGGGTGTCACCAGGATGGAAGGGCATGGGGAACCCTTTCCCTGGGTCTCCAGGATAAGGAAGATCTGCCCCACTGTAATCTTTTTTGGGGGTCCAGAGGAAACGTGTACTACAGTGAGCTGATTATCTCATTCCAGTAATTAGGGGTAGCTTCCGCATCTCTAAACAAGTTGTAAAGTGCATCCTGGAAGCTTGATACAAAGGAGCATTTTACTTTCCTCACAGCAATGAAAGTAGTACATAAGAACATAAGAACATGCCATACTGGGTCAGACCAAGGGTCCATCAAGCCCAGCATCCTGTTTCCAACAGTGGCAAATCCAGGCCATAAGAATCTGGCAAGTACCCAAAAACTAAGTCTATTCCATGTTACTGTTGTTAGTAATAGTAGTGGCTGTCAACTTAATTAATAGCAGGTAATGGACTTCTCCAAGAACTTATCCAATCCTTTTTTAAACACAGCTATACTAACTGTACTAACCACATCCTCTGGCAACAAATTCCAGAGTTTAATTGTGCGTTGAGTGAAAAAGAACTTTCTCTGATTAGTTTTAAATGTACCACATGCTAACTTCATGGAGTGCCCCCTAGTCTTTCTATTATCTGAAAGTCTAAATAACCGATTCACATCTACCCATTCTAGACCTCTCATGCTTTTAAACACCTCTATCATATCCCCCCTCAGCCGTCTCTTCTCCAAGATGAAAAGTCCTAACCTCTTTAGTCTTTCCTCATAAGGGAGTTGTTCCATTCCCCTTATCATTTTGGTCATACTTTTCTGTATGTTCTCCATCGCATTTATATCTTTTTTGAGATGCAGCGACCAGAATTGTACACAGTATTCAAGGTGCGGTCTCACCATGGAGCGATACAGAGGCATTATGACATTCTCCGTTTATTCACCATTCCCTTTCTAATAATTCCCAACATTCTGTTTGCTTTTTTGACTGCCGCAGCACACTGAGCTGACAATTTCAATGTGTTATCCACTATGATGCCTAGATCTCTTTCTTGGGTGGTAGCACCTAATATGGAACCTAACATTGTGTAACTATAGCATGGGTTATTTTTCCCTATATGCAGCACCTTGCACTTATCCACATTAAATTTCATCTGCCATTTCGATGCCCAACTTTCCAGTCTCAAGGTCTTCCTGCAATTTATCACAATCTGCTTGTGATTTAACTACTCTGAACAATTGTGTATCATCTGCAAATTTGATTACCTCTCTTGTCATATTTCTTTCCAGATCATTTATAAATATATTGAAAAGTAAGGGTCCCAATACAGATCCCTGAGGCACTCCACTGCCCACTCCCTTCCACTGAGAAAATTGTCCATTTAATCCTACTTTCTGTTTCCTGTCTTTTAGCCAGTTTGTAATCCACGAAAGGACATCGCTATCTATCCCATGACTTTTTACATTTCCTAGAAGCCTCTCATGAGGAACTTTATCAAATGCCATCTGAAAATCCAAGTACACAACATCTATCAGTTCACTTTTATCCACGTTTATTAACTCCTTCAAAAAGGTGAAGCAGATTTGTGAGGCAAGACTTGCCTTGGGTAAAGCCATGCTGACTCTGTTCCATTAAGCCATGTCTTTCTATATGTTCTGTGATTTTGATGTTTAGAACACTTTCCACTTTTTTTCCTGGCACTGAAATCAGGCTAACCGGTCTGTAGTTTCCCGGATCGCCCCTGGAGCCCTTTTTAAATATTGGGGTTACATTAGCTATCCTCCAGTCTTCAGGTACAATGGACGATTTTAATGATAAGTTACAAATTTTTACTAATAGGTCTGAAATTTCATTTTTTTAGTTCCTTCAGAACCCTGGGGTTTATACCATCCAGTCCAGGTGATTTACTACTACTTCAGTTTGTCAATCAGGCCTACTACATCTTCTAGGTTCACCGTGATTTGGTTCAGTCCTTCTGAATCATTATCCATGAAAACCTTCTCCAGTACGGGTACCTCCCCAACATCCTCTTCAGTAAACACCGAAGAAAAGAAATCATTTAATCTTTCCGCGATGGCCTTATCATAGAAGATCGACAGTAAAAGTTGTCAGACAATTGCAATCGATTCAAAAAAATTAGTTCCCTAATAATTTTTAGTCCGTGTCCCCTAATGCTTAATTTCAACCATATCCATTCAGTGGTTTCTGACTTCCACCATGTGTAGAGACAAACCAGTAGCTCAATAGATGCGCCATTGACAATGGACATTCTCATTCTGTTAAGCGCCCCAAAAAATGCATCACCAAAACTGGTGCCCTTGTTGCCAGTCTAACATGCAAGGCTAAGGGTAAAGAGAGTAAATGATTGCACAGTTCTTGAAAGTATTCCCGTTATGAAAGAACTGAAAACTCCCTTTCTCTATCCTAGCTGTTGTACCAAGAAGGGGGAAAATGTTGTTTTTAGGTTCATTACCTTGGAGAAGTGAATTCACTGGAAACCAAAAAAAGAATCCAATCTAATTCAAAGTGAGTATATGCAAATGTCTTACAAATACAATATATCTGAATATAAAAATACAGTGGGTATGATTTATGAAGGCTTTTCCACATAGGCACAGAGTAAAAGAAAACTCTTTATAAATCAAATTCAAATGATGTCTTTTGATTTTGGTCTCTTTCAAAAAGAGATGGAGAAACAAATGTCTTATAACATTTTGAAACTCTGGTAACAAACTGTATGACTTTTGGCAGGCGCTGGTTTGTCCTAAGGAGTTCTTTTCTCCGTTTCACCCTTAAATCAATTCCTTTCTTTTTACAATATAGGTGCATTGACAATTGAATGATGCACTACTTTAAACTGACAGACTGTGATTGTGTATTCCTTTATTTTAGATAATTTTTCAAATTCTTTTTCATTGGTATGTTTGTAGTTTGTTTTAGACTATTTTATTAGTAGACAATAACACATTAAACATAGCTGATTGTTTCTAATTTTTGGCAATTGTGGAGCTCTTGTGGATTTGCCAGGGTTTGTTACAGCAACCTGTGGCTCCACTGACTTCAGCTGAGCACATCATGTGTGGCAAACTCCAGTGACTCCACTGGGTGCCACATATGGACCGCACTTAGAAGCATCTGGCACTATATGAGAAAAATCATTTTTAAATTTAAAGTTAAATATGCTGGTGCATGAGCTAAGTAGTTCTTCTGGTTTGCTATATAAATATATAATTAATCTACAGAATCTTCTTAATACTAGGCAATTCATTTATGTGTTTTCTTATCTTAAACATAAGATTATCAAAAGTCCTCGATACTACTGTAGGTGGTTGTTGCTTCTTTTCAGCTATTGATGAAGAGCTGCCTTTATTTCTGACCCTTTTGGGGCTACACTTTTATTTACAGAAGGAAAGTAAAAGGCTGAGGAGAAATGCCCATGTGTCCTGTAAATGTGAACAAATTCTGATTTTTATTACTGCTTGAGAAATGTCAGTAATTGGTAGCTGCACAAGAATACAGTCACTTTCTGGATGACAATTCAGTGGAAATTTAGTGGATACATTAAGTGGTAAAGCTTCTCCCTTCTTTTCAGCCAGTAATAATATTTGAATTCATTTATGATTTGCAGTCGCAGACAGCACAGAGCTAAAGAGAAAAAAAGGCTCTCCTTTCATTTTTCATTTAAATGTGTCGCCACAAAATGAAAGGGGTAAAGAAAGCAGCAGCAGCAAAGAAGCAATAGGTGTACAGCATGGAGGACTTATCAAAGTTAGGCAAATTATTTTCAAGATTTAAAAAAAATTAAATAGCTCCCCCCATAGAAAAATGAGGGGTCCTGCAACTTAAAATATGTACAATAGCAATCTGAGTCCGACAAGTGGAAGTGCAAAAATCAAAATGAGGTAGAAAATCAAGATGGCATCTTCATAATGCAATTGTTTAATCTTGGGGGAATTCTGTGGAAAAGAAAATTAAAAATTCTGCAAAATTTTGAAGACTTTATTAAATAACACAATATCATTATTTTCTTTGTGTAATAATTAATAATGTAATACAGAAAAATGTTTTCACTCAAAGATGCTTAGGAGATAATTTTGAAAGGAGTTAAGCATGTAAAAATGTAACATACTATTGTAGCAATTTTCTAAAGCCAACTTACACATGTAAAGTACAGTTACATGTAAAAAAAAAAACAGTTTTAAGCATGTAAATCCTTTTGAAAATTGCCCCATAACCTTTTATCTTTTTTAGAAGTATTTTTCCATCATAAGGCCTGGCCCTGCTCCCTCAAATCACTTTATCCTTCTGCCAGGCTAGACCTGCAGCTTTTCCCTTCCCCAGGCTCAACCTCTTCTCTCTCCCCTTTTTGTCTTGAACCCTTCCCTAGGCTTGATCTCCCCCTCTCCCTGGGGTCAGTCCCTCAGCTTTTCCTCCCCCATCCCCAGCTTTCTCTCTTTTCCCCCCTAGGCTTAACCCCACCCCCTATTTCTCATTCCAGTCATACCCTGGCAATGCTCTCAGCTTTCTCACTCTGGTCCTTCCCCCCAGGCTTGACTCACCTCCTCATCTCTCTCTATCTCTCTAGCCCTGGAGGCCTAACCCCCAGTTATCTCACTTTCCCCTTCCCCGACAAGACCCCAGATTTCTTTCTGCCTCCCAGCCAGGCTTGATACCCTCGCTAGCTTTCTTTCTCTTCCCCACCAGGCTCAACTCAAACCCCCCCCCCCCAACCTCCCCTGCATTTACTGCTTTCCAATTCCCCATTAATGTTTTTTTATATCTTTCTTTTCAAACTAGAGTTCAAAGCTTGTTACAGTAAATTAGGATTAGTTCTCTCTCTCTCCACCAAACCCCCAGCAAGAGCCCTGCTACTGTAATCTTCCCAGGCTTAATGCCCCCAGCTCTCTCTGCCCCAAGCATGAATCCCCTCCTCCAGTTATCTTGTTCACCCCACTGCCAAACAAGATCTGCAGCTTTCTCTCAGCCCCACTAAACTCAAACCTTCCTTCCCTGCAAGACTACCCCCCAGCTTTATTTTACTGTTCCTCCCTCCCCCAGGCTTGAGCCCCTCCCCAGGTGTCTCTCTGCTCCCTGTTCCCCCAATTCTCTCTAACTACTGCCTCCAAGCTACTCTCTAGCTGTCTGTTAGGCTTCATCCCCCCCCCCCCCACACACACACACACACACACACATACACACTTCTTCCTTCTCTATTGGAAGCCCACTGCTGCAATCTCTTCTCCAGGCCAGACCTGGCACTACCAGGTGTGCAAATTGTGCAATTGCATGGAGCAATACACGGGGGGGGGGGGGGGGCACTGCAACTGTGGTGGATGGGTCCACCAAAGGGAGCAGAGAGAGACCCATACCGCCACCGGTTGACCCCCATCCCACTAGAGGTGGAAGAAAGGAGAGGCCCTTGCAGCCACCAATGGACCCCATCCCACTGGAGGTGGAAGAAGGGAGAGGCCCTTGCAGCCACCAATGGACCCCCATCCCACTGGAGGTGGAAGAAGGGAGAGGCCCTTGCAGCCACCAATGGACCCCCATCCCACTGGAGGTGGAAGAAGGGAGAGGCCCTTGCAGCCACCAATGGACACCATTCTACCAGCAACGGAAGAAGGGAGAGACCCATGTGTCTACAGGTGGACCCCATCACACCAGTGGCAAAAGAAGGGAGAGGCCTCCACTCCTTGCATTGCTAGATGAGCATAGAGAAAGTGCTATCACCACTGTTGAATACCAGTGTTGCCACATGAGGAGCCACAGAAAGGGCTCCTACAGCTGAGGAATTAATCCTATCTTCCTCCCCCCAGCAACCGAGGCACCAGGTGGCAGCAGCAGTGTGAGGAGTAAGAGAGCCCCTGCCTGTCTAGGTTGCTTGTGCGTGTGTGAATGGGAGCCTGCCCAGGATGGATGGATGTGAATGAAAGCCTGCCTTGGGATGGATGAGTGAATGGGAGGCTGGATGGGTGTGAATGGGAACCTGTCTGGGATGAGTTGGTGTGAATGGAAGCCTGTCTTGTTGTATGTGTGTGAATGGGAACCTGCCTTGGGAGGGGTGAAAAACGTTTGTGCCACCCCCACTAATCCATGACAAACTCAAGATGAATGGATAGCGAGGAATCTTTCCATTCTTTTGTTTTAATTAATGAGTGTTTGTGTCTATTTTGAAATATTTTATTGCTGTTTGGAAAATTTGTAAAACATTTTATATGAGTTCTTAAATATTGCATGTTATTTTAATCAACTAACAATAGAGGAGGATGTGAACTCACTCACACTGAAACAGTCAATACACTAAACAAGAGTATGGGAGTAGAATATTCAAAGAGATAATTTTAATAAGCAAAATGTCATTCAGTAAGGTGCTCACATAGCTCCATATTTGCTCGCAAATATATTAGCATGCAGAATGGTCCAAATAAAATAAAGTTTATAAAAGAGGTTCCAAGCAAATGCATCTGCTGACACGACTATGTTTTGCCTGCGGCTTTTTAAGGAATGACTAAAGCTAGAGATACCTTAAGGGGCAGATTTCAAAAAGTACATGCGCGGCGTACATTTGTGCGCGCTACCCGGCATGCACAAATGTACGTCCGATTTTATAACATGCAAGTGCAGCCGCGTGCATGTTATAAAATCAGAGGGCGTCACACGCAAGGGGGTGCACACTAGTGCACCTTGCGCACGCCGAGCCCTTGGGGAGACCAACTGGCTTTCCCCGTTCCCTCCCCCACCTTCCCCTCCCTTCCCCTCTCTGTTCCGCCCCCAGCCCAAAAAAAAACCAACCCAGTACCTTTATCTCACAAGTTACGCCTGCCAGCCGACTGCTGGCGCGTGATCCCCTGGCTCAGTGGCCTTGCAGAGGCCTCTGGCCACACCCCTGGACCACCCATTTTTTCAAGCCCCGGGACTTTACGCACGCCGCTGGGCCTTTTGATAATAGGCCCGGCGCGCATAATCTCCCTACGCACGTAAATCCTCTGAAAATCTGTCCGTAAGGGTTTACATATGTGACCAAATGCAAAGAGCAACGTTCACTAAGTCACCTTAGTGAATGACATTTTCCTTATTAAAATGATTTAATGTTATTTAATCATCATCGTTTTGGCAATATTCTTTTTATTAGTATGGTTTGTTATGATTTATATTTCTTGATTTTGTTTGATTTATGAGGACTAGTGATGTTTCAGTTTTTCTATTGCTTCATTTCATACAGAGTCTAGTTTGTTGCAGTTTCCAATTCAGTTTCTGCCTACACATTTCTATTTATACTTTATAGTCTCTTTATTCTGTATTTGGTGAAGGTCTGTCTGTGTTCTGCATGTGTAAGTAAGGTGAAGTATTCTACTAACATTAAGTTTCTGTGTAGGGACTTATAGCAGACTGTTTTTTCTCTGCTTTCCTAATAGAAGGTGTTTTAGGGCCTGGTGTAATATTTGCCTTTCTTAAATAGGGCTATTCCTAATACTTAATGCTGTTTTGGTATGGGAAGTTTACTATATTTTTGTCAAAGTTATCCAAGGGCCAAACCTACACCTAATACACGTTACACTAGGCCTAATACCATACAGGTTCCAAGTGTCTTTTTTTTACAGGGTTTTCTGGGTGATACCACAGCAGTGCATGTTTTTCTATACAACAAACTGGTGCTGGCTACAGGGCCCAGATGACAGCAATTTTATGTACCAATAGGTGGAGCAGGAGCCCCTGGGGTTCACTCCTGCACAATTTAGGGATTTTGAACCTGTGGATGGGATAAAATAGGCTCAGGGACTGTGTCAATTTTCATAATTTGGATTGCTGGTGGGAGCAGGAATATTTTCTGCAGCGAAGAGGGGGCCTAGGTCAGAGAGTGAGAGAGTGATTCTTTTGCGTGTTGATTATTGGGGAAAATAACAAAAATTTTGTGTTAAAAAAAACAACACAGGGAGGGGGGCAGCACAGTAAGTTTTCACACAGGGCAGCAAAAATGCTAGCACCAGCCTTGCTTCAGGTCCTCGCAAGTCAGCAACTGCAGCTACAGTCTCATTTGTCTTCCAGCCTGCAAAGGCCGACGTTGATACTGACATTTCTTTCTTACGGCCACATGGGCTGATGCCGATGAATTTTCCTAGTCCCCATGCTGAATTCTGCAAGGCAAATGCAGAATTCTGCATGGGAGGAAAATTCTGCACAATTTCTTATGAATTGGCTGCATCGCCTAGAGCACTGTTGAGATGAAAACTCAAGATGATGTTGGGGTCAACATCATCTTTTAAAATTATTGTGGAGGCCAAAAGGAAGATTTATTCAGGAATTATTGTGAAGGCTGATGATAGTCTCATGGTATTGTTGAACATTGTGAAATATTTGTTAGGGCATGATAAAGATGAGTCTATGGGATATAAGAACTTGGATTGTGAGATGTTGGCAACATTTTTCCAGGAGAAAGTTAGGAAACTGAAGGATGATTTGGGATAGGATGAAGAAGTTGGAGAGGAGGTTGAAAGTGATAGGAGGAGTGCAACTGACGGATAAGAAATACAGACACAGGTGTTATTATGTTCAGTCTAGATGTATTCCACACATTAAGAAAGTCTAGATGTATTCCACATATTAAGAAAGGTGGAAAGAAGGCAAAATGATTACCGGCTTGGTTAAAAGGGGAGGTGAAAGAAGCTATTTTAGCCAAAAGATCTTCATTCAAAAATTGGAAGAAGGAACCAACAGAAGAAAATAGGATAAAGCATAAACGTTGGCAAGTTAAACGTAAGACATTGATAAGACAGGCTAAGAGAGAATTTGAAAAGAAGTTGGCTGTAGAGGCAAAAACTCACAGTAAAAACTTTTTAAAATATATCCGAAGCAGAAAGCCTGTGAGGGAGTCTGCTGGACCGTTAGATGATCGAGGGGTTAAAGGGGCACTTAGAGAAGATAAGGCCATCACGGAAAGATTAAATGATTTCTTTGCTTCGGTGTTTACTGAAGAGGATGTTGGGGAGGTACCCGTAATGGAGAAGTTTTTCATGGGTAATGATTCAGATGGACTGAATCAAATCACGGTGAACCTAGAAGATGTGGTAGGCCTGATTGAAAAACTGAAGAGTAGTAAATCACCTGGACCGGATGGTATACACCCCAGAGTTCTGAAGGAACTAAGAAATGAAATTTCAGACCTATTAGTAAAAATTTGTAACTTATCATTAAAATCATCCATTGTACCTGAAGACTGGAGGATAGCAAATGTAACCCCAATATTTAGAAAGGGCTCCAGGGGCGATCCGGGAAACTACAGACCTGTTAGCCTGACTTCAGTGCCAGGAAAAATAGTGGAAAGTGTTCTAAACATCAAAATCACAGAACATATAGAAAGACATGGTTTAATGGAACAAAGTCAGCATGGCTTTACCCAAGGCAAGTCTTGCCTCACAAATCTGCTTCACGTGTTTGAAGGAGTTAATAAACATATGAATAAAGGTGAACCAGTAGATGTAGTATACTTGGATTTTCAGAAGGCGTTTGACAAAGTTCCTCATGAGAGGCTTCTAGGAAAAGTAAAAAGTCATGGGATAGGTGGCGATGTCCTTTCGTGGATTGCAAACTGGCTAAAAGACAGGAAACAGAGAGTAGGATTAAATGGACAATTTTCTCAGTGGAAGGGAGTGGACAGTGGAGTGCCTCAAGGATCTGTATTGGGACCCTTACTTTTCAATATATTTATAAATGATCTGGAAAGAAATACAACGAGTGAGATAATCAAATTTGCAGAAGACACAAAATTGTTCAGAGTAGTTAAATCACAAGCAGATTGTGATAAATTGCAGGAAGACCTCGTGAGACTGGAAAATTGGGCATCCAAATGGCAGATGAAATTTAATGTGGATAAGTGCAAGGTGATGCATATAGGGAAAAATAACCCATGCTATAATTACACAGTGTTGGGTTCCATATTAGGTGCTACAACCCAAGAAAGAGATCTAGGCGTCATAGTGGATAACACATTGAAATCGTCAGTTCAGTGTGCTGCGGCAGTCAAAAAAGCAAACAGAATGTTGGGAATTATTAGAAAGGGAATGGTGAATATAACGGAAAATGTCATAATGCCTCTGAATCCTTGAATACTGTGTACAATTCTGGTCGCCGCATCTCAAAAAAGATATAATTGCGATGGAGAAGGTACAGAGAAGGGCTACCAAAATGATAAGGGGAATGGAACAGCTCCCCTATGAGGAAAGACTAAAGAGGTTAGGACTTTTCAGCTTGGAGAAGAGACAGCTGAGGGGGGATATGATAGAGATGTTTAAAATTATGAGAGGTCTAGAATGGGTAGATGTAAATCAGTTATTTATTCTTTCGGATAATAGAAAGACTAGGGGGCACCCCATGAAGTTAGCATGGGGCACATTTAGAACTAATCGGAGAAAGTTCTTTTTTACTCAACGCACAATTAAACTCTGGAATTTGTTGCCAGAGGATGTGGTTAGTGCCGTTAGTATAGCTGTGTTTAAAAAAGGATTGGTTAAGTTCTTGGAGGAGAAGTCCATTACCTGCTATTAAGTTAATTTAGAGAATAGCCACTGCCATTAGCAATGGTAACATGGAATAGACTTAGTTTTTGGGTACTTGCCAGATTCTTATGGCCTGGACTGGCCACTGTTGGAAACAGGATGCTGGGCTTGATGGACCCTTGGTCTGACCCAGTATGGCATTTTCTTATGTTCTTATGTTCAAGTCTGCATGACTGAGTTTGATCAGCTGTCTTTGCTGGAACTTAAATCTTTTTTGAGCATGATTAAACCATCTCATTTTCTGTTGGATCCTTAACTTCTTTTTTTGTTTGTAGGCTTACTTTTTTGGCTGTTAAAGTTGGTGAATTCCTCACTTTTGGAGGGATGTGTTTCTATAGTTTTAAAGAAAACTTGTCTGATGTAACGGTATAGAAATGTTAATAAACTAAACATTTAAAAGAATAGTAAATTAGATTCAAGAGTTTTAGTAACTATAGAACAGTTTTGAATATATCATTTGTGGCTGAGATTGGAATCTGGACTTTATATTTGGGATTTTTTAGCTCTGTCTCTGTTGCACTTATCTAATTACTGACTTTATCTGCATAATTTTTATAACCTGTGTATTAGCGGAGATGGGCTTCCATTTCCCACATATGTCTTAAAACAGCTCCACTTCACTTGCCTTCAGATTTTGGTCCCATTCAAGTGAAGCATTTAATAACATCCAACCCCACTAGCTAATTAATCCAGCTGATTCGTTCACTGCCAGGTTTATCAGGATTAAGAAAAAAAAGTGTCTGTGTATATATATATTTTGAGAGTAATTTAGAATCCAATTTAAATATTTCCACCACTAAATGTCTGATTTGTAACCTTTTCTGTTAAGAATATGAGCTGCAGTTGACTGAACAATAGTGATGGAGAATAAGTGATACCAAACAAGAAGACATCAATATTTAATATCTTTTTGTTGTGAGTGCAGACAGACGCTTGAGAGCGTGAGCCCTTGTGCCACGGTGCAACCCACACAATCCCAGGGCAGGCCGTAATCCACGCTGCTGGTAGGCAAATGCATCCGGGCACAGGCTGGCTGAAACAGGAATACTCTGTCTTGGCTTTGAATTGGAAGACTCTTGGCTTGGTATAAAAACACCTGGACTTGGAACCAAGAACTCTTGGAAGTCCAACACGCAACAGGAACTGAGACCCAGCAATGGAATGCTGATCTCTGAGATAGTCCTCCGACCACTTGAAAGCCCTTTCGGACTGCCTCTTGGAAGAGGTTTGTGCATGAGAACACAAGACAAAGACTCTGAAGACTTGGACAAG
This sequence comes from Rhinatrema bivittatum, assembly GCF_901001135.1. Lineage (NCBI taxonomy): Eukaryota > Metazoa > Chordata > Amphibia > Gymnophiona > Rhinatrematidae > Rhinatrema > Rhinatrema bivittatum. Next base: position 50,592,238 of record NC_042623.1, on the reverse strand, counting down.
ATGAAGGTTCTGAGGAGGTCCAGCACTGCTGCACACCCTACACAACCTGTGGGCTGGTCGCAAACCACAACATAGCAGTGCAGGCACTGGACTCAGGAAGAAAGCAAAAGCTGAAACTAGACTCCAAAAACCGGGGACTGGACTCAGGAACTTGAATTCAGGAACTGTGACACAGACTCAGATTTTAAAAACACAGAATGACTTCCAAAGACTTGAACCAGCAATGAAGCCTCTAGACAGGACAAACCTCAGGAGCCCAAAAATGATGAGACCAGGAATGAAGACATGGATTCCAGAACAAGGCAAAGACTTGGATACCAGGAACAAAATGAAGACTTGAATTCAGGAATAAAGGTGAAGACGTGGATTCAGGAACAAGATGACATGACCAATGGAGCCCGGAGACCAGGAACAAAGAACAAGATACATGGAAGGTGAGAGCAAACCATTGCAAAGGCCAGGAGCAAACCATTGCAAAGGCCAGGAGCAAAGACTGAAGAACCCTTTTATAGACTGCAGGAAGAACGTCATCAGAGGGCCGTGAGACTTTCCCTCTGTGGTCCCTTTAAATTCTAAAGAGTGTGCATGTGCCCAGGGAGATGCTAGTGTGCCCTGGAATCGTCGGTGGTCCAGGCCATGAAGAACAAGGCAATGACAATGATATCACACAGCTGCGGAGTGACAGCATAGGTCTGCGGTGACGATGGCATTCCAAGGCTGCACAAAGAGCGTGTTATTGTTTGTAAGGTTTTGGGTTGAACCTTGGACACTGTGGCTGCTGACCACACCCACGGGGGGAAGTCCCATGAGGGACCACAGGTCAGGCTCAGCTTAAGACACACTACACAGATAGATCTTTTATTAACAGTATTGAGGAGCCACCAGAGGTGGCAGTAGTGAGCAGCGATGAAGCCCAGCTAGGCTTGTAGTCCCTCAGGCTCTGGAACAGCGATCCCACAATGGCTGTGCTGTAGTGGAGAGAATCTGAGATAGTGAGTACAATGAAGTATATGCAGGGTTCTGGAATAGAGCCTTGTTGGTTGAGTACTCACACAGCGGTTTCTCTCGGTAGGAATCACAGGAGCTGGAATAGAGGCAGGCCCTCGAGGAAAGAGTACCTGGTTCCAGGGAACAGCTCTGAGAGAAGTAGATAGTAACTCACTGATGGTGTAGGCAGCGGTATCTTCCAGACAGAAGTGAAGTCCAGGCAGCGAGTCCGGGAACATGGGCCCTCGAGGAGCGAGTACCGATTCCAGACAGCGACCCAAGAAGCAGGTACCCCAAATAGAGTAAGTCCAATAATGGAGAGGCAGAGTAGCTAGGTATGGAGAGCGAATCCCATCCGTAAGGAGTTCCAGTACGAATACCTGACCTTGCTAACTCGATTAGCTAGCAGTAGTGTAGGCTTTTTGTATCTGGGATGCGTGACGTCATCACAGGGGGACGCCCCTGAGGTTCGTGCCAAAGAAAGTATTTGAAGCAGGGCCGCGCAGCATGTGCGCCCTAAGGCAGCTGGACAGCATGGCGGGAGGCAGCGCCCAAGCCGGACTGGGGACGCCAGAGAGGATGGAATGCAGACGCTGCGGCAGCCAAATGTCCGTCAACCGTGGGAGGAGTCGCCAGAGAGTTAAGGAGGGCGGAGTGGAGACGTCGGGCAGCGACAGTCATAACAGAGCAGGGGCATTGGTGGCACCTGAGGAGGTGAGTGAGCTGCGTGTGGGCCTGTCCCGCAAGTGGGCATCGTAACACTTTTTCAGCTTTGGCCAAATCAAAGACAAAAAGGTCAGAAGTATTTTCAAAACTTAATATGAAATCTTGAATTTGGATGTGATGAGTGCCACTGAAGCTTGCAGGCCAGCTTTGTAAGCATTTCCCTGTGCAAAGAAGTAGAGATTTTTCACAATATAAGAAAGTAAATCACCTACTCATTTCGGATTTTTGAAGGGGGTTATGTGACCAGGAAAAAAAAAGTCAAATTATTTTTCAAAAGAATGCACTTTTCAGCCATTAAGGGGGCGGGATGGGTGGACTTTGTGATCAAGAAATATATAAGAGAAATATATGTATCAAAAGTATGAGTAAGGCCTCATCTGAAACAGTGTAATCATGTTTAACAGCAGCAGCTGAAATAAATCTGGGTTTGAATAAATTAGTAAATATTGATTGAGGAGAGAATAAAAAGCTAATGTGCTATAAAATTACTAATGTTTTTGGGTTTTTTTTAGAGAGAAAATGAAATTATTTAAAAAGAAAATTGTAATGACAGATTTTTTAGTTTTTGGACCTTCATGAAAAATTAGATATGCCTCAAGCAAGATTTAGAAGAGTCTAAAGTATGGAAGCTGTGGTGGAGTCATTTGATGAGGTGATGCCTCGGTTGGATATGTGTTAGTTATGCCAGTGCATTCGATCTGGTTGATCATTCAGTTTTGATTATTCATTGTTTAGAGCTTGGGTTAAAGTGTTAAAGAGGATTATGGCTTTCTTAAAAGGAAGAGTTCAGACTGTAGTTTTTCAGAGAACTAATTCAACATTTAGAAAGGTCCAGCAAGGAGTACCTTAGGGTTCCTCATTGTCTGTTACAATGTTTTTTGACACCACTGTGTAGTTCTTTTGGTTTTATATTATACATTTATGAGGATGACATACAAGTGGTGGCTCCACTGGGCAAGGATTGTGATGAGGCTATTAGGTGGCTGAATGAACGTTTGCAGACAGTAGGAGAATGATTAAGGAAGAATGGATTGGTTTTAAATTCGAGTAAAACTGAACTGTTGCAGATAGGACTAGGTAGTAATCAAGTCTGGCCTTGTGATGAATGTTCGGCTTTGTTCTGGTGGAGGAAGTAAGAGCCTTGGGAATTAAGTTAGACTCTCTGTTAACATTGGAGAGACAGATAGCACATGTTGCAAGGAATGCCTGTCTGAGACAAAAATTGGTCAGACAACTGAAACCTTTTATGGAAACTAACAAATTAAAAATGGTGACATATGCATTGGTTTTGTACAGATTGATTATTGCAATCAGCTTTATCCGGGGTTACCTAGTAAAGCTATTAGAAAATTGCACGTTATTCAGAACACCGCAGTGCACTTAATAATGGGTTCCTCTCTGTGAATTCCAGCAGCTCCATTGCTTATGAAACTGCATTGGTTGTCCATTGTGATGCAATGTAAGTTTAGGGTGCTGAAAAATATCTGTCCTCCATATCTTAAGAATCATCTGAATTGGTACTGTAGTAGTCGTAACCTGATATTAAATCAAAGGTATCAGCTTCACCTTCCTTAGATCAGAGCTTACCAGCATATGTGTTTACAAAATCAGGCTTTATTGTGGAATAAGCTTTGGAATGATTTACCACTTCAGCTAAGAGAGGAAGATGTATTGAAATTTCAAAAAGAGTTAAAAATGTGGCTGATGTCCCTAAGGAAGTGTTTCAGCAAATGGGTAACAGCTTGATGAAGGAAGGAAGCAATATATGTATTGTTACTGTTTTATTTAATGTGGTGGTTTATTAGTATTAATGTACTGAATGTTATTTTATTGTACATCGCTTTGGGCAACTTTTAATCTGGAAAGTGATTCATAAATACTGTTAAATAAATATATTGTGCACAAGTGCGCAACGCAGACTTGCTCAGAAACAATTTTTTTAATTTATTTTATTTATTTATTTAAAATCTTTTCTATACCATCGTTAAGTAGTATACCATCACAACGGTTTACAATGAGGCACATATATACTGCTTTGGAAAATATATAAGTTAATACTATCTATAGGAAGTGCCATTAGAGTCCAGTAACATAGTTTAGTAATAAAGGCTATTTGTAAAGTATTAAAAATATTGTCCTTTTTCTACGTTTCACAGATTTAATTTCATATATAACTCTATTGGAGTGTATGTTTTGTTTTGCTCAAACACACTTATTGAGCAGACAAGTGCTGCGTTTTGATGTTCTGCTGCCCGGTTTCTTACTCTACTAATCACCGCTCTCTTTGTAAAAGGCTTGCTTGAACAGCCAGGTTTTTAAACTCTTTTGGAAAAGTTTAAAATCTCCCTGTAGTCTGATTTCTAAGGGCATGATGTTCCACAGTATTGGTCCGGCTAAGGATAGAATGGTATATTGGTACTAGCAAGCTAATAAGATTGGAGCTCTTTATCAAATTATTTTATGGGGTAATTTCATACCTTCCCATACTGGTATAAAGTCTGCGGATACTTTTTACCCAGAGACTTTACACTAATTTTCAAAGCAAAAGTGCATTGCTTATTTTAACAGATTGAACATGACAAAACAGTGAATATGGCATGTGCAAACGTTTTGACACCCTACTTTTTTTTTTAACAGTTGTTAAGGCCCAAAATATTGGTTGATTTGAGAAGCCTTCAATTAGGTGAAGACAATTTCATGGTTGAACAAATGCTCTGGCCCTTCTGTCCTCTCAGATTGTGATTGTTGTTCAGTCTACTTTCAAATTCTATAGGCTCCTCAAAGCAACTATCTGAGCGTTTAAAAATTAAGATATTCTGGATTTGGGCTGCTATTTGCTATTACAGGATCTGGTTTTGCCTATTGACACTCCTTCTGAGGCTCACTAGCTCTGCCCCTATCTGTCCAAGGTATTTCCCATGGCTTCTTTGCAGCTGGTCCAGCTGCTCATGCATGGTCTCCTCTGGTGGTTGGGGTGTTGATGGTGATGGTAGTGGTGGTGGTGGCATGCTGGTGCTGGGATTTCAGCCTCCAAAATTGGCATGAGTGGGCTGGCACTGTGGTGTGCTGTTTTGAGGTTCTGTAGAATGTGGGGGCTCCCACTCAAGGCTTGTATCCTCCATGAAGGCTGTCAGAGAGACAGTGAGTGTGCTGCCAGAACTCAGGTGGGGCAACATCGACAATGGGTCCTGAGCCTGTGCAAGTTGCTGCTGGTCCCTGGGGCTTCCTGGCTGGGACCAGCAGCTTCATGGGCAAGAGCTGTAGAAACAAAACATAAGACACAAGTACCAATGGCAACAAATATCCTTTTTTCATTTGGCATCAGAGGTGTACTTTGCTTCTTAGCATTGTGAGCATCTTATGCCAAATTATGTGTATATCCATTACTGCCTGCCCATTTTCAAATGAGGTGAACTTACTGGCTGTGGCTTGTGTGCTGTCCAGCCACTCAGCCATGCCTTCAAAGACATCTGGTCCCAGCCTTTCCATGAGGCGCTTCTCCATGGAGAAGGGGACAAGGGGCTCCTCCTCTGGTCCGCCAAAACTACTTGTTTCTGGCCGCTACCTTGCCTTTCAGCTGCACTTTTGGCACGGTACCTGTGGGCCACCTGCTCCCTGCTTCTTGGGACACCGCTGCAACTGGTGATGGCTTGGGCAATGTTCAGCCCTTGGCTGCCTTTGATGTCTTGGCTGCCCGGTTGCCAAACAGCATGGCATAATTCTGTAGGACCCCAGCAATCACTATATCATTCTCCTGCATGCTAAACTTGTTAGCCCTGATACGAACCCGTGGTGCTGCCTGGCTGCCAGAAGGGGGTGCCACTTCCTCTTCTGGAGAGGTGTCCTCCCTTTCCTCACTCTCCCTCTCGCTTCGCTCTCCCCTCCCTTCCGCCCCACCCTCTCCTCCTTCTGCCCTGCCATCTCCCTTCCGCTCTGCCCTCTTTATTTCTATCCCTAGCCTGGTGTTCTTCATCCTCGCCTGCCTATCCCCTTCGACCTCCGCCCTTCTCCTATCTCTTCCCTCCTGCCTGACTCTACTCCTGTCCCTGTTCTTACTCCTACTCCTCCTTCCCCTAGCACTCCTGCCCTGGCCCTCCCACATCCTCTCCACCCTCCTACCCCTCTTCTCTGACACCTCACCTCTCCTCTCTCCCCATGCATCTCACGCTCCAACCTCTGCACAACCTCCACTCACCTCCACATGCCTCTTTGACTCCTCCTCCACACACCTGCACTCCACCACCTCCACTCCTCCACAGAACGACAAACTGGACTAACAAAGAAAAACTTTCACTACAACAAAAAAGACAAAAGACCTAGGTAAAGGGAAACATGGCAACAAAAGACAGGACAACTCAATTCAGGAAATCAAAATCTCCTCTACATTCCAACTAAGTAAAAAAAAAAACCTCCTCTCCTCTCTTTCCAACACCTGACATGCCCTGAAATAGGTAAGTGCAGGAAGCCAGTATATATAAACAGAAAAAATAATGCACCACTCACTAATTAATGCTCATCGCAGTTACAGAATACAGCGTGCGATTGCGTAACGTGACATGTGATTGCGCAACACAGCATGCAATACCACAGTACCACATGCATTACTTAGCAATGCGATCCAGCTGCCTGAAAATTATTCTAGCTATGCCCTTTTTTATATTGCGGTGGCTATTTTCACTATATTTATAGCAAAATGATGACTCTAGGTCTTAGCCGGATAAGTGATGATATTCAGCTAAATTAGGCCTGGATTTATCAAAATGCGATAAGTATCGCATGCGATAGCAAAAGGGGCATGGTTTATGCTAATATACAGTTTATTGCAATTTGTGCTAATTACCTCTGCGAAGAGCTAAGTTAGCACAAATTGCGATAACCTTTTCAGACTTTGCAATAAGTGCCCGACCTTTTGCTTTTCCTGCATTCAACCACTGAGGGACCATTGTTGAGAGAGAGAGAGAGACTGAGACTAGCCATAATGTTGTCTCCCTAGATAGGTATGTGTATCCCTGGCCTGATGGAGTCTCTACCTGGGTAACATCAAGCTCGGTTGAGAGAACATTGCACAAATCTCATCTTTGGGTGAGTTTTCTCACTCCGAAGGCCATCAAATCTTCACAAGAGACCTCTGTTCTGTTCGTACGTCTCACGTTGAATGTCAAAGTGGCCCCTAACCCCCTTCACTAATCTCTCTCTCTCTCCCCTAGGCTGGTGCTCCAAGAGACGTGTTTGCATGCAGTAAGGGCCTATTACATGCGTTAACGGGGCTTTTCACATGCGATAAGCCCTTAACGCCTTAGTGCATTTTGATAAATGAGGGGGTTAGTTAGCCTGATAACGTAGGCCTAAATTTATCAATCTGCAGTAAATATTGCATCTGATAGGAAAAGGGGCATGTTTTATGGTAATAGCCTATTTATTGCAATGTGTGTTATCTTAGTGCTTTGCATAGGTATTAACACAAAGTGGATTAATTTTTCACACTTTGTGGTAATGCCTACATAACTGTATTTTTGTGAGAGAGAGAAAGAGACTATCTACAAGGTCCTTTTAGTAGTTAGCTATTTATGCTACTATAGGAGGCCCACCTAGTAACTCGAGGTGAGGTTTAGGTAGTAGTGTAGGGGTTAGGGGCCACTTTTACATGCAGAATGAGACGTATGAACAGAACAGTACACTCTTGTGAAGATTTGATGTCCTTCGGAGTGAGGAAACTCGCACAATGATGACATTTGTACAATGTTCTCTCAACCTAGCTTGATGGACTCTCTACCTGGGTAGCATCAAGCTAGGTTGAGAGAACATTGTACAAATGTCATCTTTGTGCGAGTTTCCTCACGCCACAGGACATCAAATCTTCACAAATGTGTACTGTTCTGTTCGTATGTCTCACTCTTCATGTCAAAGTGGCCCCTAACCCCTACACTACTACCTAAACCTCACCTCGAGTTACTAGGTGGGCCTCCTGTATAGTAGTACAAATAGCTGCTTACTATGGTGCCATACTCAGAGTCTTCTCTTCCCCCCCCCCCCCTCCTAAAAATGGAAATCCTAATCCCTCCCCTTTTAAAAATTTGCATCGCACCATGCATTATGGTGCTTATCATATGTGTTAAGGCATTTTTCGTATGCAAAAATGCCTTAACACGATTTGATAAATAAACCTGTTAGCCGGGTTTATTCAGTGTTGTGTGGCGGAATATTCCTGCTGAGTTAGCTATGTATGTTTATCTGACTAACTATCTCATCCAGATAGTGGCTGAATATCTACCTCTTAGAGATTCCATGAAACATTCAAATTGGCCAGGGGTGCTAAACTTTTGCTTATAACTGTATATTCCAGCAGCATAGCCAATTAACATAGCTGCAGATGGGTTTCCATTTAACTGTTGACATGTTAGCTGAGGTTGACTTTATTGAGAAATATCATTCATCGCATTTATTCAGTGCTTAGAACTTCAACTAAAGCAACTTGCTTCAGTATTACATACAAATGTCAAATGTGGCATGTTAGAAATAATATATCATTTCAGATTTTTGTTATTGATACTCATTATATGTCAGAAAATTGACTGTCCTGAACTCCCTATTGTACAGTTTATAGCAGTTGGATGAATTATGTAGACCATTAGAATATATATTACAGCAATATTTAGCCTCATTTATATTTTTATTCATTAAAAAGAATAACTTTTAATACTGTATATACTGTATCTAAATTTACCATGCTTGCCCTTTCTGTTACATGTTGATTGGAGCTAATTGTTAGTTGTTTTTAATTATACATCATATCTTTTGTGTTGGAGACAAGCCAAAACGTGGATTATCTTTTAGTATGTAATTTACTGGGACAGTTTCCAGGCATTATGCCATAATAAGAAGCATGTGATGTAATTGTCATTATAATCAGAAAAGTAACATACCTTTGAAAAACATAATATTAAGAAAAATATTGCATTGTGTCCTGCCATGTGCCATTATTATGAAGATTTATTTCCATTCAGTCACTTAATTTCTTGCTATCTTTTACATAAAAGTGTACGTCTTTCATCATTGTGGTGTGACTTTGATGAGTATCTCCTTTGCTGGCAGAAAGCACAGTGGCTCATGAATATTTATATGATTCTTTTTTAGCTGATGAGTAGGCGTGTAAATATCTCTAGCAATTGCTTTAAACATGAGGAAAGACAACGTTGAAGTAGGCAACCCTATATTTCAAATTAAAGGTCAAATTCCTTATTGATTATTTTTCTGAAATAAAACTAGAATATGTATTTTAGATATATAATTAGAGAAAGTTATTTACTGTTCAGCATAAAGTGTTAGCTCTAGTAATAATTTAGTTTCATATAATTTTATGTTTAGTTTTATTTCACTTTTATACATTTTTTGATATGTTAATATTTCATGAATTAAATATAATTGGGCCTCATTCAGACCATTTTCTTTATCTGGAATTTTGTTTTGTTTATTCAGGCTGACTGTGAGTTAAGCATAATGGTAAGACCAGAATTCTATCTTACTTTAAACAGTGGGCTAAGCCTGGCAAGAAAATCCCATTTCAGTGTTTGTCTTGAATTATTAGTTTGTTCAGAAATAAGATGAAGCTTTGAGTCTCTACCCCAAAAATATATCTAGGTCTGTCTATTTGTATTGAAATTCCTGTTGAGGGTGTCTTTCAAAAACAGTATATGTAGAGGAATAGACATGCACCTAAAGAAAACCCATGAATTAAACGATCCTCCTTTGCAAGCATCTGTCTCTCATGCTGTGCTCTGTCCTGTGATCCTGTAGAAAAATCGTCAGCTTCTTTACTTCCAGTTGGAATTTCACTCCAGACTTTCTATTGTTGTGTGAATTCCAAAGCAGAGGCCAACCTTGAAAGAATAGTCCTTCAGAATCTGTTTGCTTAATATTCCAAGAAGCTTCCTTCCTCACTTGGCAGTGCACAATTTAGGAACCTCCTAACAAGGGTGGATTTACACAATCGATTGAAAGAGAAAATCAAATTGCTTACCTGTCATATTGGTACTTCAAAGAATATCACCTGTGTAGATCCATTTTCTCTTTGTTTTAGAGCTCCTTTGCAGATGCTTCAGTATGGAAAAGAATGAGATATGCACGGGGTGTCTTAAGTAGCATCAGTTAGATGGGCAAGTCAATCCCATAATTAGAAAATATAACCAAAAAGGAAAATAAGGAGAAAGAGATACAAATATAAATTGATTTTAGATTGGGCATCATGCATCAATCAATGCAGAGCTACTGAGAAGAATTACACAATCAATAACTGCTAAAAGCACACATGCTTAATTCATCAGTATATCATACAGTTTAAATCATAGATCCACATATCAAAGAAGAAATGGAGGAAAAAAAAGACAGCCAGAACATTCAGGCAATAAAAAAGTCCTAACAAAATCCTGACAATAATTGTCTGTAATAAGCATATGCAGTATATTCAAACGGTGCTGCATCTTCACAGGAAACATCTTTCAGTGAATCAGAGTTGCAGGTCTGAGGTCAGTAACTTGTTTTATCTTACAATAGCAACATAATTGGTTAATATATGTCCTTTCTGTTCACCACAGTTGTCTTACTTGTAAGCTATGAAAGAGAATTTAGGATGCCCCTGTCTAATGTCTGAGATCATGCTTAGAGCCTCATAGTAAAGAAATCTTTTTTTTTTTTTCGTTTTGTAAGAGTAACTTTCATTTGAGTTGTAGCAGGGGGAGGTTTTGCTTTACAGTAGTGTCAAACTTCCCTTCCAATCTTCTTAGGTTAGAACATAAGAAATTGCCATACTGGGTCAGACCAAGGGTCCATCAAGCCCAACATCCTGTTTCCAACAGAGGCCAAACCAGGCCACAAGAACCTGGCAATTACCCAAACACCAAGAAGATCCCATGCTACTAATGCCAGTACTAGTAGAGACCATTCTCACAGGACAAGCAGGATGGTAGTCCTCACATATGGGTGACATCACAGCATGAAGCCCAATCACGGAACACTTTTGTCAAAGTTTCTAGAACTTTGACTGGCACCTACTGGGCATGCCCAACATGGCATGCAGCCAGCAGGGGTCCCTCTTCAATCTTCTTTTTTCCACGCAGCAGTAGCCACGCGGGTTCAGGAACTCCACAGAGATTCCTGACAGGAATTTTCCTCACGGAATTACTAAAACCTTTCATACCCCACAGGGGTCCCTCCTTCAAATTTTTGTCTCCGCGGTACTCCGGTAAGTTTTTACCCATTTTCGGTCGATTCCCGTAGAGTTTGGCCCTCGCAGCCTACTGGCCGTCGACCGTACCTCGGCTTATTTTTTTCAGATCCATAATCTGATCTATAATTCAAATACTGTTTGGCTTCGTTCATTATTACGCATCTATAAACCTTCACGACAACTTCGTTCGATGGATAAATGCATTTTAGAAATTCCTTCTATCAAACTAGCAACCCTCGCTTTAACTTGAAAGCGTGCGTTCTCAATGGCCAGTCCAATCCAGTGGAATGCTTTACCTGATTATATTAGACTGACAGCTAATCATAATGAATTTAAGAAAAAACTGAAAACATGTCTCTTCACTAAAGCATTTAACACTCAGTAACCCAATCTGTTGATTTACTTATTTATTTATTTAGAAACTTTTATATACCGGTATTAGTAGTGGACATCATACCAGTTCACATCTCAACAAATAGATATGGAAAAATACATGTTAACAGGGAAGGATGAACTGGGAAGGGGGGGTAACAAGGAGCAGCTAGGAAAAATAGATTAACAGCGCAACTTGATCCTTAACATAAGGATAACATGAGGATAACATAAGGTAGCTTGACCGTGTAACTTAATCCTTAATGTAAGGAAGGCCTAACCAAAAGGTGGTGACACAGGGGTTAACTGCTGGAGGATGATCTAATCTGGATAGGCTTGTCTGAATAATAGAGCTTTTAATTTCTTTTTAAATTTGATCACATATGGTTCAAGGCGCAGGTTAGGAGGCAGGGAGTTCCAGAGTGTGGGGCCAGCTATGGAGAGGGTATGGTCACGTGTAGAAGAGAGATGGGCTATTTTGAGGGAAGGCACAAGAAGGGTGCCTTTGTTGGCAGTTCTGGTGGGTCGTGGGTGCCTGGGAGCATCGAACGGCATGTCAAGCCATTTAGAGTTGTGGGTGTAGATGGATTTATGTACTATAGTCAGGGTTTTGTAGTGAATTCGAGAGAGTATGGGAAGCCAGTGTAGTTCTCTGAGGATAGGCGTGATATGTTCATGTTTGCGGGTATTTGCGATGAGCCTTGCTGAAGCATTTTGTAACATTTGTAGAGGTTTTATCCTGGAGTAGGGGAGCCCTAGAAAGAGTGAATTACAATAGTCCAATTTGGAAGAGATGGTGGCTTGGATCACTGTACGGAAGTCTTGGGTGTATAGTAGTGGTCTAAGTTTTTTAAGTACGTTGAGTTTGAAAAAACCTGCTTTTAGGATGGAATTAGCATAGTTCTTCATGCTTTATTGGTGATCAAGGACGACACCAAGGTCTTTCACAAATGGTTGTGCTGAGAGGAGGTTGAGCTTAGGGTCAGTGGGTAGTAGGGGGGAGGGGGAAGTGTGTGAAGAGATAAGTAGGAGTTCAGTTTTGTTCGTATTGAGAGCAAGGTGGAGGTTGGTGAGCAGGGAATTGATGGCTGCAAGGCAGTTTTCCCAATGCTCGAGGGCATCGGAGATGGAATTGTGGATAGGGATGATGATCTGAACATCATCAGCAAAGAGAAAGAACTTAAGTTTGAGATCTGAGAGGAGCTGGCAGAGTGGGGTGAGGTAGATGTTAAAGAGAGTGGAGGACAGTGATGAGCCTTGCGGGACGCCTTGTTGTAAGGGATAAGGGGCAGATATGGAGTTGCCTATTTTGACAGAGAACTTTCGGTTCGAATGGTAGGACTTAAACCAGGCAAGGGCAAGGCCTGAGGTGCCAATGCTTTCCAGACGTGCGAGGAGGTGATGGTGGCTGATGGTGTCAAATGCCGCTGAAATATCGAGAAGGGCGAGGAGGTAGCTGTGGCCTTGGCCCATACCTCTGAGGAGGTGGTCGGATAGGGAGAGGAGTAGCGTTTCAGTATTAAAGTGTTTCCGGAAACCGAATTGTGCTACGTGGAGGATCGCATGATTTTCAAGATATTCCATAAGTTGTGAGTTAACAACTCTTTCCATTAGCTTGGCTATAAATGGGAGGTTAGAGATTGGGCGGAAGTTGGAGGGGTCTTTTGGGTCTAGGGAGGGTTTCTTTAGGAGAGGTTTAATTACTTCGTGTTTAAGTATGTCTGGGACAGACCCATGGGCGAGAGAGCAGTTAATGACTTCTGCTATAGCTCTGGCTATGGCGTTGGGAATGGCAAGTAGGGCTTTAGAGGGAATGGTGTCATTGGGATGGGAGGCAGATGTATTTACTGTATTTAATGTGATTGTATTGTCTTATTTTATGAGTATTATGTTGTAAATCGCCTAGACGAGCAGATACGTGCCTTATTCGTGCGGTATATAAAAAGTTTTAATAAATAAATAAAATTCAGAGGCCATGGCGTCGGGGTTCCGTCGGTGCCTGGACTGTACTCGCACCATGTCCATAACAGACCCTCATAAAGTCTGTGTAATGTGTCTTGGGTGCGAACATGATGTCTTGACCTGCACCAAAAGTGCCTTAATGACACCTAAAGGTTGCAAGGCCAGAATGGAGAAGATGGAACTTCTCTTCCGTTCTCAGACCCCGACGCCATCTATTGCAATGACATCATCCGAACCGGCACCATTCACTTTGCGCCAGTATCATCCACTGGCCGGTGACCATCCGGCGTCAACGACTTCTCGGCCTTTGACTTCCTCTACCCCCCTCAGGACCGAGTGGATCGTAGAGAGAAGCATCGACACTGGAAGTCTCGGACCATTGAAGAAGGAAAGTCATCGACCTCATGTTATTATTTGTGATATTTGTGGGTGGATCCTTGGACCAGTAGCAAATGACCATGCCCACGGGGGAAGATCCCGAGAGGGACCACCGGTCAGGCTCAGAGTTGGGAGACAGACACACACAAGTTCTTTTATTAAACTGTTTTTGAAAACCACCAGAAGTGGCAGTAGTGAGCTGGAGAAGCCCGGCTGGGCTGTAGTCCCTCAGGCACTGGAACAGCGATCCCAGGAAGGCTGAGCTGTAGAGAAACTGAGATAGTGAGTAGGCAGAGTATGCAGAGTTCAGGAACAGAACCTTGATGGTACACTCTAAAGATATCCTCTTAGAACAGCCCAGGAGCTGGAATGAAGTAGGCCCTCGAGGAGTGAGTACCTGGTTCCAGGGAAAGCTCTGAGAGAGAGATGGTAACTCACTGGTGTTGTAGGCAGTGGTGACTTCCTGGCAGCAGTTATATTCAGTAGCAGGTCCTTGAATGTGGGCCTCAAGGAGCGAGTATCGGTTCTAGACTGCGACCTGAAAAGCAAAAGAGAGAGCGGCCCCCGAGGAACGGGTACCCCTGGTAAAGTCCGAGGAGGCAGAGTAGCAAGGTAAGCGGAGAGCGAATACCATCCGCAGCGATACCTGGAGGCAGCTAGGTAGTAAACCCTTTGCTAACTCGAATAGCTAGCAAAACAAGAGACCTTAAATATCTGGCGATGATGACGTCATCTCAGGGGGACGACCCTGAGGTTCGCGCCACAGCTGGTACTTGAGTCGGGGCTGCGTGCGCGCCCTTAGCCCTCAGGAGAACATGGCGGAAGGCAGCATCGAGCTGGTCCGGGGACACCGGAGAAGGTCGGCAAGATGATGCCGCGGCAGCCAAACTTCCATCAAGCAAAAAGGGAGTCACCAAAGAGGTAAGGTGGGCGGAGTGGAGACGTCGGGCAGCAACGATTGCAACACCTCACCATTGTCCGAGCCGCCATCGAAGAAACCCCGTCCAGAAAAGGCACTGACCCTTTCTGCAATCTGGCTATGCCTCTGCCTCCTTCTTCCCTTCCGGAGCTGGAGCTGCTTGCTCCAGGTCTCCGTGAAGAACTGGACCAGATGGTTCAGGAGGCCATCGATAAGACGATGCACAGACTCCAAGGTCCCCCGGCGCCTAAATCGGTGCTGGTTGCGGAACCGACCATCAATCCCATTCCGACAGCATTGGCACCACTGCTCTCGAAGATGGAAGCGCTTTTAGCCGCATTTCCACCAATGGATCCTGGGTCACCAATGGCTCCATTGCCTTCCCTGCTTACCCTGTCATCGGGAGGGGAAACAGTCTGCATTCCTCCATTGGGAGTGCCTCAACCATCGATACCGATGCGCCCATCGGCACCACCGATCCATCCATCAATGCCCTCGATGCCTGCACCGGTGCCACGATGCCTTCATTGGTGCCTCCAGTACTTCCCTCGATGCCTTCGGAGCCTAGACCTGGACCTTCAGGAATACCATCTTCCCGTCCTTTCCAGGTTCCTAGTGGGGCAGGTGCTGATCCTTATGACACCTGGACCGACAATTCTTCTCAAGATACCGATGACTTGCCATCGCCACCTTCTCCTACTGAAAGCAGGAAGCGTTCCCCTCCAGAGGACCTATCCTTCATAAATTTTGTGACGGAAATGTCTGAATTAGTTCCCTTCCAATTGCAGACTGAACTGTTACAATTCCTGGATGCTCCCAAGGAATGCTCCCAAGGAATGCTCCCAAGGAAATAACCTCCATCCCTATTCACCAGGTTCTTTTGGATCTTCTCAAAATGAACTGGGAACACCCTGGTTCTGTTGCTCCAGTCAACAGAAAAGCTGATACCACTTATTTGGTCCAGTCAGCCCCAGGTTTCCAGAAACCTCAACTGGATCACCAATCTGTCAGCCCGATACAGTAAAGTGCGGCCGCGGTTACCCCGCTCCTAACTCGCTTTCTACTCACTTTCCGGCCGCGTTAGCCCTTCCTGCGATACACTATCCCCTTTAACCCATCCTCACCGCCTCTTTAAATCACCGGGTAACCCCTTCCGCACGCGGCATGTATATTAGATGTAAACCATCGAATTAGCTATTCCCTACCATACAGTAACGCGCGCCCCGACTATCGCTATTTTACCCTGCTGTTTTGCCGCGCGTTTAACCTGCTCATTTACCGCCTACCCTTACCCCTGCGTTAGAGGCAGGGGTAAGGGTAGACAGCAAACTTTTCCACAAAAAGAAACCTAAAAACCTAAAATCCCCTCCTCCCGAAGCTACTCGACATGTTATCAACTTACTTTTTGTTGCTTTCAGCCCATTCAACCTTCTCTGCCGTCCTCCGGAGGGGGCAGCCAGCGGCGCGCCCCCCCCCCCCCCCCCCCGTGCAGGTCCCGGTTCTCCTGGCTCTTGACGATGTTCCCGCAGGTACTCCAGCTTGAATTCTACCCCCCCAAAAAAAGACTGCTGAGTTACGGCCTTGGAAGCAAAGCGAACTTTCATGGGCTTGAGCATCCAAATTGACGGGCGCTCAAGCCAATGAAAGCACAGGGACGGCGAAAGCGGCTTGCAGCGGTCCGTCCCCCCGTCCCCCGCGCACAGGTCCTGGTTCTCCTGGCTCTCGACGACGTTCCCGCAGGTACTCCAGCTTGACTTCTGGCTGACAGCTACCCCCCTCCCTCCCTCATTGGCATGAGCACCCAAATAGACGGGTGCTCATGCCAATGAAAGCACAGGGACGGCCGTGACATCACGCCCGCCCGTCCCTGTGCTTTCATTGGCTTGAACGCCCGTCAATTTGGACGCTCAAGCCAATGAAAGCACAGGGACGGGCGGGCGTGACGTCTTTTTTTTTTTCCCCTTGGCTGCACCCGCGCTCTTCTTTTAATTTCTTGGCCGCTGGTGACGTGAGCGCTGGAGGCAGCCCGCTGTCTCCTTTTATTTCCTGCTGCCGCCTATCTGGGGTCCAGTTGTGGGCCATGGTCTCCTTTCTTTGGCTGGCACCGGCCTGGGAACCCGCAGTCTGTCACGTCTCGGCCGTCCCTGTGCTTTCATTGGCATGAGCGCCCGTCAATTTGGGCGCTCATGCCAAAGAAAGCACAGGGACGGGCGGGCGTGACGGCGCTCAAGCCCAGGAAAGTACGCTTCGCTTCGGTTTCAAGGCCGTAACTCAGCAGTCTTGGGGGGGGGGAGGAGGGGGTAGCTGTCAGCCAGAAGTTGAGCTGGAGAACCTGCTAGAACATCATCGAGAGCCAGGAGAACCGGGACCGGGGGGGGGGGGGGGGGGTACACCGCTGCAAGCCGCTTTCGCCGCCGGCTGCCCCCCTTCCGGAGGACGGCAGAGAAGGCTGAAAGGGCTGAAAAACAACAAAAGGTAAGTTGGCACATGTCGAGCCGCTTCGGGAGGAGGGGATTTTAGGTTTTTAGGTTTTCATGGGTTAAAGTTGGGATCCACTTCCTGGTGCCTGTCATTTCAAATGTCATTTGAAATGACAGGTACCAGCGCACCCAGGATACTGTATAGGCGCTGTATTAAGCGCCTATACAGTAAAATCGGTTGCGCAGGCCTAACGCTTCCCCTAACGCTTCGCAGACGCGGCTTGCATTTGCAAGTAATTTAAATAGATTATCGAGCGTTATGTGATCAGAACTGTGCGTGCGGCAAACGAGGGTGCGCCCTCATTTGCCGCACTCTTTCTAACGTGGCCTTACTGTATCGACCCGTGTGGTTGTAGAATCTGCTCAAAAACGGGCAAAAAGAGCAAAACCCCACTCTTCCTTTCCCCCATATAAGGAACAGAAATTCCTGGATGCCATTGGCCGGCGTGTCTTCCATGGATCAATGCTTATCTCTTGGATAGCTTCCTACTAGCTGTATATGACCCAGTACAACAGGGTCTTATTCAAGCATATACAGGACTTTGCAGGGTCCCTGCCTCAGCAATTCCAGGAACAACTTCTAACCCTAGTACACAAGGGTTTTGAAGCAGGGAAGCATGAAATAAGATCCTCTTATAATATCTTTGACACAGCTTCCAGGGTATCTGTAACTGCTATTTCAGCAAGAATATGGGCCTGGCTTAAGTCTTCGGACTTGCGCCCTGAAGTACAAGACAGGTTATCTGATCTGCCCTGCATAGGCGATAATCTGTTTGGCGAACAGATTCAACGGACGGTGGCGGAACTCAAGGACCATCATGAGACCCTTCGGCAGCTCTCTCTGATGCCCTCTGAGTATTCCTCCAAACAGCCTTTCAGGAAGGATACTAAAAAGTCATTCTTCCGTCCAAAGAAGTCCTATCCGCCACAGTCTAGGACTCATTCCATGAGACCTTTCCAAAAGGCCCAGTCTCGTCAACCTCGAAAACAAAAGCCACAAGTAGCTCCTCAGCCGGGCCTTGCATCTGGTTTTTGACTCCTGCATAGAGAGCAGCAGCCAGTTTCCACTGCCTCACATACCAGTGGGAGGTTGACTGTCCCATTTCAACAACAGGTGGTACACAATCACCTCAGACCAGTGGGTCCTTGCCATAATCTCTCAAGGTTATCGCCTGAACTTTCTCTCCATTCCACCGGACTCCCCACCTCTACCGGCGTGGAGAACATCCGACCACTCACTACTCCTGGAGCAGGAGGTCTCCCTCCTCCTCCAGTCCAGAGCAATAGAACTAGTACCTTACTCTCAACAAGGCCTAGGATTCTATTCCCGGTACTTTCTAATCCCCAAAAAATCGGGCGGCGTTCATCCAATCCTCGACCTACGTGCCCTCAACAAGTACCTCCAACTAGAAAAGTTCAAGATGGTAACCTTGGGTTCCCTCCTTCCTCTTCTGCAAAGAGGAGACTGGCTCTGCTCTCTTCATCTTCAAGATGCGTACACGCACATTGTGATAAATCTATCTCATCGCAGGTTCCTGAGATTTCTAGTAGGCCCCCAGCATTATCAATACCGAGTGCTCCTATTCAGCTTGGCATCTGCACCAAGAATCTTCACCAAGTGCCTCGTAGTAGTAGCAGCCTTCCTCAGGACTCAAGGTGTTCACGTCTACCTCTAACTAGACGATTGGTTGATCAGGGCTCCCACTCAGCAAGCTGCTCTGTCGTCCCTACGTCTTACTTTACACACTCTGATTTCGCTAGGATTTCTCATCAACTACACAAAATCCTGCTTAGTCCCATTTCAAACTTTATCATTCATAGGGGCAGACTTGGACACCTTGCAGGCAAAGGCATTTCTGCCTCGACATTGAGCTCTCACACTCATCTCCCTCACACACCACCTACAGTCTCAGCACTGCATGACTGCACGCCACGTCCTCATCCTACTGGGACACATGGCGTCCTCAGTACAGGTTACCCCAATGGCCCGCTTGGCCATGAGAGTCATGCAATGGACTCTAAGGTCACAATGGACTCAGTCCATCCAACCTCTATCAACCACTGTCCACATCACCGACTCACTCTGTCAGTCTCTAGCCTGGTGGAAAAATCAGATCAATCTCCTCCAAGGCCTTCCCTTCCAGGCTCCAGACCCTCAAATAATTCTCACCACCGATGCTTCCAACCTCGGCTGGGGAGCCCATGTGGCCGATTTGCAAACACAAGGAACTTGGTCTCCAGAGGAAGCCAAACACCAAATCAATTTCTTGGAGCTTCGAGCAATCAGATATGCTCTCAGGGTATTTCAGGATCGCCTTTCCAATCAGGTCATCCTGATTCAGACAGACAACCAGGTGGCCATGTGGTATATCAACAAATAGGGAGGAACGGCTCCTTTTTACTGTGTCAGGAAGCTGCGCAGATATTGGCGGAGGCCGTCTCCCACTCGATGTACCTCAGGGCCACCTATTTGCCGGGAGTGGACAATGTGTTGGCGGACAACCTAAGTCACGCTTTCCATCCGCACGAGTGGTCCCTCAACCCCTCAGTAGCGGATGCAGTATTCCAACTTTGGGGTCATCCTCGCATAGTCCTCTTTGCGTCACCTCAAAACCGCAAGGTAGAGAACTTTTGCTCTCTCACTCACAGTCAACACTCATAGCCACGAGATGCGTTCTCCCTCTCATGGGCAACCGGTCTCCTATACGCATTTCCTCCACTTCCACTTCTTTCGAAGACTCTAGTGAAGTTACGTCAGGACAAAGGATGCATAATCCTGATAGCACCTCACTGGCCTCGCCATGTGTGGTATCCAATACTTCAGGATCTCTCCATTCGCAGGCACATTCCCTTGGGAATGGACCCGCTTCTGATTACTCAGAATGACGGGTGCCTACGCCACCCCAATCTTCAAGTTTTGTCCCTGACTGCCGCTCATGAAACCAACATTCGAGCCTCTCCAATCCTGTGATCTTCGCTATCTCACATGGAAAGTGATTTTTCTTTTGGCAATCACATCTGCTCGCAGAGTTAGTGAGTTACAGGCCATAGTTACCTATCCGCCTTACACTAAACTTCTGCAGGACCGGGCAGTACTCCGCACTCACCCTAAGTTCTTACCTAAGGTAGTATCGGAGTTTCACATTAATCAATCCATTATACTACCTACCTTCTTTCCCAGGCTTCACTCCAATCCAGAAGAACAGGCTCTGCATACCCTTGACTGCAAACGGGCTCTAGCCTTCTATCTAGACCATACAGCTGCCCACAGGAAAAGTACTCAATTATTTCTCTCTTTCCATTCCATCAAATTGAGGCAGCCTGTGGGTAAGCAGACTCTCTCCTCCTGGTTAGTGGACTGCATATCCTTTTGCTATCAGCAAGCAGGCATTCTGCTTCAAGACCGTGTTAAAGCACACCCTGTGAGGGCCATGGCAACTTCAGTAGCGCACCTACGCTCTGTGCCGCTTCCTGACACTTGCAGGGCTGCTACCTGGAGTTCTCTCCATACCTTTACAGCCCATTATTGCTTAGACAAGGCCAGAAGACAAGATTCCATCTTCAGCCAGTCTGTCTTGTGAAACGTTTTTACAACTTGATTTACCAACACCCTTCCACCTGCCCGTTAGGGTTCAGGATCCCTCTACCAAATTCCACCCCAGTCCTTGTGCCTATTGCACATCTTGGGTACATTTGTGGCATTTCTCGGACATCCTCAGCTCGGTACTCACCCATATGTGAGGACTACCATCCTGCTTGTCCTGTGAGAAAGCAAATGTTGCTTACCTGTAACAGGCGTTCTCACAGGACAGCAGGATGTTAGTCCTCACGAAACCCGCCCGCCACCCCATGGTGTTGGATTCGTTACGTTTTCTTATTTTGTTTTTTCAGCACTTCTGTAGCTTTAAACAAGACTGAAGAGGGACCCCTGCTGGCTGCAGGTTTAGTGCCATGCTGGGCATGCCCAGGAGGTGCCAGTCAAAGTTCTAGAAACTTTGACAAAAGTGTTCCGTGATTGGGCTCCATCCTGTGATGTCACCCATATGTGAGGACTAACATCCTGCTGTCCTGTGAGAACACCTGTTACAGGTAAGCAACATTTGCTTTCCGTAAATCAACTTGATTAATAGCAGTTAATGGTCTTCTCCTCCAAGAACTTGTCCATACCTTTTTAAACCCAGCTACAGTAACTGCACTAACCTGCTGTCTGGCAACAAATTTCAGTGCTTAATTGTATGTTGAGTGAAAAAGAATTTTCTCCAATTAGTTTTAAATGTGCTACTTGGTAACTTCATGGAGTGCCCCCTAGACATTCTTTTATCTGAAAGTGTAAATAACCGATTTATATCTACCCGTTCTTGGCCTCTCATGCATCTCTGGGAAAATATCTTGATGAATAAGGCCCTAAGATGCTTACCACATTGGGCCTAATTCAAACTTCTATGATGAGATAAATAAAATCCAATGGGGGCATTTGAAAATCCAAAACTACTTTTCACTATATAGGATTTAATCCAGTCTACAAAGAGGACGTACACCCAGCAAGTGATTTTTTACTCCTTATATAGATATAGATAGTGAAAAGAGGTAGTTTTGGATTTTCAAATGCCCCCATTGGATTTTATTTATCTCATCATAGAAGTTTGAATTAGGCCCATTGTGGTAAGCATCTTAGGGCCTTATTCATCAAGATATTTTCCCATAGATGCAGAAAATCCTTAGTGAATCAGGCCCTTAATGCATTAATACCATATTACTGTTGTGGAGAAGCAAGGGTACAAATAGAGATCAAACAGAATTTGTGGTATTGAAGTACAAAGGGAAAATGTATACACAAGATGGGCCTTGTGGTAGTTTGCTCTTGTCATATTCTACTGATATTTTTCATTTTCCAATACACCTGGATCTACTGCCCAGCTGCAAAGTTTCAGTATATAATGGTTGTCCTTTAGATAATGACTTTATATTCACAGATCATGAATAAAGGGTGGAGTATTATTCAGAGTTCCAGAGATATAACTAATTGATATTTATCTGTTTATATTTTATTGATTGATGTATTATGTATTTAATTATTTAATGATTATATTTTTGTTATACCATGCTTTTGGATATGTTTCAGAACATATGTTTAGTATAAGTATTCCTGCAGAAAGATATGGACTAAACCATAACTAAACTAAACAAACCTCTATGATTAATTCTGTTGGTTGGATCTTTCTATTGTTTTTTTGTTCCCAACAGAACAGAAGACAGCAATCAATATAACATATAAAACCAAACGTCTGCAAAAGAAAATGTCATGTTAAATATAAATTTTTCCCATCTCCTCATTTGTATCCTTCTCAATCTTCATCATTTGGTGTATTTATTTATTTAAAATCTTATATTCCACTCTTTCCAGACGTACTTTTGTTGACTGCAGATTGCAATAGTCACATAAACAAGAGGCATCTTGAATATCTCTTACATAATGATTGAGAAAATCATTGTGGTGATATGCAGTATCATATAAGTCTGCATCAAATGTATGTGGCCCATTGTAGCCTCACTTACCCTTAGATTCATCAAAATGCTATATTGCATGGATAACGCCCACGGTAAGAAAAGGAGGTGTGTTTATCGTAATTTTAGAATTACTGCACTACCACAGACTGGGGGTAATTTTCAAAGGAGTTATGCATGTAAATGTGACATACTATCGTAGCAATTTTCAAAAGCTATTTACTCGAGTAAAGTGCACTTACTTGAGTAAATCCTATGGACAATTCAATGGCATATATTGTAGCAATTTTGAAAAGCCCACTTACTTGAGTAAAGTGTATTTACTCGAGCAAAAACCAGTTTTGCTCGAGTAAATGCTTTTGAAAATCTGGCCCATAGTGTATTGTGGTAAAGTTTTCACACCCCATGATATGTCTGTGCCCAGAGGGCTATGAGAGAGAGAGACTCTTTATAAGACTTTCATAGTAGTCAACTATTTATATCAATATAGGAGGGCCAGCTAGTAGCTCGAGATGAGGTTTTGGTTTGGGGTTTATGGGCCAGTTTTACATGCAGAATGAGACATATGAATAGCACGGTACACCTTGGTGAAGAATTAACGTCATTTGGAGTGAGGAAAGTTTCACAAAGATGAGATTTCTGCTATGTTCTCTCGCCCTAGCTTGATGGACTCTATAACAGGGTACTATCAAGCTAGGGAGAGAGAACAGAGTAGAAATCTCATCTTTGTGAGACTTTTCTCACTCCAAATGATGTCAAATCTTCACCGAGGCATACTGTGCTATTCGTACGTCTCATTCTGCATGTAAAACCACATCTATATACTGCATAGTCCCCCTAGGTATTCATGAGGCAGCTCAGTTGGGTACAATACACGGAGAAAACTGTGACTGTTCCTTTAATTTATTTTATTCTGTGGCGAAGATCCATGCATTTCTTCATCTAATATTCTAGGTCATCATTTCATGACTTGAAGCTTGTTATATTATTCACCACACAGAAAGAGTTTTATTTTAAATTAGAGAATAATTGGAAATCAGTTGTCATGGTTTAGATAATCAAGTCAGTTATTAAATTAATGATAAGATGCATTCTGGTCATTTATAAAATAGTTTTACCCTCTTGTACCATGGAATCTTGGAGAGTATGTTATGTTTTTTGATCACTTTGAAGGAGCTGAAACCTTGTTTATTAACCTATATTCAGGCTATGGCACATCTCTCTGTTAAGGTAATAATTCATATTTTAAACAAAGGCAATATGAAACATTTGTCATAGCTATTATTTTACTAGCAGGTCTTTTTCTTGTTGATTGTAAGTCATTGCTATATTGCTAGCATGTTATTAGATTATTGCTAGAGTGCTCTGTCAGTTGTTAGTATTTTACTAGCATACTCTTATCTAGTTTTAGGCTTCCAATCTCTCGTTCAGGGTTGCAGAAGCTGCTCTCATCTCCTTCCTTTAGAGTCTGCACTCTCATCCCTGATAGATCTACTGTCTAACCATTTTGCATCTCCCATCAGATAGTACTTTCAATCCACTATTCTATTGACATACAGCACACTGAACATCCCCCTGTGACATACAACACTCGCATCTCTCCCAACAGAAGGTGCATGCTGATATCCTTACACTTGTAGCTCTTCATTTACAAAATGTTGCTGATAGGTGAGACTGCTTTAGATGGAGCAATGCAGGATTATGGAAGGATAGTTCCTGAGTTCTAGGTATCTGACAGCCCTATAAAAGCAAACACCCTCTTCCAAAAGCAAAAGCTGCCATCATAGAAGTAACTCAGCTATACATTGGTAGCAGAATTGAAAAAATAACATGGCCATAACAGTCTAATGCAGTCATTAAAGATATCATACCTCTGATTGCTTGTTTCATTTGAATATTAGCAAGATTATGAGCGTGATTATATTACTTGATATAGCACCGATGGATTTAAAGCTGATGTTTTATTTTCTCTCCATAAGTCTTTTCTGGCATATCCCATGTGTGGTATTAGTGTTGGGGTCCAGTAACTAAATATGATTTACAGTATGAATGCTGACCCTGCTATGTGAAAAACCTATGTCTGATTTTCCTTTCCAATAGAACAAACAGAATGTACATAAGTTCTGGAAGTTTTTAGGTCCCTTAGAGCAGGAGTAAGCAAACCTTTTTGAGCCGTGCACCCACCATTCATGCAGTTGCTTGTGGGCCCCCACGATGGATTACTACATATGTGTGTATATATACACAAGATGGATTACTACATATGTGTGTATATATACACAAGATGGATTACTACATATGTGTGTATATATACACACACACAGAAACGCACACACATGCACCCGCACATCAAGGATATTCACCAGGCAGCGATGTTGACAACCAGTGAATCAAAGCCCCCATTTTGTTTCTCATCAAGTTGCTGAAAGGAGTAAGCTCACACATACACGGGCACAGTGAGCCAGACACAACCTGTACCCAGACAGACACAGACACCCCACACAAAGACACAGTCACCTGCATGCAGATAGGCACAGAGACGCAGACACAGCACCCCTAGACAGAAAAACCCAGATAGACCACACACAGACACGGAGGGAGGCACAGTCTGATCAGATCACACGCAGAGACACAGAGCACACACAGCCTAATGCACACCAAAATACAGAGACACACACATCACACCACAGGTCATACACCACAATTGTAGGGGCTGGAAATAAAAATAAAAAAAAACCTTAGGTGCCAGCCAAACTTTTTTAGGAAGTGAGAAAAACTCCATCCCACCCTGCCCAACTCTTTCTTTTTTTTTTTGCCAGTTCTGGTCTCCATCCTCACTACTTCTTTTCCTCCAGTGGCCAATAGCTGTGATCTTTCTCCCTGGATAGGGCCGCAGCAGCAGCAGTAACTACTGGGCTGAGGTCTGAGGGCGGCAAGTCTTCCTGAGTAGTGGAATACCATAGTGGCAGTTCCCATGTCTAATTCTGCCACAGAGTAAGCAGCTCCCCATCTGGACCCATCACGCAGAAGCAGCTTCGCTCCCTGGCCCGCCAAAAGAGAGAGATGGCTAAGCTATGGCATGCTTACAGTGACTTCACTCACTCTTGCACCTTCTTCCTTACTCAGCGTGCAGAACCTCCATGGCACTGAGACTTGACAGCTGAGCCATTTTTGGACAGTCAGTATGCCCTCCTTTAGGACTGCTCAAGACCCCTGGGGGGGGCCTGCCCCCCCAGTTTGCTCACCCCAAAGAGAATCATCATACATTGTTTGATACAACAAGCTGTTAGTCTGTGTAACACAGGATTTTAATGCACTTTTTAATATAAGTCCAGGTAGCAATTTTGATACATGATCTGTATACAAGTATCTAAAAGAAGGAACAATATTTTTGCTTGTGGCACCTGAACAATTGAATTGACCACATGCATGTAGCAGGCATCATTTAAACTGATGGTGTATTTTTTGTTAAATGTTTTAACGTATGCATCACTGTTCTAATACCTAGACCAGTGGTTGATAACCTATCATGACTACTGTACCCTGTTCAAGAGTTTGAGATGCCTTGTGAACACACAAGGTTGCAAAAATTAAAAATACACAGCAGATACTATATTTGCATTTCAGGCCTGTATTTGAATTGGCATTTAACTGCCAAATAACAAGTATATGCACACCAAAAACTGATAGTACTGCATTCAAATTGAGTCCAGAGGGGAGTGACATTGGTATGGAGGAACCAGTGGTGCTGAAGTAGCTGGAGGAGAAAAATCTTGGAGTGTTTTATTGTCTCATCCTGATAAATTGGTGTCAATTTAAAGCTCATAGGATAGTGGTTCTCAAGCAGTGTGTCAGGAGACACTAGTGTGTAACAGGTGGGTGGCTTGTCACCAAAAATGTTATATGGCAAGTCTATGCTTTCTTTTACAGCCCCATGTGCCTGCCGCTTGGAGAACATTCAGAACAGGGAGTGATTTATTTATTTTTTTAAGTTTGAAAATGTACCCCCAACAAACTGCAGGCACTTTTTCCATGAACTAGCAGAAGCTGTGAACATGCAAGCTACCCACCACCAGTTGGCAGTGTAAAAGCAAACAAAGAAATGATGCAGAATTATACATTAGGCAACCAAACAGGCTGCTAATTAAGAACATTCCTGTCTAGGTAAGGTGTCCAAAATGCTCACACTTCTCTGAGCCAAGAGAAGCACCATTTCAGTGATGGGTCTATTAAAGTTCTTTAGAGTTCCTTGTCTGGCAGTAAATATTTCAACTTTAAGGATTTTCCCTTTTTGGCTGGGTATCGTCTTGGTGATGAGCACTTAAGGTGGTGTCATATTTACAGCAATCCTTTGGGTAAGAATGGTAACAGGAGTCAGGATGGCTGGAGAGACTGTGCCTGTAGGTATAGGAACCAAGGCTCTGGCATCCATAATGGCTGAGACTACAAATTTCAGAGTGATCAGAGAGAGCATTGCCAATCTCAAAAATTGATTGAATCAGCATGTTTATTCAAAACATTTCTAACTCGCTGATGCACAGAGCTCAGAGGGTAACTAGTGGACCTACATAATGGTAGCAGTACAATAAAACCAAGCTAATAACGAAACATACAAAACCAAAATTAGTGCATATACATAGTATTGGCCTGACGACCTATGGTGAAGACAGCAGATGGTCCCAACTAACAGATGACAACTGGCCTGAAACCTCATTTTCACATTCTGATTATAGACACAGGTGAATAAAAGACCTTCAACATTTTTCTAAAATATAAATAATCGCGTTCTTGTCTTAGGTTTTCTGAAAGCTTATTCCAGAAAGAAGAACTCACAGACTGGAGGTTTGTAGGCAAATAGCTTTATGAGATGATATAACCAATAAAAGGTGAATTTTAAAAGCCTGACATACGCAAAAAACAGGAGATATGCACACAAGTCAAGCCAGTGCATGCCGAGTGGATTTTAAAAGCCGCCCAAGTACGTTCATACTTGCCAGTACGCACACAAATGAAAAGTTCCAAAAATGGAGTAGAGTGTGAGCGGGGCATAGACAATCCTGGATTTCACATTGAAATTAGCACGTAAATACTTAGGTGCATAGGTGCGTGCGGGGTCCCCTGCCACGCAATTTTACTACTGCTATAGATGACATGTAAGTTGTATAACAAAAACTTCTAGGTAGATCAGTGGGATTTTAAAGGACTGGGTTAACAGGAGACAAGGGAGGCTTTTAAACTAGGGGCGTTTGAAAGCCCTATTCCTTACATGGGAAAACCGGAAATGAACTGGGAAAACTAGTAATGGCGTTGGCGCATATTTCTATTAAAATGCTTCCTCTTATGCGGTAGAAGTGGCATTTGTGCCCATAGATGCGCATCCACTTAAAATTGCATACACATGTGCACGCTTCAGCCTATTTTATAGCATGTGTACATATATGCACGTATATTATAAAATGGCCACATCCCTGGGCGCAGGCTGATGAACGCACACACATGTTCGCCCGCACACCGCTTTAAAAGTTACCGTCTAAGTGTTTAGTAGAGGACCGTTAACGTGACAGTGTGGAATTAAATCATAGATAGATTTGAAAACCAGAGTAAGAATTTTAAATCGAACCTACCAATAAATGGGAGCCAATGCAGCTGATAAAAAGCAGGGGTAATGTGGTCATAGAAAGAGTAACCAGTGATGAGATGAGCTGTGGAATTTTGCATAAGCCGCAAGGCCTTTAAAGAACACTTGGGTAAAACCCATGTAAAGAGAATTAAATTAATCAAGAGAAGTGAAATGAGAGCCTGTGTAACCATTTGGAAGTCCAGAGGATTTGGGAAAGGTTTTATAGACTGGAGAAGTTACAATTTGAAAAAGAAGAGTGGATTAAAGACTGGATATGTGGGTGAAAGAAGAGTGAGAGGTCAAATTTTATTCCCAAGTCCTGAGCACTAGAAGAAATAGTAATAGAGGTACCATCAAACAACCAACATACTGGTAACGAAGCAACACTTTTCTTAAGGCTAAGGACCAATTATTGTCCAGTAACCAGTATTTTATTTTAGTTAAACAAGAAGTCAAGCCAAAGAACATTGTGTCAGTTGTAGTGTTAATAGGTAGTAGAAACTGAATGTCATCAGCATAGACTTTGAAAGTGAAGCCTAGCTGAGATAAAATAGTACAGAGAGGCAAAAGATAGATATTGAGTAAAATAGGAGAAAGAGCTGATCCCTGAGGGACACTGGAGGACAAAGGGACTGGATGGGAACAAAAATCCCCAATAGTCACCCTATAGAAGCAGTGTGACAGAAAAGAAGAGCACCAAGAAAGCACCACTACTATTTCTACTACTTAACATTTCTATAGCACTACACGACATGCAGCGCTGTAAAAACACACAAAAAGACAGTCTACGCTCAATAGAGCTTACAATCTAATAAGACAAACATTCAGGTCAAGAGACTTGGAGTATTTCATAAAGCAAGACAATGGTTAAAAAGAAACAAAAAGAAAATTAGTTAACCAGACTAAAAGCAGACAATCAGGCATAAGATTTAAAAATGGTATCAAAAAGGTGAGTCTTTAGATGGGATTTAAACACGGCAAGAGAGTGAACATGATGCACCAGTTTAGGAAAACTATTCCTAGCACTTGGCACAGCCAGGTGGAAAGCACAGAGTTGGGAATTGACAGTAGAGAAAATAGGCACAGATAGGATTGACTTGTCCGATGAGCAGAGTACATGAGGAGGGGTGTAGAGAGACATAAGAGGAGGGGTAGTGATGTGCTGCAGAGTGAAGGCATTTGTAGGTGAGAAAGAGGAGCTTGAACTGTATGCGGGAGTGGATAGGGAGCCAATGCAGTGAATTCAGAAGAGGGGTTATGTGGGCAGAGTGATTATGGGGAAAGATAAATCATGCAGCTGAATTTAGGACATTTTACAGATGGTTTGTCAGGAGACCTGTGAGGAGCAGATTGTAATAATCTACACAGGAGGAGATGAGAACTCCCAAAGCAGAAACACCCAGAGATTCCAAACGCTTTCCCAGGATGGCATGATTAACCATGTCAAAAGCTGCAGTCAGGTGTAGGAGGACAAGGACATAATGCTTCCCAGTGTCAAAGCCCTCTCTGACTGTTTCCAAGGAAGACAAGAGAAGCAGTTCTGTGTTATGCTTAGGATGAAACCCAGACTAAGAGTTGCGCAACAGGTGGTTATCATCCATGAATTCATGAAGTTGATGTAATACCACCTTTTCAATTATCTTTGCCAGAAGAGGGATGGAAGAAAGGTTGAAAGTTTCAAGGATCTGTTGAAGAGGAAGTGGGAGTCTTGGGAATAGGATGAACCAAAGCTGCTTTTAGACCAGGGGCAAAATCCCTTGAAGCAGGAGACTAGTATAACTGACTTCAAAGCCTCACCCAGATCTTCCCATAGCACATTAATAATTGCAGTTGAGCACGAGCTGAATGGACTGAAATTGTCCTTCATTGTAGACAATATAAAGCAGATCTCTTCTGTAGAAGGTAATTCAAAGTGACTCCATATTGTTGCAGCTGGAGACAAGAGAGCCTGAGGAAGGGAATTGTAAGCAAGAATGATGGAAAGCTGGGCTTTTTTTTGCTGGAAAAAGGAAGCAAAATGTTCACAAGTAGTCTCAGAGGCTTCTGGTGATTCATTCTGAGATGATTGAACCAATGCATATCTCTAAGGGATGAGAGGCCGCAGATGTAAATCGTTTACAGTAGAATTCCTTCTTGGTGTTATCTAAGGCAGCTCTATAGTGAGAGAGAGTAGAGCGGTAAAGCTATAAATTGTCCATAGTTTTGGCTTTTCTCCATCAACACTCGCCTCTCCTAACCTTCTGCTTTAAGGACCTCATATCTAAGGTATACCATGGAACTTTATTTCTTTTCCTACTGAGAAGCATTACCATAGGAGTAACAGAATCCAGAGCAGTATATAGAATAGACTGCCAATGATTTACCGCATCATGCACATCAGAGAATGTGGTAGCATAAAGCATCAGGAACTAAGACCTGCATAGCTGATCCAAGTCAATCCTAGATCGACGAGTAACAGTGTGAGACCTCTTCTCCACAGTGAACAACCTATTAAGAACTGGTAATGTAGTCTGAATTAAATAGTGATCAGACCAGGGAACAGGAGAGCAGGAGATAGTAATAGGGAGATTAGTGATTCATGACTTACAGATCTAAGGTATGTCCCAGTTTGTGGGTACAAGAGTGGATGAGATCAACCTAGTGCTTCCATTGATCAAATGAAATAATCATAAGCAGGAGATAAAGGGATACTGTCAGTGTGCAAGTTAAAGTCACCCAAGTCAAAAACATTCTTTGTCTGCCTTAATAGCCAGCAGGCAATCAATAAAAGCTGAAAGATTTGACTCTAAAAAATTTAGCGGACAATATGTTAAGCATAAACCCCAGTTAAAACCAGATTTAAGGACGAGTACCTCCATTGGGAAAGCACCTTGCTCTGAAGGAACTATCTTTAGCTGTAATAGCGATTTTTGCCAACACCAGTAACCCTCCGCCATGTTTATTTGGCTTAGGTCTAGAGAAGACAGAATATCCTGAGAGCTGGAGCTGGTGTAACAATACAGTGTCCGATGGAAGAAGCCAGGTTACCATAAGACACAATACATCAGGGGAAAGGTCTTTAGGTAAGTCTACAATAGCTAGGACTTTATGCTGTATAGCCTGACAGTTTATCAGGCAGTTAAACAAAGAATAATTAAAACCATATCCTCTGAGACCAAAAGGTGAAGTGTTCACTGAAACAAGGAAGGAAGGGAGACAAAGATAGTGCTTTTTAAAATAATCATGACCCGAAAGGGACCCATAACACTCTCTACCTGTTACAACAGAAGTAGCCTCACGATACCTAAATCTGTTCTTCCATACTGAGACCAGCCAGGCCTAAGGTCAGACATAAAGTAGCAAAAAGTGAGCCAAAGCAGCCAAAAACTGTTCAGCTTATGAAACAAAGCTAAGTTAATGAAGGTCTAAGGAGCAAGTAGAAAGACATACACCTAAATCTTATGAAATTCATTCTCACGCACAAAGTAACATGCTCCTTAGTCGTGCTCCTTCGTGCATGCACTTGAGGCTCGTGCCTCTCCGGCATGGCCAGCCTCCGCCGACACCGCAGGAGATTAATAGGGTGCTGGTCCTGATGGCATTTTACTTGAAACATTGGTAACCAGAGCAGTCTCCTGAGGACAGATCTCTGCATCCAGTTCAGGATCCTGTGAGTCCAGCCTCAGGGAGCAGGAGCACAGCATGGGGGAGAGAAGGGACATTCCTGACAGACCAATGGGGGGGTTGGGGCGGGAACATAGGAGTGGGATGCAGGAAGGTTGGACTCCAGGGACGTCATAGGGGCAGGGGGGGAAGGGACAGGGCGAGCCAAGAAGGGTGGAAGGGCTTAGGGCGGAACGGGATCATAAAGATGCAGCGGTGAGCTAGCTGCCCCCTTTTGTTGTTGGCATCAAGGCATTCGCAATCCCACCCACCTACCCTTTAGCCAACTATAGGGCAGGTCTGTCACAGCATCAGCAGGGCAGGGTGACCAGCAAACTAATGACACATCGAGCTAAGCCAATGCAAGTAGCTCCTGCAGGGGCAGGACTTATGCCTGCGGCAATGTAGCAAAGCCCACCTGGACAGAAGGGGGCAGGGTTTGGTGAGGGCAGCATGTCACTTAAGAACATAAGAAATTGCCATGCTGGGTCAGACCAAGGGTCTATCAAGCCTAGCATCCTGTTTCCAACAGAGGCCAAACCAGGCCACAAGAACCTGGCAATTACCCAAACACTAAGAAGATCCCATGATACTGATGCAATTAATAGCAGTGGCTATTCCCTAAGTCAACTTCATTAATAGCAGTTTGGACTTCTCCTCCAAGAACTTATCCAAACCTTTTTTGAACCCAGCTACATTAACTGCACTAACTACATCTTCTGGCAACAAATTCAAAGGTGGAAGGGTTACCGCTGAGGGTTGGGACAACCCACAAGTAGCGCTCAGTCTGGGCCATTGGTTTTCTATGGATTGAGGGCCCTGAGATTCCTGGCAAAACCCCCAGCAGAAGAGATGTCATCGGTCGAAAACGAATAATCGGTTCTGTCAACGGCCTAGTTGACAGTTATAGGGGAGCTGGTCACCCTGGGAGATATTGGAATTAAACATAGGTTAACGTTAGCTGTCTAGGCCTCTAGTTACAGAATTGTATGAGAAGTTTTATGATTAATGTGTGTTATTATGCTATCCATTGTATGCTGCGGCCATGATTGTCCAAAATACAGGTTCTAAATGTGGAATTCTACATCTGGCATCTCCTTAAGTGTTGTGGTGAGGTGGGTGCTAACGAGGTCAGAACAGTCCTCAGGAAACTACCATGTTGAGGATTTGCCAGTTCAAAGCAGACTTTTTGGTGCTATCTTGCCACAGCTCCAAAGGAGTTCTAGCCCTATTAACTATGTAGTCTGCATTAGGTGAGCTGCAGAGATGGACCTCATGGCATGCTCAGCAGGGTTTATTTCTGTGGAAATGTAGTGCAATTATTCTAGCTGGGTTGATTTTCTGATGTGTTCAACCCTGTTGCTCACATACACATAAAGATGCATATTACTTAATATAGGTAAAAGCAATTCTGTTAAAAAGTTTTGAATAATTCACTTAAAAAAATGTTTTACTGCATTTAATGTGTCCATATGAATCATTTCTTTTTATTCTTCATTTTAGTTGTCTCACTTTATTCTGTTTTCCTTTACATTTCATTAATTTTTGTTCTGTACATTTTTTCTCTTATCTTTCTCCTCTCCTCCAGTATTTTCTCTTGCTCCTTCCCTTTCTCTAGTCTCTCACCCTTGACTCCCTCCCTCTGCGTCAGCCTTTTACCCTCCCATCATTCCTTCTCTCCTCTCTTCTTTCATGCCTTACTTCTTCCCTTGCTCCTCACCAGTCTCTCATCCCTTACTCCCTCCCCTCCCAGTCATTCATCTATTTCATCTCTTCCTATCTCCCTCATCTTCAGTCTCTTACAGCTCCCTCTCATTTTATGCAACTCCTTCCTTCACCCTCCCATCTCCTATCATTCAACCCTTCCCCTTTTCACCTTGTTCTTTCATTCCATTCTCCTTCTTTCCCTCGCCCCCTCCTCTCCTTTTCCTATCCCACCATTCCCATTCTCATCACTTTCATGACCTTTCCTATCTTCCTCTCCCCCTTCTCAAATGCTTGACTGCCACCACCTCCCAAACCCCCTATTACTGTCTGCATTGTGCAGCTGAGTAAACCAAGTCCAGTGATTATGGAAGACAGTCGCTGTCAGGGCACGGGTAACAGAACTCTTAGAATTGGGGTGTGAAAGGCTATAACAGTGGGAAGGATGGAAGAAGTACTATTAAATCAGTGGGAAGAGAGGGGAGTTGCAAGAGGTATTAGCAAATGGGAGGAAGAAAGAGAAAAGTAGGAGCCACTAGCATTCAAAGGGGAAAGAGGAATGAAGGAGGATATGGGAGATGGTAGCAGGAAGGAAATGATAGTAGCATTGGGAAATGGCAGCCAGGTGCAGAGGTGGGAGGGAGGTGGCAGTGGCTCAAAGCAGGAGAGCCTTGAATAGCATTGGCCCTTCAGCCATCTCCCTTCTCTCCCAGGTAAATACAAAAAAAACCCTACTGCCTCCTCGACACCCCCCATGTCACTACCCTGACCTCAAAGCCCTCCCAACCACGTGGTACTTGAATCGGCGCTCCATTTTAAAATCCGGGATTGCAGTACACCAGTGATCCTGGGCTTTCACTATTGCTTTAGCAATAGTGCCGCAAGCATAAATCTAAAATGACAGGTTACACTTCCAGCACAATTATTAGAGCTATTACACTGGAAGCGTAAACTGTCATTGTAAGCTTACGCTTCCAGTGCTTTATTAAAGCAATGGTGGAAGCCCCAGGATCACTGTGTTCCACAATCCTAGATTTTAAAATGGAGTGTCGATTCAGGTACTGGGTAGGTGGAAGGGCTTCGGAGCCAGGGTGGTGGTGTGAGGGGTTTCGAACAGGCAGTAGGTTTTTTTTTGTATTTACTAGGGAGGGAAGGGAGACAGGCTAAAAAGCCAGTGTCATTAAAAGGTGTTTTTTAGAGGGTTTTATAGAGGATCCTGGCCAGCCAGGGATTTAGGTATTTGTGGTACTAGGATGGGAATTGGGCTGGGGAGACCTGAGATGAAGGTTTGTTTTTCTTTTTCTTTTTTTAAAGGATCTCTACTTAATCAGATATCTTTTGAAGATATCCAGTTAAGTGGCAGGTTATCTGGCCACACAAGGCTGGATATCTAAAAAAAAAAAAAAAAAAAATCTAACCAGCTATATTCAAACATAGCCGCCAAGGTTTTTTAGTTATCTGTTTACATGGAGCCAGATAACTTGTCCTGGATATATCCCTTATTAAAATTATATAGCTAACTTTAGCCAGATAGCTTCTCCACTAACTGGCTTACTTAAAAATTACCCCCTTTGATTATGGGGTGACTTTTCAAAGAGAGATATGTGTAAAAATTAGCATATATGCATGTAAATAGCTTGTACTCACGTACATGTTTTATAAACATAGGGACGGTAACTTTGAAAGCGGCGCATGTGCACAGGGGCATGGTCATTTTATAACTTGTGAGCACATATGTTTTTTGTTTTAAAACAGCCTGAGTGCATGCCCATAGGTGCATAAATCCCATTTCTAACATGTAAGTTAGGGTATTTTAAAACCAGTGCGCAATCCATGCCATAACTATTTTCACTAGTTCATCTATCAGTTTGTCCAGTGGTGAGCTAGGTCTTCCAACCCCCCCCCCCCCCCCTGATTTAATAGCCTACCGGCCTTCCAGTTACCCCAGACTCTGTAAATCCCTCTAAAACAGCAAAGGGGGGGTTGTTTTTGTTTTACAACTTACACCTCCTCCATAGCAGAAACAATTGTAAGTTGCAGTGAACCTGAGTGCACGCCAAGGCACATAAATATTTACGCACACATCTCTTGGCCACGCCCTGAAATGCCCACCCCTCTCCTTTTTTAAATCGAGCGAGATGTGCACACAGCGGGAGATACGCAGTAGTGTGGGTGGCTTTTAAAATTTGGGGGCGAGTGCGAGCCCAGCTTATGCACATCTAAACATTGACACCCCCCCCCCCCCCCCCCGTGGCAGAGACCTTCTCCCACTGTCATGGATGAGGCTGGTGGGGTGCTAAAGGTTGCTGTATTGCAAGGCCTCTAGATGGAACTTCACAGGGTGGGCTGTTCGATGTCCTCTTCCCTACTGGGTCTTCTGCAGAGGAATGGGGTCCAGAACCCACTTAGCAAAGCCTCCCTGGAGTAAGGAGGGGAAACAGGGAGAAGTTTAGGGTAAACGTCCTGAGCGAAGATGTTACCTGGAGTACCTTGGAAATAAACAGTTGCTGATGAACAAGTTTAACAAGTTTATTTTTACCAAAAAGAAAGGGATTAGAAGCAATCGTGTAGTAAACAAAACAAATATTCAAGTTCTTTAGAGGGTATCTTTGGAACAATGCTTTATTTAATTTATTTAATTAATTTTGACATTTTATATACCGTCATTGCATATAAAGATCACAATGGTTTATAAACATAACATTCATCCTATAATCAACAATTAATGACAGTTTACGGATGTAGTAGTCATAAGCATGGATTAGTTTAAATGTAATGACGTTCTAATACATAGTAAAGATCTAAGACATCAGGCGAGTAGTAAAGGAATTAAAAAAAGACTTGTGTTAAACCGTAGACAATTTAGACAGAAACTGTAAATTCTTTCCAAATTTTTTTTTTATGGTAGCAGTGCAAAAACAGTATTAACAATTCTATTCTCTTGTTTCCAAGAATCTTCTGCTGGATTCAACTCCAAGTCAGATAAGTATTACTTTTATTCTTTTGTGTGTTGGTCTTTATTTTACTTTTTTTTAACGATTAGATCTGTATCATAAGAAACTAAGGGGGTCATTTTCCAAAGCTTTCGCACACGAAAAGTCCCTTTTCGTGTGCGCTAGCTAGATTGGACCGGATTCGTAACCGGAAGGGGAGGAGTCGGGGCGGCACTAGGGCGGACGCAACGAAGACATCGCTGACAGCAAAAAGGTAAGGCCCCTTATCGCCGCCAGTAACGCGCCCAATAGCACCACCTTTCACGGTGGCGCTATTGGTTTGCAAAAGCCGGCAGCGATCGCACCGCGATGGTGCGATCGCTGCCGGCTTTCGCAGGCCCGCCCCCTGCTTCCCCCTCCCCCCCCCCTCCTTTACCGCGTGATTCACTAAGGCCTGCGATTTTAGAAAATCCAGGCCTAAGTCTCTGTGGGTACTTTTTCTCTTTTTCCAGGCTTTTCTAAAAATCAAGAGTTCCTCTTATAGTATGTATCCACTTTTTCCTTTTGT
The DNA here is from genome assembly GCF_901001135.1 of Rhinatrema bivittatum. Classification (NCBI taxonomy): domain Eukaryota; kingdom Metazoa; phylum Chordata; class Amphibia; order Gymnophiona; family Rhinatrematidae; genus Rhinatrema; species Rhinatrema bivittatum. The sequence continues at coordinate 50,555,219 of NC_042623.1, read as the reverse complement.
GTTTATTGTCCACTTTCAGTGCTGTCTGTCCCTTTGTGTTACTTTCTTATTGAGATTTCATTTTATTTATTTATTTAAAAGAATTTATATACCGCAAATTAAACAGGATCTGTCTGGCTAAGCGGTTTACAAGTATATAAACATACATAATAAGAAACACCAATTAAAACAGTTATAATATTACAAATAAAAACATTACATCAAAACATTAAAACTAATAGACGACATCTAAAAAGACAGTAGAGTAAGTCAAAGCAGATTAATTAGGGCTCATGACATTGAATTCATGTAACTGTAAAAGTTGTTAAGTAATGTATGCAGCGGCAAAGAGATATGTTTTCAAAGCCTTTTTAAATTCTTTTACATTTGCTATTAGACGAATTTCAGCTGGAATAGTGTTCCAGAGGATTGGTCCGGTGACAGAAAAAGCTCGTTTCCTGGTAAATTCTAAGTGGGCAGATTTTATTGATGGTACTTCCAGCATGCATTTATCCATTGATCTTAATTGTCTTGTTGGTTTGTAAATTCTGAGCAGTGAACAGAGCCATATTGAATTTGTATTATGTAAAAGGTTGTGTATAATGTTAAGTATTTTATATGTGATACGGTAAGATATAGGTAACCAGTGTAAATGCTGCAGCACCGGGGTGATATGCTCTCTGAGTGGTATATTGTAGAGTAAACGAGCGGTAGCATTTTGGACTAACCGTAATGGGTGTATAGTAGATTTTGGCAACCCAAGATATAATGCATTACAGTAGTCAAGACTTGTTAAAATGAGAGATTGTGTCACTGAACGAAAATCAGAAGGTAGTAAAAGTGGTTTTAATTTTCTAAGTAAATGAAGCTTAAAAAATGATTTTTTTACAACAGCTGATATGTTGTTAGACATAGACAGTCTGGCATCAATGATAGTGCCCAAGTTTTTTGCTTGATGTTTTATTTCAATTTCTTGTCCATCAAATGTAAAGGTGACCGGTGGTTGAAATTTTGAATCAGGCACAACAGATAGGAATAACAGTTCAGTTTTTGCTGTGTTTAATTTTAGTCTATTGTGTGTCAACCAGGTTTTTATTGTCATTAAGTATAAATGAAGCAGTGAGAGGTTTTTTTCCAGCTATCAGTGAATGGAACAATAAATTGAATGTCATCAGCATATATTTTAAAAGACAAATTTAAACCTGTTAAAAGATGACACAGTGGAAGTAGATATATATTAAATAATAATGGTGACAATGTCGATCCTTGTGGGACCCCAGATTTAGCAGCATACCATTCAGATTTAGAGTTACCAACAGGTAATCTGAAATCGACCTGTAATAAAAGAACTGAACCATTTTTTTACTGTACCATTTATCCCTATTTGTTCTAGGCTGAGCAGTAAAATATCATGATTTAAAGTCTCAAATGCTGCCGAAATATCTATAAACACCATAAGATAGTCCGTATTTGAGTCAAAGCCTCTTGTTATAGTGTCAAATGAAGAGATCATTAAGGATTCAGTACTATGGCCCTTTCGAAAACCATGTTGGTTTTCATGAAGTAAATTATTGTCTTCTATATACTATGAAAGTTGACGAAAAACAACAGATTCGATGATTTTTTATAATGAAGGCAATGAAGCAATTGGTCTATAATTGGATATATTTAATTGATCTTGGTTTTTATCCTTCAAAATTGGCAAAATGGAGGGTTTTTTCAGTGTTTCTGGAAAGACTCCTTGAACTAAAGATGCATTAACGATATTTACAATTGATTCTGCTATAGTTTCCTTTTTAACAAATATCCAGGACAGGAGTTAAAAGGGCTATTAGATGGTTTGGAGTTCGTAATTATGATGTTACTGTCTATTTCACTAAAATCAGTAAAAGAACTAATGGTAGGGGGTAACGTTGATACAGGAATTGGAAGCAATGAAAATTCTGCTGATATTGTATCTATTTTATTTGCAAATAGATCAATTAGATTCTGCAAGTTTGCTAGTCTGCAAGTTTGCTAATCTGATCAGACCTAAGCTGTGATTTCCTATTGTAGGTGTATGCACACACTTATCTGGGATCCAAGCTCAGTTCATTGTGATGCAATCTCTGATGCGATGGTCTCTGGCACAGCAATCTTCTCCTCCAGGTGATGGGTCTTGAGGTCGCTGGCATCTGGTCTTCCTCTGTTGGTGTCTTGCCTCCAGAGGGGTACCTACTGTCTAACTATACCAACTCAAAAAACAAAGACTATCTCCCTGGCACCGAGTTATCTTCTACAAGTTGAAAGTTTTTCTGCTGTGGGTGTACAGTGGTTTAGTGAAGCTGTTTTATCTGGCTAAAGAAAATAAATGATAATCAGGAAATCCCTGTTTTTAGTTTCAGAGGAACAGGGGTTACTTTACTCACAAAACAAAATCCCACTCCGCTCTAATTAGAACAGGCAAAAAAAAACAATTACCACGTTCCTGTTGAGTTGCTTCTGCTATTAACGACTCTGTCCCTCTTTTTCTTTACCTTCAGAGCACAGGAATCTCTCTGGGATCTGGAATCAAATCTTCTTTTACTCTTTCTCTCTATCTTTCAAATCTCCCAGGGACACAGTAGCTTAGTAACAGAAGTTTTACTGGTTTCTGGCTGTTCTCCTTAAGGTGCAGACTAGCTTCACCACAAATGTTTTTGGGACTTGGCAGAGCTGTCAACCAGCAATTCTGTCCTCTGCTAAATTCTTCTGCCTAATTCCCCACCTGGAAAATCTTTCTTCTAGAGCAAATCCTTGCTCCTGTGATGTCACTATAAAATAGTGCCACTTTTAAAAATCTTTACTTTTCCTGGAACTGCCACTCTTAGCCTCCCTAGTGATAGGGCAGAAGTGTCAGCCATTTCTATTTAATGTTCCTTATATTTTAAAAATAGCTGCACTATCCCAGAACAAGGTTCCAGGAGCTAGTCACCTTATTTTTTAGTGCTCCTACACTAGGCATATTACTGACAAAAGCCACAAGGCTAGCCCCCCCCCCCCCCTCACTGCTTTTGTACTGTACAATACACATACAGGGTGCCAGCAGGGAAATCTGGACTAGATTCCTGCTTAGACTGGAGTCCCAGCACAGGGGCTTTCCCTGGCCACATATCCACACCAAACCAGCTTTGCACAACTGATGGGGGATAGCACTGATCACCCCAACAATCAATCTGGTCCAAACATTTATTTTGAAACTATTTTTCCGGGGGGCTACATGGACTTGCTTACCGGGCTTCATATTTCTCTCCAGGACCCTCTCTCATATAGCCAAGCAGCAGAGGCTATCCTAGCATCCCTTGCTGCTGCCCCTGCAGTGCTCTGTGCTCCAATGTGCTTCTGTCACTCCCAAGGAGGGGGGGGGGGGGGGGGGGCTAAGGTAACTTGTCACTGCTGCAGGAGCTTGGTAAATGCCCTCTGCTGCTTGTCTTTCAACCCTTGCCTTTATTTTAATCTGTCTTAGTTTTGTTTTATTTTACTTTTGTGCCTGCGCTTGTGGTGCTGATATAACCTGGTCCCTTTAAGAGTCCAGGCTATGATGTCATCGTTGCTGGGCTGCTACAGCAAAACTAAACTAGTAACTTCCTTTGATCTCTCAAAATTGCAGGCAGCAGAAGCTCTTCTCTCTGCTTTAAACAGCTGATACTGGGGGAGAGACAGTACTTAAACAAAAGAGCTGCATGCTCTTTTGTTTGGGTACTCTCACATATGCATCTCCCGATTTTGTCTCATGCCAGGCTTTTAAAATCTACTTCTAGACATTTATATTTTCACTTTTGCATGCACATCTACATGTGTAAAAAAAGGGGCAGACTAGGGGCATTCTGGGATAGGGCCAAGAGTTACATGCATAAGTTATTCTATTACAGACTTACGTGAGTACATGCAGTACCTTGTTTACGCGGTTTTTTTACACCTGATAATTGTCTTGCGCAATTGATATCAGATGGGTCTGTTGTCAGTTATTGATTGAGTGAGAGGTCTGGGTGAACCAGGGATGGATTGGCCTATTGGGGGATCTGGCATGCCTCGGTGGCCCAGTCTAGCTGGTCATGTGGTCTCCCACGGCTCTTGCCCTGCCTAATTTTGGACTCCAGGCACCACAGAGTTGTTTGCGAGCTGCGGGATCCTGGGACACTTTCTGCCAGCCATGCCTGGCACCTGCCTAATTGCAGAGCCATGGGCCAGCATGGCGCAAAATTGTAAGGCAGCACTGGCAGATAGTGTCCCTAGCTCCTGCAACCCCCAAGCAAGCAATAGAAGAAGAGGCATAGAAAGGCCGTCGGCACAAACCCTCCTACCCACGGCTGAAAAAAAGGCCCACTGGGGCCACCGACACTTCCTTTCCTGCCTGCAACCAAAAAAAAAAACAAAAACAATGGGGTTGCCAGCAAAAACATGGCCACCAGCAAAAACATTTGCACCTGCAGCAGAAGAAAGGAACCAGCGGGACTGAAGAGGTGGCTTAGCGGGACAGGGCCAGCACACCCCTCCCACAGAATGCTAATTACAAAGGACTTGCAGGGCCACTGACACTGTCACTCCTGCCCACAGTTAAAGAAAAGGCCTACCGTAGCTGGCTCATCCTTCACAGCAGTTGCTTAATACAAAGGCCCCAGCACATTCCCTGCTGCCTACAGCAGAAGAGAAGGCCTGGTTTGTGAGAGAGCCAATGAATAAGTGAGGGTATGAGGGGGAGAGAGAAAGTGAGAGAGTGTATGTATATGAGAAGAGCCAGTATATGTATGTATGTATGTACATGCATATGAGGGGGAGAGAGCCAGTGTGTGTCTGTGTATGAGGAGCAAAGAGCCAGTGAGTGTGTGTGTCTGTATGTATATGGGAGGAAGAGAGACCATGAGTGAGTGTGTGTGTAAGTATATGAGGGGGAAAGAGCCAATGAGTGTGTGTGTGCGTGTGTATCTATGTATGAGGGGGAAAGAGCCAGTGAGAGTATGTGTGTGTATTAAAGGGAGAAAACCAGTTAGTATTAGTGTGATTGTGTATGAGGGAGAGAGAGCCAATTAGTGTTAGTGTCTATGTATGAGGGGGAGAGAGCCAGCTAGTGTTCATGTGTCTGTATATGAGAGGCAAAGAGCCAGTGAGAAAGTGTATATGAGGAGCAGAGAGTCAGTGAGTGTGTGTATAAGAAGAGCAGAGAGGCTGTGTGTGTGTGTGTGTGTATGAGAGAGATTGACAGTGAACATGTACAGTATGATTGCTTATGAGAGAATGAATGTGTGTGTGTGTGTGTGTGTGTGTGTGTGTGTGAGAGAGAGAGAGAGAGAAGGTAGTCTGTTTGCCCTCCTCCTCCCCTACTAATCCATGGCAATTTCAGGGTGACTGGAAATCAAAATGTTCCCAGGTATGGATGGCCCTGGATTTTTTTTTTCATGCCTATTAGTTTTAATTATTGGGTAGTATTTGATGTCTAGTGTTTTGAAATATTTTGTTATTTTTGGTACATTTTTAAACATTTTAATGAGCTTTTCAAATTATTGGATATTCTAAATATTGTTCAACTGGGGACTGTGTCCCCAGGTAGACTTTCCTCCAGGGGACCTTTTCACCTGTGATTACATCCCAAAGGCTATTCCTCTCAGGTTGTATGACTGGTAACCAAAGAAATTTCTCAGTCTTGTGACTAAGCAATAATCTTTATTAAGTAAAAGTAGGAAATAAGATAAGAATGCGAGAAATACAGAAGATTCTCGGGAGTAGACTGAGACAGTGCTAATAATGACGTACCCCAGAATCTACTCAAATTATACATGGCATTTAGCTTTCTTATATACAATCATTGATAGGAAAGTGCTTTACTATTTTTTTCTTTTCCGGGACTTTCCATATTAGGAATGGAAAAGTACTAAACTACTGAAGCTTAAGTTTCTGAAGCTAAGACTGGAGAGTGCCAAGTGCCTTATCTAAGATATTCTTTCTGATCACTGGCTTTTGGCCTTGGGCAGGGGGGTGAATTTGTCTGAGCCACTGTTTCAGTTTCTTGCTCAAGGTCATGCCTGTTTTTCACTTGTGCTACATTATGCTGAGTTAGTCTTTTTATTATTTATTATTTAATCCAGGCCATTCTCAATATCAGCTCTTTTGAAATATTTATTCTTTTTATTAGTATGTTTAACTTTTTTATTATATATATATTTTTTTATATATTCTTGATTTTATTGTTTGATGAGGAATGGTAATGTTTCAGTTTTTCCATTGCTGCACTGCATACAGAATCTGGAACTTTCTAATTCAGTGTTTGCACATTTCCATTTATAGTTTATGGTCTCTATTCTGTATTTGATAAGGGTCTATTTGTATTCTGCATGTGTGACCAAGGTGAGGTATTCTGCTAACATGTAGTTTCTGTGTATGTAACTATAGCAACCTGGCTAGTTCTATTTTCCTAATAGGAGGAGTATTAGTGTTTTAGGGTCTGATGGTATATTTCTAGTTTTGTCTTTTTATAGGTAGGGCTGTTACTGTTTGAGTCTAGCAGTTAGTATGTTATCGTATGGAAGAAGTACTTTTTTTTTTGGATTATACAATGTTCCTGGTAGTAGTAGGATCACCAACCGGCTCCAAATTTTCAGGACAGGTTCATCCAGTCCTGGTTTTACCCCATTGCATGCTAGGACTTATTCTGATTTACTTATTGCATTCCCTCTGAAAATCAAGACTATAAGCACCTGCAGGCAGGGGATTAAAACCAGGACTGGATCAACCTGTCCTGAAAATCTGGAGCCGGTTGGCAACCCTGGTTGTAGAGGGAATTATTGGTGCTGTTACTGAGATAACATGAGCATTTGAATATTTATTTTTGTATGGTAAGTGGTAAGGGGAAATCTTGTAGTTCCGCAGCTTTTTCTAACTCTGGGATTAAACCCATCAACTCAAGCTGCCAGTGACTGTGGAATAATGCATTGTTGTATTGCCACCTGCTCTTTCATTGAAAATAGAAAATGTATTCCAACTAGTAGGTTTCTTGTTGATTGAAAGTGCTTACTGAAATATTTTATAAATGATATTTTAAGTATTTAAAATTTGCACTATATTACAGTGTTGGAACTTTCTATATTTTTGTCTTTTATTCAGTAATTTTGTTGTATTTAAGTGGTCAAGAATTGTATGTGTGTGTGTGTGTGTGTGTATATATATATAGAGAGAGAGAGAGGGAGACCAACAAGACATCAGAAAATTCTCCTCAGTATAATTCAGGTGCCTCATTAAAACAATCCAGTACCCCTAGGGAACAAGCACTCATGTAATGTTCTTGCAAACAATATTTACTTAAACTATAATTAATATACAAAAAACAAATTTACTTATTTATTCATACACAGCCCAATTTTAAAAGGGCCACACGAGTAAAAGCCAGGGGTTACGTGCGTGGCCAGGCCTTGTGTGTGCTGCACGCATTTTAGAACAGGCCCAGCCACGTGCATAACCCTGTTATGCGCAGAAGTGCTAGACCCTGCAGATGGGGCGAGGTGGGGGACGTGGTCTGGGTGGGGGGGGGGTAAGCCTGGACAGCACCATTAGCTGCTGTCCCAGGAAAGTGCACGCCGGCAGCCAGCCGTTGATGGAACTTACTACTGCTCAAAGGAGCAGGTAAGTTCAAAAATTAAAAAAATAAAGTTTAGTTAAGTTAGGTTTAGGGGTCAGGGAGGAGAGGAGAAGAGGTAGGAAGGGTAGGGTTAGGGATAAGAAAGTTCCCTCCCAGTCTGTTCCTTAATTGGAGTGGCCTGGGAGGGAACTGGAAAAAAGGGTTATCACATCGCCATGCGTAATTTGAAAATTCCCCTCCCCATGCACGTGAGTCACGGGCCGCCTGCACATGCGTGTGCGCATGTTATAAAATCAGCGCATTTATGCATGTGCCGGGAACCGTGTGCACATGGACGTACACGCTGGTCTTAAAGTCGACCCTACAATGTTTATTAACATTAAACAATAATAAATACTCAGTATACTATTTTATTCATACACCTCATTGTACAAAGCTTTTAAATATACATACACGTGAAAAATGCTAAAAACATCCTATGCGTCAACTAGTGCCTTGTTTTGGTTCCCTTCGCGCCTCACAGAGTTCTAGTGCGAGGGAAGAAGGCAAGTTAAGCATTGTGAGAGAGGCTTCATGAGCAAGTTGATGGTTGCAATTTAATATTGGTGTTTCTGTTTCTATGTAAACGCGCTGTGTGTGCAGCTTAATTTTTGAGTTCATGGACAAGATTAGAAATCAAAGTTCTGGGATGCATTGAAGCTACATTGGTTTGCTTAAAGACTACTATTTTCAGAAGTGACATACACGCAGCTACAGTTCTTATAAAATATCACTGTGCAGGATTGGAATTCCCACTGATGAAGCAGATAGGCAAAACGAGGGTCTTTGTTGAGGATATATGCATTCATAGAGATATGTTTTGGGGTTTTTTTCGTTTCGTGGTTCGGTTCAGGTCCCCTGCAAGTAATTTCGTTTTTTCTGCAGTTTGGGATTTTTTTTTTTCATGGATTGCGTGATAGTGTGCACTAACACGAAATACAAATTTTTCCGAAATTTCGGAAAAATTCCTTTCGTTTTTGAGCACTCCCGAGCCATGAAGAATTAGAGAATCTCGTTGAAGCTGTCTAATTCTTTTAAAATGAATGCACATCTCTAATGTGCAACAGGAAGATAAACATTGCGCCAGGCTAAAACAAGCTTTGGAAATGTGTATAAGGGGACATATAAGGAAGAAAGTGGTGTGTTGGATTAAAATGTAATTTACATTTAAATCGGTTTTGAGTATTACAATGTTTATGGAATGTGTGTAATGTGAAATATTTTCATGTTTGTATAATTATTAGGTGACAGTGAAACATTTGATAATGTATGTATATGCTTTATATGTATGACTTTAATAGGAATGGTTGTGATTGAACTCCATAAGGAATTTGCACTTGACGCATAGTGTGTTTTTAGCATTTTTCAATTGTATGTATAATTGCATAATTATATATACAATTGATTTAACTTATGCACCTATTTACCAACTTTCTCATGCAAACTAATTTACTTATTTATTCATAAAATGTTTAATAACATTAAACAATAATAAATACACAGTAAACTGTGTATTTATTATTGTTTAATGTTATTAAACATTTTATGAATAAATAAGTAAATTAGTTTGTAATATATTAATTAGAGTTAAAGAAATATTGTTTGCAAGAACATTTCATAAATGCTTGTTCCCTAGGGTTATTGGATTATATATATAAACTATTTGAAAACGGCGCGTTTGAATATTAAGAGATGTGTGTGCTATCGTAAGATGCAACATGCGTTGCAATGTTTCACCATCCCGAGAGAATACAATAAGCAACAGACAGCATTGGGGAATGCCACGGTGCTAACACACTATCTGATCCTTACACCAGAAAAAGACATACTTTATCTTAGAAGATGGGATCGTCGGGAAGGAGTAAATTCATCTGAACAAAAACATGCCAGTCGGATATGTTTTTTCTTTAATAGTGAAGTTGGATTTTTCATAAAAGGACACAAGTATATCAAACAACCAAAAGGTTTTATTGTGCTGCCAGCAGACTGTATTACACGGGACTAGAATGTTTAAGTGCAATGTCTCTGATTTATGATAAGGAGCTTTTGGTGATGTTTTATTATTGAGATGTCTCTTGTTTTGTCTGTGGGTTTGTTTTTTATTTGATTTCATGTTTTAATATACTGTATATGGTAAGTTGCATACTGCTTTGATCTTTGGATTAGAAGGTGGTATACAAAAAAATGTAAAATAAATAAATTAAAGTGACATTGGTATCACCTTTTCAGTAAAATAAAAACAGAATTTGCCATGCTAAGAATGAGGGCAACTTTCAAACCATGCTCAGAAGTCTCAAGTCAGCGGGTACTTTTACTAGCGGACTTTACATCATTCTTATGAAAAAGAAAGAGTTCCCCATAGACTTGCATTTGCTATTTGTATGCGTAATATTCCCAGCAAACTTATGAGTTTGCTCACCCCCGCTCAGCCCATTCTGAGAAATGCCTCTGCTCCCTGTCCATAAAAGTACGCAAGCGCTGGCACCGTGCATGTACTTTTATATGAGGAAAGGGCAGGCAATTTCCAAAGACCTTATTTCCATGCGTAAAACACTCGTGCTCAGTCCAGGCAAACCTACACGCATGAAGGACAATCACACTTAGTTTTACCCGTATTTCAGGCAGGCAGTTTTAGAACAAGCCACTTCTTTGGGTAAGGCACTGTTTTACCAATGGAAATGGCTTTGAAAATTGACCTCAATATATAAAATATATAATGCTAGAGGCAGCCTGAAATTTCAGTTTAGGGAAAGAAGACTCTTGAAAAGGAACGACGGTATCATGAATGTAATTTGAGAATGTGGTTGATATTGGAATAGGGAGAGGAATTGTCAAAGCTATGTCCATGGATAAAACAGTGCTTTACCCAAGGAAATGGTTTGTTATGAAATTGTCTGCCCAAAACGCGGGTAGACTTGCGTGTGTATGTCCTGTATGCATGTAAGTTTATTCCGCAGAGCAGAGATAGATGTTCCTAAAGACAGACTTGAGGAGGAGTTTGAACATACGTTTGGATTTTCAAAAGTATAACGTAAATTTTAAAACAATCGTACGGGCGTCCATGTGCGTGTGGTTCCCGGAGCACGCACATGGACACACAGATTTTATAGCATGCGCCAGTAGACGCGCGCATGATATAAAATCCACTACCCATGCGCGCCTGATTTTATATCGGCGCGCGCAAGTGCCGACTCACATGTGCAAAGGGGGGAAGTTTTAGTACATGTGTGCGGCGATGCAATAGCGCCTTTCCCCAGTTTCCTCCCAGGCCGCTCCAATAAACGAGCGAACTGGGAGGGAACTTCCTAAACTCCCTACCTACCCTGCCTGCCTTTTCCCCTTTCCTCCCTGACACTTAAAACCCCCCTAACTAACCTTTTTTTTTTCTGTTCTGCAACTTACCTGCTCTCCGGAGTAGCAGTAAGTTGTGCATGTCTGGCATTCCCAGCGCGCACGGCAAAGGGGACAGTGCCTTAATGGCGCTGTCCCGACCCGCCAATGCCCCACCCTGCCCCCAGCCTGCCCCTTTCTCTTCTAGCTGGTCTTCGACACGTACTGGGAGATATACGCGTGACCCCAGACCTTTAGAAAAGCGCTCGGCCTGGGCACGCGCATATCTCCTGGTTTTTACGTGCACCGGCTTTTAAAAATCGGGCCTTTAGTGTATAAAGTTTCGCTAAGTTCTGTGTATGAATTGGCAGATGCAATTTGTGTGCAAGTAGTTTTGGTGGGATAATTTTCAAAGCAAACATACACACTTTGAAAATTGATTTAACTTATGCACCTATTTCCCAACTTTCTCATGCAAGCTCTTCCAAAATTACCCCAATATATATATTGATTCATTGGTAACAATTTGGTGTCCTTTGAGAGTCAATATTAGATTACCATGCTATTGTATGTTAGTTTATCTAGGTTTTTCAGGCTTGCACAGATTAGTTATGGTGTAATATGACTAGCCAAAGCAACAAAAGGCATGTATGTATATTAGCTCTTTTCATTACACTGTTGGTAAACAAAAAATACCTATTATATCAATATTAGACAACAATGTTGACTTTCAGAAATTAGAAAAATATAGCAATTATGCTATTGACTTTCACATTTGTATTGACTAGTCATTCATTGTCTCTGGCATTAATAAGTCATTAGTGATGTTGTGGTTTACTATAAGATGCAGCATGTGGAAAGTCTAATTTATTCAATTCTGCCTGCATGTTGATGTGGTTATTTATAGATAATTGGTTCTTGTTATGATCATTTATGATTTACATCAGTGAAGTACAGTTTTCTGCTAGAAAAAAACATGTTGAAGCATAGCAAAAGCATCTTTGCAGCTGAAGCAACTAGAAAAAAATATCTTAACTCTTTTAGTACCAATAATGGCATATTTGTAGATTACATCTGAGGGAGGAGGTATATATATTACACTTTGTATTACCTAGTAGGTATAAGTAAGCTAAACAACTAGTGGATTTAACTGAAAATATGAGGATCCTATAACTTTAGTCTGGTTTCTTTTTTTTTCCCTAAATTATAAGCCTTTCAAACCTATGGAATTAATTTTCAAAGGGGTTTTGCGCACAAAAATAGCATATACAAGCCTAAGTAGCAGGTATGCATGTACAGTATATGCTGTTTTATAAACATCAAGAGTACATGCATATTTTCCATTTTGTGCATACATTTTATTGGGGAAAAACGATGTGGATTGAGGGTGTTCTAGGATAGGGTTTAGAAGTACGCGGGGTAGTTGGTATTTTGTAAGAGATACATGCGTATACCTTACCAAAGGTTCGTGCAATTTTACACTGCTAATTGACTTGTGCAAGTAAAATTGGACTTGTCTGTTGTCTGCAGTTTATGGGTGGTAGGTCTGAGTGAACTGATGGGGTTCAGATGAAGTGCTAGATTCTCTAGGTGAACTGGAGAAAGACTGGAGGTATGAATTTCAAATATGCATTCAAGTATTTTTTAAACAGTATACATGAATACTTTATAAAATATTTGCCTCCACATATAAATCAGGGTTAGTATATCTGCATGTTATATTTTTTATGTGCCAAAAATGTAAGCACGTATGTTGTGGCTAGGTTTGAAAATTAGGCTCCATCCATAGTACAGCATTTACACACATAAGTGGATGCATGAAGATTAATGCTAGTGTTTAATAAACTGTGTGGCAGGAGCTGCACAGGTTATAAAATACTGTGTGTTTCTGCTGTAAAAGTATGTGCATATGTTTATGTACTCGCAAATATTTCCAATGCAAAAAAACGCATACCTTATCCTCATATTTTGCAAACATACACCCTCAGGGAGGGTTATTTTATTACTGTGTACAGTTTGATAAAGTCTGCATGTACCTTAATACATGCAGACTTTAAACCAAAATTTCAAAGCAAACTGATACATATAGGGCTAGATTTTAAAAGCCCTGCGCGCGTAAATCCTGCCGGATTTATGTGCGCCGGCATGCCTATTTTGCATAGGCCGCTGGCGCGCGCAAAGCCCCGGGACGCGCGTAAGTCCCGGGGTTTCGTAAAAGGGGTGGGAGGGGGCGTGTCCGGGGGTGTGGGGGCATGGTGACGGTTCGGGGGCGGGCCGGGAGGGCGGTCCCAAGTCCCTCGGCACTGCGGCCTGTGCCGGGGGATGCCGAGGCGGCACGCGCAATTTAACACCTGCTTCAAGCAGGCGTAACTTGCACAACAAAGGTAAGGGGGGGAATTTAGGTAGGGCTGGGGGGTGGGTTAGATAGGGGAAGGGAGGGGAAGGTGGGGGGACTCGGAGGGAATGGAGGCAGGCTGCGCGGCTCGGCGCGCACAGGCTGCCGATTTTGCGCAGCCTTGCGCGCGCCGACCCCAGATTTTATAAGATACGCGCAGCTATGCGCATATCTTATAAAATCCGGTGTACTTTTGTTTGCGCCGGTTGCGCAATTAAAGGTATGCGCACACATACTTATTTAAGATCTACCTCATAGGTTTTGTTTTGAAAATTTGCGGGTAATTGGCCTGGTACTCACACAGAATAACTTACAGGTCAATTTTCAAAGTGCTGCTCGCATAAAAATGCTCATATACCCGTATATGTGAGCTGCACACGAGCAACAGGGATATGAAAAAGCCACAAAATACGTATGTATGTACCTGTGCATGCCTCAGATACAAGGGGGCAGAAAAAGGGCTGGGCACGGGTGTTCTGGGGTGAGGCCAAGATTTACGCACATAACTCCGAACTTTAAACCCGAAAACTGCAGCACTCATATGCTAGATATCCGCATAACTTTACTGCTCCTTATGATGATGAGAAAGACTGTAGATACCGAGTTTTATGGCTTATAGCACAGGGTGACGGATCCAGGACAACTGGGGGGCATGTAGGATGAAGAACTAGAGAAGTCTGAAAGACTTCAGTATTAACTGGACAAACTGGTGCAAAACTGGGAATGTGCCTCGCGCGTGCAGGTTTTAAAATTCACTGACATACACACATAAAATCTGACAAGGTACTATGGAAGACATGCACTGTGCTTGAGTAACCTCTTAAAATTAGGAGCATACTTATGCACAGTTGATGAACTTTTAAAGTATACACACGCAAGTGCATGCACAATTAAAAATTGCAGCGTAGCCTCACTCGCACGCCCAGACATGCGTGAATGTGCGCACTCACACTCGTTTTAAAATCGACCTCATATTTTTTAAAACCAAAAGGTATGCACATAAGTTTGAACTATATCCCTCCTCTGTTTGCGTTACTCTTGTAACAGAGCTGCACATATATTTTTATGTGAACTGAGCATCAGGCTAGTTTCTAACAGTCATTTATGTGCATAAAATACGGTTTTATGCACATAAATGGCTTTGAAAATTCAGATCTATGTACATACGTTACTAATGTAATTCTGTTATCGTAGTAACAAAGTAAATGACAACCCTTAAAGACCAATAGGGTCATACACTCTACCTAGATATTCAAGATGCCTCCTCTCTGGTTATCTACCACCATAGATAAATAAGCAAACAAATTCCTACTGCCCAAACCAACACCAGCTATCTCCCCAACCTGATCTCTCACACCTGCTCTTACCACCACCCTTTATAATTGCCCCAAGCAATGTCCCTCTGTCATTTCTTCTACCTGTTTCGCCCACCATCTCCTAATCACCATGCTCTGTACCTGTCCCAAGCATTTCCAAAATTCTCTCATAGCATTGGTTGCCACTACCTTTGCTGATGGGCAATTGCAGTTAAGTATCTCTTCATATTTCCTCTACGCTCTTTTTCCTACCATTTCACACCACCCCCTCATCCCTGATGTTCCTTCTCCATGGAAGACTTCACCTTCTCCCACCCCACTAAACCTTGTCAAAATGTGGAAAGTTTCTACCATATACCCCCCCATCCCCAATCTACTTTTGAATATTTTGGTAGACAAAGGTGCAATAGCAAGTAACTATTCATGCTGAAGCTTCAATGGAATGCTGTTTTGTTTTTTTTAATTGGAGAACATTTCAAATTGCCTGTCATTGTGCAGTGACTGTGGAATACTTTTGCACCTACTTTTAATGCAGGCAAAAATGTTGCCAGAAAATAACGAGCGTAGATATTTCAAACATCAATCTATGAGTGTTAATTTAGGAACCCATTTGAAACATGCCTAGGGGAAGAACTCCACACAACATGGCTAAAAGTGCTTGCGTTATGGAACCCTGGGCATACCTCGTTGTACCGAGGGAAGGCGGTTTTCAGACAGACAGGTTACATGGATAATTTTGCTACTTACCCAAGTAAATGGCTTTGAAAATATTCCTCATTATGGTACACACCCCTTATTTTGATGCACTTAATGTATTTGCTTGTATTAATTGTATTTGTAATGTGTGATATTTATATAACTAGTTTTTGCTACTGTTCCACCAGAACTCATTTGCAAAACCAAAGTTTTATCTAAATGAAACCTTTTTGTGTCATTCAATGTTTTTAAACAGAAAAAAATAAAAAGTAGGGATGGAGTATGTAGCTTGTATTGAGACATTTAGTTAGGTCTTGATTACATTCAGGGAGTCTAATCTGTTATTTCTTCTCATGGAGTAGAATCTTTTTTCAAGACTGCCGGGTAGGAAACGAAGAATCCTGTGCTTCACTGAATCATTCTCACTGCAAACAAGAGAGACAGGAGCCTAGCCTTCTTCACTTAAGACCCCTTTTATCAATATTTAAAGCCATTCAGCCAGATATCATGCAAGTTATCCGGCTAAATGGCAAGTATTTGAATACTGGGCTACTTATCTGGCTACATTTTAGCTGGTTAAGTCATTATCCAATTCAAATCTAACAGGATGAAAGAGACGTATCCGGGAGCATTCTGGCGTGGGGTAAAGTTATCTGGCTAACTTAACCTGTTTTAAATTTGAAACCAGCTAAGGGCCTGATTTACTCCCATTCTGGCTCAATGGGAAAAATACTTAGCTGGTTATCTATAAACCTGCTTATCTATAAACCTGCTTTAGAGCAAGTCTAGAGTTATCTGGCCTTGTATGGCGATAACATGCCCTTAATTGGATATCCTCAAAAAATATCCGGTTAAAAAGGTCCTCCCCCACTATATCTTAACTGGGCCTGCCAGGCCGAGCAGCCCCCCAACCCCCAATCCGAAGACTTAGAAAATATATTCTGGGGTTGCAAAATGGCCCCACCACCCCCTTCTTCTTTTTTTTTTTTTTCTAAAGACTCCCTCCCAGCCCAACTGCAACCTCCCATTCTCCTGGACCTTGAAATCCCTGCTGGGAGTGAGGTATCTCTTACCCGCTCATGGCATTTCCAGCACTCCTCTAACAAGAGAAATGCTGGGAGGAAGAACATAAGAATTGTCATACTGGGTCAGACCAAAGATCCATCAAGCCCAGCATCCTGCTTCCAACAGTGGCCAATGCAGGCTACAAGTACAAGGGAGGGTGGGATGGTTAGGATCGGGGGGTGGGTGTGAGGAAGAAGTGCAAGAAGGCTGACTCTTCAACATTTTCATGGAACCGAGGAGCAGGTGGGGAAAGTGGTGGCCTAGACTCCTTGAACTTGTTAACTAATTGGTAGAGGGGATGGGAAGGGTGGGGGAAGCTTGGCCTGGCAGGGCCCTTGTTTTGTTCCTTCAGTGGGAGCTTTGTTTTGGGATGTAGTCTTTTGAACACAGTCAGTTGTCTAAAGTTATCTGGTCAGATAATTTTAGACCTACAGTGAGGCAGGTCTAAAGTTATCCAACTAACTGAGCCAGTTATAGCTGAAAATCGGCTAAGTTAGCTGGATGTCAGGAGCATCTGGTCTTGAACCGCTGGCTGTGGAAGCTGCAGGCTGGAGCCTTCCAGGGGCCACTGATTGTGGAGAGGTATTAGGGAGTAGGACACAGCTAGTAGTGTCTCATTGGCCCAAAAGAAGACCCACCCTTAATAGCACATCTATTTAAACCCTTAGGGCCAGATTTAAGTAGACACACGCGGGCGTAGATTTGTGCACGCAACCCGGCGCGCACAAATCTACGCCCGATTTTATAACATGTGCACGCAGCCATGCGCATGTTATAAAATCCGGGCTCGGCACGCGCAAGGGGGTGCACACTTGTGCACCTTGCACGCACCGAGCCCTAGGGGAGCCCCGATGCTTTCACCGTTCCCTCTGAGGCCGCTCCGAAATCGGCCTCAGAGGGAACTTTCCTTCCACCCCCCCCCCCCCACACTTTTCCCTCCCTTCCCCTACCTAACCCGCCCCCCAGCCCTATCTAAACCCCCCCCTGACCTTTGTGAAATAAGTTGCGCCTGTCTCTGGGCAGGCCGCAATCCCCCGGCATGGCCGCTGTGCCGGAGGCCTCGGTCCCGTCCCCGCCCCTTTTTTCAAGCCCCGGGACATACGCGCGTAACCCTTTTAAAATCCTTTTGGCCAGCAGACAGTCTCCACTGGCACAATGAATCTTTAATTCACTGGGTTGGGTCTGTAAGCCCTGCTCTGAATCTTGGTGAGCTGTTTTGTATTTCACTCCTCGCTTGCCTGGTAGGGAAGCATTCTTGAATACTTTTATTTCTCCTGCGTAATGTAAGACAGGAACCCATGTTTTGTTTAAAATATGTTTATATAATTAAAACTGATTTTGAACTACGTCTGTTGTGTCTATGCCCTGATCAGATCCTAAATCTGGATGACTTTACACACTCCTGGAATGCCTCTTTTTTTTATCCAGCTAAATGTAGCTGGACAAATAGCTTAATATTCAAAAAATGGCTATTTAGCCAGGTAACGTGATTTATCTAGCTAAATCCTTTATTGATCCTTCTGTATTTTGCATATTTTTGGAAAAATCAGAGTTGCTTCCCTGTAGCAGGTTTTCTTTGAGAACAGCAGAACACTGAGTCCTCACAAAACCCATCCACCTCCCCTAAGAGTTGGATTTTTCAGTTTATAGGTAAATAACAAATTGAGAAGGGACCTGCGTGGACTCTGCGATGCAGGAAGTCCTGCACATGTTCAACAGAGCTTTAGCTTTAGAGCTTGAATGCCACATTCTGTCTAATGTTATCCATTTGTGAGGTCCCAGTATCCTGCTGTCCTCTGAACACCTAAAGAGGTTAGGACTTTTCAGCTTGGAGAAGAGATGACTGAGGGGGGATATGATAGAGGTGTTTAAAATCATGAGAGGTCTAGAACGGGTAGATGTGAATCGGTTATTTACTCTTTCGGATAGTAGAAGGACTAGGGGACACTCCATGAAGTTAGCATGGGGCACATTTAAAACTAATCGGAGAAAGTTCTTTTTTACTCAACGCACAATTAAACTCTGGAATTTGTTGCCAGAGAATTTGGTTTGTGCAGTTAGTATAGCTGTGTTTAAAAAAGGATTGGATAAGTTCTTGGAGGAGAAGTCCATTACCTGCTATTAAGTTCACTTAGAGAATAGCCACTGCCATTAACAATGGTTACATGGAATAGACTTAGTTTTTGGGTACTTGCCAGGTTCTTATGGCCTGGATTGGCCACTGTTGGAAACAGGATGCTGGGCTTGATGGACCCTTGGTCTGACCCAGTATGGCATTTTCTTATGTTCTTATGTTCTTATGTTCTTATGTTCAGTTCATCTTTGCAGGGCTTTTAATATTTGGCTAAAACACCTGGAGAAAGTGGACTGCTTCATTGTGCAGAATATAGCCATGGTGGATTGAAAGGCTTAGAAACTAAGAAATATAACAAACTGAAGAGCTTGATAAGGCCAAGTGTGTCAAATGCTGAAGAAATGTCCAAAAAGATCACCACAACAGAACTCCCCCCATCCAGCTTCAACTGCAGAAAGTTCAGCAGAGAGACAAAAAGGACCCCTGTGCTGTGTTCCCTGCAGAAATCTGACTGAAACAGATCAAGTGATCCCAATCCTCCAAAAATTTCTGAAGCTGCACCAAAATTGCATATTCACTGTCTTTTTTTTTTTTTTTTTTTTACTTTCCTCATATAAGGCCAAAATGGCAATTGAGCTTAGTCTGTACCTAAGAATGACTTCTGCCTCAGGAAGGCCCCGCAGGAGAGGGCCTGAGCCTAAAATTCCTAGCTTTACACTATCTGCCTAACTTCTTCAGCAGTGGTGCTTTATGAGGTCTTTCTTGTCACTTTTGCTGTTCTTATACTCATTTCCCTCTCTCTCTCATTCATTGTCTCTCTTTCTTCCCTTTGTCTCTGCTGTTGCAGAGGTAGCAATAGAGGAGTTTTAAAACAAATTTATAAATGAAATAGAAAATCACCAGGACCAAATGTCATTCATTTAAGAATTCCAAAGGAATGTAAATGTGAAATTGCAAAGATACTATACTATATAACTTAATATTAAAACAGCCAGAGGACTGGAGGGTTTGCAGTGTGCCAACCATCTTTAAAAAGGGCTCTGGAAGATCCAGGGAACTACAGATTGGGTGTGAGGACTGGTCACCATGGTCTTTGAGCCCAAAGTGGGCTTAGATTGGAGGATGAATGCCCTGGTAGGGGATAAATCTGAGAACAAAGGAAAAGATCAAAACACTAGGGAGAAAAGGCCTCAAGGATAGCCTCTGGAACTATGTCAACAAGGCATTAGATTGACTGAAGGAGCAGTGAAAAAGGGTTGCTTGGAACAAGGATGTTGTTCTCACAACTTGCAGGCTGCCTAGCCTTCTTGCTATGGAACTTCAGGCCTTTGTTCTGGCTCTGGACTTGATCTGTTTGCCAGTGATCATACTTGCTCCACACCTGAACCAGGTCTACCAACCTGTGGACTTTATTGAACCTTCGTTCACAACTAGAACTCTTAGTTCCCTGTTTCCAAAATCAATGCTGACCTGTGTGTATCTGTATCCAGCATAATCTAAAGTAAATACCTAGACCTGTACTTGACTCAGCTGCTTATCTGTCTGTTCTTCAGAGAATCTGACAATTTTGCTGCACAGTAGGGCTATAGAGTTGCGAATCCCCTTCCAACTGCAAGAGCAGCATTCAAAGGGTTTGATAGCAGATAGATAATTCTACAAAAACTCTTATTTCTTATTTACACCTTTTAAACACCTGCTGCTTGCCACTGTCAGAGAACCTTTAGTCTGACCTAGTTTGGCAGTTCTTATATTCACAGATGTTATTTTGGGAACATGGAGCTAATTAACAAGAAAGTGATACCTATTCAAGTTATTGTTTAAAGTGGAGAAGGTGACTTGTAAACATATATATATTCATAGTTTTATCCTATAAAGAATACCCGACAACATATTTCCTCTTCTACTTCAGTCATTCAATGCCATTATCTATTACTCAGGATCACAGAATTTGTCAAAAGTATTCATTAAACATGACACTCATAGGGACAGAGAAAGCTTTTTCTTTTCCCATTTACCCCAGTGGGAGTGACATATGTCATTGTGAATTTTTCCTGATGAGGTGAAAATCATCTCCAGCTGTTTAAAATGAATTTTCTCACTCTTCTAGGATATTCATGGTGATTAGATGCAATGCACATGCTGGTTTTCAAGAATCTGTGCTTTATGGAAGATGAACAGCATGTACTCAGCATTTGAGGCATAGTTTAGTCATTAAAATATTTTTAAAGATTTACTGTAAAAATTTATATCCACAGAAGTTTTCATAATTTTATGATATAGGGCAAGGGATGAACTTTGCATAAGACATATTTTATAATCTTAGTTTTTCTGTTGTAATGTTTCGGGTATGAAATTTCAAGTTTAGCTACACTAGCCAACACAAAGTTCACTTGCCAGCTGCTGTTATTACTGTGAAAGGGACGAGTGAGACCAGGGAGTTGCTGGCAACAATGTTTGTCCAATGCTCTCTTCTTTGTCCCTCCCTTACTTATAGCGCTAGTAGGCACACATCCATCTTCTTGCTTCTGCAGCTCTCTTCTCTCCCCTCCATGCCCTTTTTGTTTCTCTTCTTCTCTTCCTAGCCTTCTCACCTCCAACCCTGCCAAGCCACACAACTCTCTTCTCTTTCAGCGGTGGTGAGACGGAGTGACAGGAAGGGAGAGATGACTTCCAGAATCCATGCCACACCTTCTCTTCAGGCCACATAAGAGAGATTTCCTAGTACTACCTTTACTCTTCCTCATGTTGCCAGAACGTTATAGTCTTCAGTCTTGTGAGGCTGTGATGCAAACAGAATGAGATGGTGAGAGGATCATTAGTATTCGGCTATTTGAAAGCAAGTTTGAAGAAATATGTTTTTAGCTTTTTTTTTTTTTTTTTTTAGAAAAGATAGAATCTTGGATATCAGACGAAGTTGATTTAAGAGGTAGCGAATGAGGCTAGAGAAAGCACAAACACAGGAAGAGGCCTTTCTAATATAGTATTGTAAGAAGAATTAGTCGATTTGAAGAACAGAAATTATAGGAAGAAGAATAGCATGGAATAGAAATAGGGAGGAACAGAACTATGAATGCATTTGAAAATGAATCTGAGAACTCAAAAAGCAGCGATATTTGAGTGTAAGGAGGTATAGGGATACAGGGGGAGATGATGTATGTAATAGTGAGAGAAATGGTAGAGAACTCAGGCAACAGCATTCTAAAGGACTTGTAGTGAATGGGCAGCAAAATCAGTAAGATTAGGAAGAAGGCTATTACAGTAATCAGAGCACTTAGAAGAACATGAAGAAGAGAGCAGCAGAAATGACACAGAAAAAAGGATTGGATCTTGCAAACTTTGTATCATTACTAGCTAAAGGAACCACAAAGTTCGGAGATGAGATGAAAAAGAGAAAGCAAAGTTAAACATGCTTGCCAAGTTCCTAGCACACTGGGAGAAGGAGAATTGAGAAGTGTCAATAGAAATGAGTGAGCAAGGGACACGAGTAGGATGGAAAAAAGAAGGCAACAGTTTTGGATACATTTAGAGGCTTATGCAATAAAATTTGTGTTAAACCAATTTTAGTGTAGGCTTGTTAAAAAATCACTTAAAGACAGTGCAAAAAGATTTAGCATGCTCACAATAAAAGTCAGCAATAGCATGGCCATGCAATTCTTGTGCACAGAAAGCTAAAAATGCAATGGCTAAATAGAATGAGCATGCTAAACTGAGCATGCTCAGTTGTGTTTTTCTCTTAACTCCTCCTGCTGGCTTTCTAGGAGTATACAGCTTAACCACATGAGTGGTGTGTGTTGGTACAGAGGGAAGAAGTAGGAGAGCTAATATACTCTAGGTGAGGAAATCAAAGAGCGGAGGTTCCAGGAGAGCAGAAAACTGTGACATACAGTAGTGTGTGTTTATATTCTTCTACCTTATGTGTCGATAAGGACCTTATTTATTTTATTGATTTATATTCCACTTTTTCAGGCATTTAAAAGTGGGTTGCATTCAGGTACTGTAGGTATTTCACTATCCCAGAAGGCTTATAATCTAAGGGCCTCATTTACCAAGCATTTTTTCGCATAGACACAGAGTGGGAGAAAAGTCTTAGTAAATCATGCCCTAAGTTTGTAAAAAAGAAAGAAAGTGATGTCAAATGATATGGTTGGGGAAAAGTAAGCATGCAAGGCAGAGACCCCAGGAAGAATCTAGCTGCCCTGACTCAGAAGGGCACTGACATCTGACCATTCCCTTCTCTATGACTATCCTGTAACATAGTAAAAGATGAAAACCCGTAGGTACAGCTGAAAAGCAGAATCAAATCACAATATGAATATTCAGCTGAAAAGGAACTCTTATTGAAATGTGTATAGCAACCTTCATAAATAGCCTCAGTTTATTTGTGGCTTATTTGGTGAAGCCTGTGATATTCTGGGCTGGTATAATCATGGGTTGCATGAACACTTCTTTTTGCACCAACAGGTGCTAAAGGTATGGCACAACACTGTATAATTGGAATTGCTAGTGTGTGCACTTATCTTAAATGGACGCAGGAAAAGATGGCAGAATAGTCCTGAAGTGTTTCCTCCGACACCTTGGTGTTTCGGAGTCTGTTACTCTTTCTTCAGGGACCTTCAGGAGAGAACAAGCCTTCTGTATGCTTCTGCGTGAAAGACAAAAATATGAGAGTTCTTAGCATGCTGAACGGCTAAAGAATACAATGGCTTTGGTTTGGAAATGCAAACTTACTCAGCGTTTTCTTGATCAGTTCTTAGTATTGAAGCGGCGATTATCTGTGCGCTGCAACGGGTCAAAATTCTTAGGAGGATATACTTGATAGTATTCTAAAGTCTTTGGAATGTCATTCAAAAATATCAGTACTTACGTGCACTACAGCAATGACACCTGCCAGCATACCGTTCAAAAACTGACAGCTTGCGCGCCAAGAAGACGCCGATTTTAAAGGGAATCCGTCGATTAGTTCTTTTGCAGGAAATGACGTGCAGGATCACAAATATGGTCATGTCCATAAATGGAGAATGACGTGGTGTGGGAAGCCCTTGTGGGGCTAACACCAAAAAAGGACAGTGATGTCAGAGAGGTGGCCATCTTGAGAGATTTTTGACAATTAAATAATTAAACTGAGCGAAGGAAACCTAATATTGAAAATAGCGTTTTAAACTAAAGAAAACCATTCCACCTTCTCATTCAGTCCATGTGGCTCTATGCTCTGTAGCTTAAAGATCCATTCATTCTCCTTGTAATTCAACAAACTGGAACGATCTCCCCCCCTCCAGTTCGGGGGGATATGTTCAAGTATAACCCACTTAAAATCTGAAAACGTATGTGTGTGTAAAATACAGTGTTGGACAACAGGTGCTTTTATATCTTTATTATTTATCCTGCTCCGATGTTCCGTGAGACGAATACGAATTTTACGTTTTTACGGCGCCCCTTAGGCACGCGCGGCTTTGGCAGCATGCCTGGCGTCGACTGTGCGCCGCCGTCGGCAAAGTTTTATAGTCCCGCCTCCAGTTCCGGTTCCGGTTCGGGGCAGCCGGGCAAACAGTCTCCGCCTCTCCTTCTGGGCTCGGAAATCTCCACCAACCCCCGGTACGGGCAGGAGGTCGCAGGTAATTCAAACAAAGGGTTCTCTCACCCAGTATCCCTCTCAAAAAAGTAACGCCGTCGGCAAAGTTTTATAGTCCCGCCTCCAGTTCCGCGTCCGGTTTGGGGCAGCCGGGCAGACAGCCTCCGCCTCTCCGTCGGGGCTCGGAAATCTCCACCAACCCCCGGTACGGGCAGGAGGTCGCAGGTAATTCAAACAAAGGGTTCTCTCACCCAGTATCCCTCTCAAAAAAGTAATGCCGTCGGCAAAGTTTTATAGTCCCGCCTCCAGTTCCGCGTCCGGTTCGGGGCAGCCGGGCAGACAGTCTCCGCCTCTCCGTCGGGGCTCGGAAATCTCCACCAACCCCCGGTACGGGCAGGAGGTCGCAGGTAATTCAAACAAAGGGTTCTCTCACCCAGTATCCCTCTCAAAAAAGTAATGCCGTCGGCAAAGTTTTATAGTCCCGCCTCCAGTTCCGCTTCCGGTTCGGGGCAGCCGGGCAGACAGTCTCCACCTCTCCGTCGGGGCTCGGAAATCTCCACCAACCCCCGGTACGGGCAGGAGGTTGCAGGTAATTCAAACCAAGGTTTCTCACACCCAGTATCCCTCTCCATCTGAGCTCTTTTTTTCAGACACGGCACTCTTCTATACTTCTTCTCCCTCACTCCCCCTTCCCCTCGCTCATTCACCTTGGTCACTCATCCTCCTCCCCCTTGGTCAATCACCCCCCTGCTCCCACTCACCTCTCTTCCCTCCCCTGCCCCCACTCACCTCCCTTCCCTCCCCTGCCCCCACTCAAACTCCCTTCCCTCATTCTCATTCCCTTCCCTTCCCTCCTCAGTCATTGCTATGTGAATCGAGAATGTCACTCTTCTACACTTCTTCTCCCTCACTCCCCCTTCCCCTCGCTCATTCACCTCGGTCACTCATCCTCCTCCCCCTTGGTCACTCACCCCCCTTCCTCCACTCACCAGTTTTTCCTGCAAGCCTGTTCAAACGAGCGAGATTCCTTCAGTCAGACCAGCATGTCGGTCAGAGCCGCTCTCTTTTCTTCTCTTCTCCACAACTTCTTACCCTTCCCACTTACTCACTCATATCTTCTTCCCTTTTCCTTCCATCCCCTCTCATCTTCCCTTTCCTTCTCCTCTCCTCTCCTCTCACCTCATCCACAACCCCTTCCCTCTCCCTCAGCCCTCCTCCACTCCCTCTTTTTCTCTTCTCCAGAACTTCTTACCCTTCCCACTTACTCACTCATATCCTCTTCCCTTTTCCTTCCATCCCCTCTCATCTTCCCTGTCCTTCCCCTCTCACCTCATCCATGAGCCCTTCCCTGTCCCTCAGCCCTCCTCCACTCCCTGGTGTTCCTGCAAGCCCATTCACAACGTGAGAGCATCTGAAGCTTCCAACCAGAGGTGAGAGGCGGCCCAGAGGGTTGGCGAGGCTTCCGTCAATGCCCGTTGGCATTCAATTCTCTCTCTGCATTTGTCTCTCCCCTCCAGTGTTTGCACGCCTTCCCGTTCACATTCCCTCTCCCCCCCCCCCCCAATACTCTCCACGCGCTGAACTCACGCCGGTTGAGCCCTGACCAACATGCCGCAAATGCCGCGCTGGTTCTCGTCTCCATGAAGAGAGATGCACGACATGTCGCTCAGAGCTCTCTGTTTCACGCATGCACGGCAGAGTTGCTCTCTACTGCGCATTTGCAGCACTTCGGTCAGGGCTCATTTATCTGTATTGATGTTTTTTATGATTGTGTTACTGTACTTCGCACTGATCAGCTTTGGTTGTAGTTGCAAATAATAAGTCTTAAATAAATAACATGTAGATTGCATTTTCAAATCTTTGTACATACTTTTTCAGCAAAAATCTACCTGCAGGAAAAACAGCTGCAAGTGACTATATGGTCTTTATGTGCACAGCAAGTTTCAAAGTGAAATTATGCACATACCAACTACCTTTGAAAATCAGTGCAACACCCTGAGGTAAAAATAAGTGTGCGGTCTTTGTCCAATGCAGATAATGTGAAAAACCAAAGCTACAGTATATCTATGCATTAACTGATCCATTTATATGTATGTATGTATGTATTTGAAATATTTTTATATTCTGTCTATTCTGGTACTTGACCATGCTAAGTAGATTACAACTTTAAAACATAAACATTCATAGCAACAGACAATTAACAAACAAAAACTGCAATAACTAAAATTTAAAATTTGTCAAAGCATTGTTGAAATAAATAAGCTTTCTACAGCTAGCAAAAGCATTTAAAATCATCTATACTCTGTAACTCAACTGCCTGGTACATGATATGAAAGTAAGTGTCTCAGATATTGTGGGGCCTCGCCCTTCAAGACTCTCAAAAGCAAAACAAGAATCTTAAATTGTAAACCAATGAAACTAGAAAAATATTGAGGTTATATGTTCCTTGGGTGAGCAGGTAACAATCAAACACGCCACAGCATTTTGTAACATCTGAAGTACCGTAAGATGACATTTGGGAAATCCGACATATAAGGAATCATAATAGCCAATCAACATTAGTATGTAAGCCTGGACAATGGCATGAAAATCTTTCATTGTCAAAATATATCGCAAATGCCATACCATAAATAGCTTATAAAAGGCTGCTTTTATTACTGCCCTTAGTTTAGATTTCAAAGATTAGTGGGAATCAATAACCACCCCCAAATTGCACACATCAGTGAATAACAAAGTACATTAATATCCAGACTAGCTGGTCCATCAACTGGGTGGGGGGGCATGATTCATCTATAATATTTCAGTTTTAGCAACATTCAGCATCAGCCTATTTTGTTTAAATCAGTGCTTAATGTCTCAAACAGTACAATAGAGTCTCCGCCACAAAGGCAAAATTCCCCTGTAATGGACACACCTATTGAAAATCAGAGATAATAGAGCAAAGGGGTTGAAGATAAATATTAACTAAAACTGCGACAAATCCTATATGACTCCAACTTTTAGGAGCCGCTAGGAAGTTTTTTGTTCACCCATTCTTAACTGTTATTGTTGGTTCATTAGGAAAGATGTGATCCACCCAAAGATCTTATCTCTGAACCCAAATGAGTACACCTGATCAATCAAAACAGTGATTTACCAAATCAAAAGTGATTGAGACAAAGAAAAAGCAAAATTACTCCTCCATCATTATCAAGCTTCCACAAAACATGGCCCTAGATTTATCGTTTTGCTTTAAATTTTGCGAGAATATCACCGGTGATTAAAAAAAAAAAGGGACATGGTTAGGTTAATTTTCGATACCACAACGCATACTATTTTACCACATTGCATAGGTATTTTAGCACAACCTGTTAAATTTATTAGAGAGAGAGAGAGAGAGAGAGAGAGAGAGAGAGAGAGAGAGAGAGAGAGAGAGAGAGAGAGAGAGACCCTTTATAAGGCTTGCATATAAGAAAACTATTTATACCACTGTAAGAGGGGCAACTTGTAACTCGGGATGAGGTTTTGGTGGTGACCGAGGTTGTGGGGGGGCAGTTTTACATGCACAGTCAAAGGTACGAACAGCACAGTTGACATCAGTGAAGATTTTATATGATTTGGAATAATGAGGTACACAAAGGTGAGATTTGTAAATTGTACTCTTGACCTAGCTTGATGTTAGCTAGGTAGAGAGTTCATCAAGCTCGGTCGAGAGTACATTATACAAATCTCATCTCTTTTCTTCACCACCAAAACCTCACCCGAATTCAGTATGGCCCCTCTTACAGTGGTATAAAAAGTTGACTAATATGTGTGCCTCCCCAGAGGAGCTCTCTCTCTCTCTTCAATGGGATTTGCGATAACGCCTAGAAAAAAGATGTAGTTATTTCTGGCATTATAGCGTGCGTTACGCTATCACACACAATGTTAAACACCCCTCATTTTCATAAACTCCGCCCAAACTCCTCACTTTTGACTACATTTTTTAGATTTGCATATGCATCTCATGATATGTTGTTTGTCACATGCGTTTTGGCATTATTGCGGGTGTTGGGGCCCTAACGCCCACAATAATGCCCTAACACGATTTGATAAATGACCTTGATGATCATGTACTGATATAACAATGTTTCAGTGCTCTACCGTTTTCTAAAGCCACACTGTTGAGGGTTTAATATATAACGATCCTCTAAAAGCTCATTTAACTGAGACAGTACAATTTTTTCCAGCAGCTTACCAAAAGTGTGAAAACTGAAATAGGCCTGTAGCTGAGTAGTAATTGTGCCAGTAAACTTAGCTTTTTCAAAATGAGGAGGACAAATGCCTTTTTCAAGGCTTCAGGCACAGTGTAATCCTGCATTGACTGGTTGATAAATTTAAAATATTATCTCAACATTGAAGCCTTCCGCTCCCCTGACTTTAATACTTTCTTGATTTTGTTAAATCAGTGCACTTAGTCCTGAGTATCTGAAAAGGTGTTAGGCAATTTGCTGTAGGCCATTTGCTGATGGTAAGATTTGCTGTTTACTGTTCATGCAAAGTCTCTTTCCAATTCTCTAGATTGTTGTGAGAATTACCATCCTAAAGCTATATGAATATCAAAACAGCCTCATAAGAAGTGAGTGATTTTGATGGGAGATAAAATTAAGATAAGTAAGTTTAATATAATTTAGTGCTTATAAATTTTTCCATTTGTAATGTCTTCCCATACAAAACAGCTTTTTTCATTATCTTTTTTTCTGACTCCTTATATTATTGGTGTTCTATTTTTCTGTGGCATAACTAACTGGCAACAGAATCAGACTACAAAATCTATATTCAGACATACATTAACCTGTAATCAAGAAAAATATATGTATTTCTGTATGGAGAAGGCCATGATTACTTTTTTACTGAAGATGCTTTGGCCCTGGTTTTTTGTTGGGTTTTTTTTTGCCACTACCTGAAATCACAAAAAAATTACATTCTGCATTGCAGTTCTTGCTGTGCTGGATGATGGGGCAGAAAGCCTCCACCTAGACTAATGTATCCATATTGCTTTAGAGCCAGCTGTAAGTGATAATAATGCAATTCTATATATTATATTGTTGATCGACTATTACTCTAAATCTGTGTTGCATCCATTGCATAAAGGAACACTAACAAAGCTGCTCCATAATTTCCAGATGTTTTTTCACAGTGCTGCTCTATTTACTGTAAACATGGGCCTGATTTTCAAAAGCATTTACATGCTTAAAATTGAGTTTTAAGCATGTAAATGCACTTTACCTGTATAAGTGTGCTTTTGAAAATTGCTACAATATATTCCATTGAATTGTCAATAGGTTTTACCTGCATTAAGTGCACTTAATGTGGGTAAATGGCTATTGAAAGTAGCTATGATATTATGTTACTTTTAAATGTATAACTCCTTTGAAAGTTCACCTGTACGTGTTTTATGATCTAAGAGCAATAATAAAATATACTGTAGATAATTTAATTTAATTTTTAATTTCTGAATTTGACATACTTGATTAGATACAATGGAATGTTGTTGAACAAACACAATATTTTATAAAGAAACTGGGTTAGAATGCATCTTTTATTTTCTGCAAATTTCCAAAGATATCAACTTATCTAATACCTCTGTTCACTAACCTCAATTTTGCAAGTTATTCTCAATAGGAATCTATTCTATTTTCCAATAGCAATAGTTTTATATCTCTGCTGTCAACTTTTGGTTGTTATGAGATACCATCAAAACAATTATCAAAAGCAATATGGAATCCTTTCCTACTGTCTGCAAACACACAGCTGAAGAAAACCATATATTAGTTTTGCAGTGTTCAGTTTGGAATCCTTACATAGATCTTCCTTTACAAATTAATTTTCCCAGAGAAAGGTCAGCATGCAGAAGCCCTTTATTCAATCTTGCATGGGGAAAGCAGGAAAATAGTTTGTTTTTTTAAAAAAACAATATTTCTTCTAATCTCAAGAACAAGGCTATGTTTATCTACCTTCACAAAAGTTCAATATCAACATGTAAACAGTTCTTCCAGTATCACTCCCCAATAAATATAAATTTGTGGTTCTCTCAAAATC
The DNA here is from genome assembly GCF_901001135.1 of Rhinatrema bivittatum. NCBI lineage: Eukaryota > Metazoa > Chordata > Amphibia > Gymnophiona > Rhinatrematidae > Rhinatrema > Rhinatrema bivittatum. The sequence continues at coordinate 50,525,108 of NC_042623.1, read as the reverse complement.
TTCATTCTACTGAGTACATGTTATCATCTAAAATATGTTTTGAAAGTGTGTTGGTGCCTCAAGGTTATGTTTTCCTATAAACAAATACTCACAGTACCTGAATCTAATCCACTTAGAAGTGCCAAAAAGCAGAATATAAATAAATTAATTAAATTAAATTAATATTCTGAAACACTATTGCAGAAACAGACCATATGGCCTATCTGGTCAACCTATCCACACTAACTGCTCAGCATTCCCTGTGCTCATCCCATGCTTTCTTGAATTCAGATACTGTCCTTATCTCTACCACCTCCACGCGTGGTGGAGACAAGGACATTTATAGTATTCAGATACTGTCCATGCGTCACCATGCTTTCTGCAAAGAAATATTTCCATAGATTACTCGATAATCTATCCTCTTTCACTCTCATCCCAGGACTCCACTTGTTCCAGAGCCTTCTTTCATTGCTGCTTTGGAGGTATTTAAATGTCTCTAACTTATCTCCCGTATCCCGCCTTTCCTCTAGGCTGTACATGTTTAGATCTTTGTCTATCCCCAAGTGCTTTATAACGAAGACTGGCCACCCGCTGAAATGATTACATCCAGTTTGTATTCTTTTGAAGGTGCTGTCTCCAAAATTGTACACAGTGCAGGCTACTGATGCATTTCATATGTTACAGAAATTACACAAGTCAAAAGTGTTGATAAATTTCATAGAATTTTATAAAACAATTTATTCCTAAAACTTGTGCATGGAAGCTTTCCTTTTCTTCTATTTCCATTTTAAAAACAATACATTTAGATACACTAGAAGGCTAACTTTTCATCTGGATATAGATCTTCCAAAGATTAACAAATTAATGCAATCTGGATGCATAAACAGTGTCAAGTAGTCATTATTCCATTAAGTCAATTCATTTATTTCAGCATGCATACTTGAGAAAATCAAATCTTCCACTAGAACCTGAGAAGATGCTCAGCCACCGACAGCAGGTTTCTGTTTTTAAATTCAAATCAAAGCTGAGTTCATATACTCATTTACGGATACTGATACTGTTTAATGGAAAATTAATTTTAGCCTCTTGAACCAAACCCGAAACAGAGTTGCCTCTTTTGCTTTCTTTTCTGACATAATAGAATTAGTATTTTACTTGCCCAATGATAGAATGGATGCACACTACCACATCAACGAGATTACCCTGAAATTATTTTTTTAATATACTTCAAATATTTATGACACCAAGTTTTTCTGGTATTCCTTTTTATAATAGACTTATAAGACGATTCCAGTTACAATGCTATAAAACTCAACTGTTTGTGAAGAAACTGCCTTTAGCTTATACTATAATCACATCTGAGTCGAAGACAATAGTATAAATGTGCATTCAAACTAAAATATATTCTCTTTTTATAATTTTATGTAATGCTTTGATAGTTCAGGTAGGGAAGAGAGAGTCATATTATTTACTAGTGATGGCACTGTTGTGGTTATGAGGTGTTGGAGTGGATTCTTGGGTACTGCGGTGATGGCCACTCCTATGGGGAGGAGCCCCGTGAGGAACCGCAGTACTAGGTTAGACTCAATATACGCAGACACAGCGAAGTAGTATTTATTGTACAGCTTGATGGTACTGCCTGGGGTGGGCAGCAGTGAAGGTAGTCCAGTGAAGTAGTCCAGGGGTCCTCAGCAGAGGAGACCAGTCTCACATTCGAGTAGGTGATAGGCAGTGTGGCATAGCAGGGACAGGTCCCAGATGTAAACCCTGAGTGCTGAAGCTGAAGGTGAGACAGACTGAAAGGTTAGTACTCACTGAGCAGAAGCTGTATTGTAGATGGTCCTGGCAGGCAGACGTTGTTCAGTGGCAGGCACCAGATTAGGGAGAGCAGGCCCTCGAGAAGCGAGTACCCGGTATCCCAGGATAGGTACCTGAAATAGAGCAGAAGGGCCCCCGAGGAGCGGGTACCCAGGTTAGTGAAGAATTACCCCAAAGGGCAGAGAGAGCTGGAAGCGGCAGCTGGAAGCGGCAGAGCAACTTAGACTGGAGACATTCCAGTCCTTGCTAACTCAGTTTGTTAGCAAACGAAGGGCAGGCTAAATACCAGGATGTGATGACGTCACTCAGAGGGGACGCCACCGAGGTTCCCGCCATGACGTGGATATAGATTTGGGTAGCGTGCGCGCAGGCACCCTAGGAGGCCCTCAGAAAAAACATGGCGAACACCATTGCTGATCCGGGGACGCCGGAGAGAGCGGCATGAAGACACAGCAGCAGCTATCTTTTCAAGGCTTGAGGAGAGAGAAGGAAGAAAGGTGAGGCACAGAGGTCGAAGTCATCTGAGACTGACAGACGCAACAGGCACACATTGGGGTAAATTTTCAGTATGGTGTCTAAGTAAGCAGGTGTGTATTTACCTGTGGGTATGTAAAGTCAATCTCTAATTTTCAAACTGCTGTCCTGTGAGCCACACTATTCTCAAAATTAGTTATGCAAGGTGATACTAGATGTCACTGTTCCACATCTGTATGTATAACATGTTATGGGAGTCTTGGTTTAGTGGACCCTTGGGCCGACCCACTGGAGACTGGGAAAGAAGGACACTGTCTCTATACAGTAGGCCGGTAGGCAGATGATCAGGCTGGACGTAGATGCAATTCACCCTGGAAGCTGGCACTCCCCCGGGAGGAGCCCAACCGCTGGGACTTAGGTGTCTTCATCCTTGGAATCCGAAGCCGCCCGGGAGGAGCCCGTAGGAGCCAGGCCGCTGGGACTTAGGTGATCGGTGGATCAGGACGGGTAACTGGAACCAGACTAACACAGTGACTACACTGTAACAGGGTACGGGTTCTGGAACCAGGCAAGAACTGTAGCAAGACTTGGGTACTGGAACCAGGCAGGAACTGTAGCAAGACTCGGGTACTGGAACCAGGCAGGAACTGCAGCAAGACTCGGGTACTGGAACCAGGCAAGAACTGTAGCAAGACTCGGGTACACTGTAGCAAGACTCGGGTATTGGAACCAGGCAGGAACTGCAGCAAGCAGGCAGGAACCAAGCAGGTACTGTAGCAAGCAGGCAGGCAGGCAGGAACGGAGCAACGAAGACAAACCAGTCGCTCCGGGGCACAACGCAACAGGAAACCAGGAAGCTAACCCGTTGCAAGGCAAAGACTGGCTGACCACGGCCGACCTAAGAAGGCCGCGGCGTCTGACGTCAGAATCTGGGCGGAGTCACCAGTGGCGGGAAACAGCCTAGAAAAGCGCCGAAGTGGCGCGCGCGTGCCCCTAGGGCTGGGCATCCATGAGGGAGCTCACCGCGGCACAGCCCCAGCAGGGACGCTGCCAACTAGGCTGCGAATTAGGCCTCAGGAGCCGGGAGCAGGTCCGGGAGAGTGAAGGTAAGGGACTGGCCGGCAGTAGTGGCCAGAACCGCAACAGAACCTCCCCTCTTACGCCCCCTCTTAGTGGGTCCGGGTTTACTGGGGTGGTCCAAATGAAACTGCCATAACAGATCTTTGTCGAGGATGTTACGGGCCGGTTCCGATGAGTTATCCTCAGGTCCACATCCCTCCCAAGCAAGCAAGTACTCCCATCGGCGTTGATGAAACCGGACATCCAATACCTCACGCACTTGATATGTGACGTCGTCTGGTACAGATGGATCTGATGATGCAGGAGCTCGGGAGTGGTACCTGGATAACACAAGCGGCTTTAGTAAGCCACATGGAATACGTCGTGTATCCTCATGGAAGAGGGTAAGCGCAGCCGGTATGAAACAGCTCCCACTCGTTTGGCGACTCGAAAAGGCCCACAAAATTTTGCAGCTAGTCTTCTGGAAGCAATTCGTAACTGTAGATTTCTGGTGCTAAGCCACACATGGTCTCCTGGGAGGAAGATAGGTGCTGGCTGACAGTGTCTATCTTCCCACTTCTGGGTGGACAGGGCTGCTTTACGGATCTTTTCCTGGGTGGAGATCCATAAAGAACGAAGTTGACGAGCTGAAAGTTGCACTGCCGGGAGTGCACTAGGTTCTAGTGAAGGCAAAGGCGGACAAAGTTGCTTCCCATACACAACAAGGAATGGCGAACTTCCAGTAACAGCATGCGTGTGATTATTATACGAGAACTCCGCCCAGGGAAGTAGTTTGGCCCAATTATCTTGTCGTTCATTCACCAAAGGCCCGAAGAAAGGTCTTCAGGGTTCGATTGGTTCGTTCCATCTGCCCATTACTTTGGGGATGGAACGCTGAGGACAAGCTCAATTGTACCTTAAAACTTTTGCATAAGGTTTTCCAATAGCGAGCTGTAAACTGTGGTCCTCGATCAGAGAATATATCCTGCGGGAGACCATGAAGTTTGAAAATATGCTGGGCAAACAAGCCAGCCAGGTCAGGTGCAGAAGGTAGTTTTGGCAAAGGGACAAAGTGTGCCATCTTGGAAAATCGATCCACAGTTACCCAAATGACCGAATTCCCTTCTGAGGCAGGCAGGTCCACAACAAAATCTGTAGAGATGTGCATCCATGGTTCCACCGGAATGGGTAATGGTTGCAACAAACCCCTGGGTTTGCCGATGAGTGGTTTTTGAATCGCACAGGTAGGGCATGAGCTCACGAAGGCTTGAACATCCTGCCTCACTGTTGGCCACCAATAGAAACGATTTCGAAAATCCAAAGTCCCTTTCCAACCAGCATGGCTTCCAGAAAGGGAATCATGAGTCCAATCAAGCACTGCTCTTCGAGAGCGACAGGGGACCACAGTCTTCTCAGTAGAGGTTACTGAAGTTATCGCTAGGCTTACTTTCTTTGGGTCCAAGATATATTGGGGCACCTCAGGGATCTCTTCAACTTCAGAGGCACGTGAAAGGGCGTCTGCTCGGACGTTCTTCGAGCCGGGTCTGTAGCGCAAGGTAAAGTCAAAACGGTCGAAAAACAGTGACCACCGGGCTTGTCTCGGATTGAGGTGTTGAGCTTGCTTCAAGAAAGCTAGGTTTTTGTGATCTGTATAAATGGTAACTGGATGGTTGGCTCCCTCCAACCACTGTCTCCATTCTTCCAGGACAAGTTTCACAGCTAGCAACTCTTTGTCACCAACACAATAGTTGCTCTCAGCCGGGGAGAATTTCCTTGAGAAAAATGAACAGGGTAACAGCTGTCCAGAATCAGAGTTCTGGCTCAATACTGCCCCCACAGCCACATTGGAGGCATCAACTTCCACCACAAAGGGTCGAGTGGGATCCGGATGACGAAGGCAGGTGTCCGATAGGAAGGCCTCCTTGAGAGCCTCAAAGGCTTGACAGGCAGAAGCAGGCCAATCCACTGCATTAGCCCCTTTCTAGGTCAATGCGGTTAGTGGAGCCACAATGCGAGAATAATTAGGAATAAAGTGACGGTAGAAATTGGAAAAACCGAGGAAGCGTTGCAACGCTTTCAGGCCCCTTGGCTGCGGCCAATTCCTAATCACCGCCACTTTCTGTGGGTCCATTCGAAAGCCCTCTGCGGAGACTATGTAGCCTAGGAATGGTAGAATGGACTTCTCAAAGCTGCACTTCTCCAGCTTTGCATAGAGGCCGTGCTCCCTGAGGATCTGGAGCACTTGACGAACATGTTGACAGTGTGAAGACAAGTCTTGGGAATAGACTAACACGTCATCGAGGTAGACTATTACACATGTGTTCAGAAGGTCCCGCAACACCTCATTCATCAGGTGCTGGAACACCGCCGGGGCATTACAAAGCCCGAAAGGCATCACGAGATACTCGCAATGCCCGTCCCGGGCATTAAATGCGGTTTTCCACTCATCACCGGGACGAATTCTGACCAGATTGTATGCTCCTCGCAAGTCCAATTTCGAAAAAACCTTTGCTCCTTGGAGTTGATCGAGGAGCTCCGGGATTAATGGGACCGGATAGCGGTCTCTCTTGGTAATAGCATTTAGGCCCCGATAGTCTATGCATGGCCTCAATGAGCCGTCCTTCTTGCTGACAAAGAAGAAACCTGTTCCTGCAGGCGACTTGGACGGGCGAATAAAACCTTTGGCCAGGTTCTCAGCAATGTACTCGGACATGGCCCGGGTCTCAGGAAGAGACCCGGGCCATGTCCGAGGTCTCTTCCTCGGACATGACTTGCTGCCTGGTACCATGCCTCCTCAAGGAAGGGATAAACCCTTCCTCGAGGAGGCATGGTACCAGGCAGCAAGTCAATGGCACAGTCATAGGGTCGATGTTGCGGAAGGATCTCCGCCTTGGCTTTGGAAAATACATCCGTGAAGTCCTCGTAAGGTGCAGGAGGACCCAGAGCAGAATGCATCAAGGGGAGTACAGAAGTTCTAGGCACCTTCATGCAATGGGCTAGGCAATAGGAACTCCATTTAACAATCTGTAGCGTATCCCACTAGATCATGGGCGAGTGTTTTTGTAACCACGGCAACCTTAGCACCATGGGGTGGACAGCCTTCTCTAACATGAGGAAGGCTATCTCCTCCGAATGGATCGCCCCGGTGTGGACCGTAATGGGTGCGGTGGACATCAAGACAGGTCCAGGAAGAAGTTTACCCTGGATAGAGGTAATCCGTAACGGGACCTTCCATCTCTGCGTAGGAATTTGCAACTGGGAGACTAAGTCCTGTAAGATGAAATTACCTCTGGTTCCGGAATCCAGAAATGCCATTGTTTCGAAGGAGCCTCTGGGGTACTCCAAGGTAACTGGCACAGTGCATTGAGGAGCTGAAGCACAGCCTAGGAGGAGCTCCTCCCGACCACCTAGGCTCTGGTATTTTTCCGCACACTCCTGGCAGCGTGCCAAGAAATGGCCCTTCTGACCACAATACAAGCACAACTTCAGTGAACGGCAACGTTGCTTCTCTTCCGCAGACAGCAGGGCCCGTCCCAGCTGCATGGGTTTGCAGGTGGGAACATCTGGAGGAGAAACCTTAGACAAAGGCACAGGTCTCGGCCCCCGAGCTGGACTACGACGAGAAGAGCGTTGCTCCTTAGCCCATTGCTGTAGGCGGCGGTTGATGTGTGCGGCCATGTCAATCAAGGCATTGAGGTCCTCTGGCAGGTCTCTAGCAGCTATTTCATCCTTTATGCGTCCGGAGAGACCTTCCAAGAAACTGGCCTTAAGACTACCATCTTGCCAACCTACTTCTTGGGCTAATGTCCGGAAGTCGATTGCATAGTCTGCCAAGGAACGAGCCCCCTGGCGAAGCTGCAGCAGCTCAGTGGTGGCGGTAGCTGCTCGAGTGGGCTCGTCAAAGGCCTGGCGAAAGTTTGAGATGAATCGTTGTAGGTCTGTTAAAGAAGCATCGTTGTTTTCCCAAAGGGGAGAAGCCCAAATTAAAGCTTTCCCATCTAGCAGGGACAAGATATATGCCACCTTCACTGCGTCCGAGGGAAACTGCCGGGGCAACAGAGAGAACCTCATGAAACATTGGTTCAGAAAGCCATGGCAGATTCTTGCGTCACCAGCGTAGCGAGCGGGTGCCGGTAGCTGCATTACAGAAGAATCTGAGGCCTCGGATAACTGGACTGGAGCAGTAGCGGCTCTGGCATCAAGCCGGGCCGATAACTCCTCTACCGAACCAGTAAGGCCATCGAGGTACTGCTTTTGGTACTGCAGCTGCTGGGCCAACCCTGGCAAATCCAAGGAGACAGGCGCATCCGCCGAGTCCATGGCCTTGCAATCTGTTATGGAGTCTCGGTTTAGTGGACCCTTGGGCCGACCCACTGGAGACTGGGAAAGAAGGACACTGTCTCTATACAGTAGGCCGGTAGGCAGATGATCAGGCTGGACGTAGATGCAATTCACCCTGGAAGCTGGCACTCCCCCGGGAGGAGCCCGTAGGAGCCCAACCGCTGGGACTTAGGTGTCTTCACCCTTGGAAGCCGAAGCCCTCCCGGGAGGATCCTGTAGGAGCCCGGCCTCTGGGACTTAGGTGATCGGTGGATCAGGACAGGTAACTGGAACCAGACTAACACAGTGACTACACTGTAACAGGGTACGAGTTCTGGAACCAGGCAGGAACTGTAGCGAGACTCGGGTACTGGAACCAGGCAAGAACTATAGCAAGACTCGGGTACTGGAACCAGGCAGGAACTGTAGCAAGACTCGGTTACACTGTAGCAAGACTCGGGTATTGGAACCAGGCAGGAACTGCAGCAAGCAGGCAGGAACCAAGCAGGTACTGCAGCAAGCAGGCAGGAACCAAGCAGGTACTGTAGCAAGCAGGCAGGCAGGCAGGAACAGAGCGACGAAGACAAGCCAGACGCTCCGGGGCACAACGCAACATGAAACCAGGAAGCTAACCCGTTGCAAGGCAAAGACTGGCTGACCGCGGCCGACCTAAGAAGGCTGCGGCGGCTGACGTCAGAATCTGGGCGGAGTCACCAGTGGCGGGAAACAGCCTAGAAAAGCGCCCAAGTGGCACGCGCGCGCGCCTAGGGCAGGGCATCCATGAGGGAGCTCGCCGCGGCGCAGCCCCAGCGGGGACGCCGCCAACCAGGCTGCGAATTAGGCCTCAGGAGCCGGGAGCAGGTCCGGGAGAGTGAAGGTAAGGGACTGGCCGTGGCTGTAGTGGCCAGAACCGCAACATAACACACGGACTTTTTTTATGTTACAGCCATTGACATGGTTTAACTCTGTGGCAAGATGGTGGTCAGAGCCAGATGGATGCTAGGTTGCATAAGGAATGGCATAACTAGTAGAAAAAAAGAAAGTAATTATGCCATTGTACAGGTCCTTGATGAGACCTCACCTGGAGTATTATGACCCATTCTGGAGGCCATACCTCTGGAAGCATATAAACATAGTAGGGATTATCCAGCGAGCAGTTATCGTATTTGCAAAATTGATATAGGCGCTTGCTCTTCTCAAAAATATATTCAATCAACAGGTGTTCCACAGGGTTCTTCATTGTCCCCAATTTTGTTTAACATCTATCTCTTGCCTTTGTTCCAGATTCTAGCATCACTGAATGTCCAGTTTAAACTTTATGCTGATGACATTCAGCTGTTTATCCCTTATAAATCTTCCTGGTCCGATACTTTTTCTCTGATTCAAGTATACATTAGTACAATTAAACAGTGGATGGCCCATAACCGTTTAAAGTTGAACAAAAAGAAAACAGAACTTCTTTGCCTAAGTTTTATATCAAATTCCACCAATGCTCCTCCGACCAGTGTAAACTTAGGTAAAGAAGTGATCCAGGTCACTAAGTTAGCACGTAATCTTGGAGTGTTGAAAGATTCTAATCTTTCTTTAAAGCAACATATTTCCAAAGTGGTAAAAATTCATTTTTCAAGTTGCACGTTTTAAAACGCTTACATCCTCTGTTATTTTTCCATGATTATCATTCAGTATTGCAAGCGCTGATTCTGTCAGGCCTAGATTATTGTAATGGTTTATATATAGGACTACCAGAAAACACCATCGGGCCATTACAACGGTTCTTAAACTCTGCCGCCAGACTTCTTACTGGTACTCCTTTAAAACAACATATTTCACCAATCTTGATAAACTACATTGGCTACCAGTCAAATATAGAATTCAATATAAAATTATCATGTTGATACACTCTCTGTTAAACAGCACTGACTCCACTTGGCTTTGTTCCACATTACGACTATATAAACCTCAGAGAGAGCTCAGATCAACAGGCAAGAATTTTTTAGAAATTCCCTCAGTAAAAAATGCTGTGCTGAACGTGACAAGGAATAGAGCTTTTTCAGTTGTTGGTCCCATCTTATGGAATGCTTTGCCAGATCCTTTAAGGTTAATATGCAGTCAAAAAGAGTTTAAGAAGGCATTGAAAACCTACCTTTTCCAGGAAGCATTTAAGGAATTCGAACCCCATAGCCAAATTAAGTAAGGTCAGGTACGCTCAAATTATCCTTTTTTCAGGTCTTGAATACTACTAAATATGTAAAATGATTTTGTCTGCTTAATTTATTTCTGATCTTTTAGTTTTTAATTGTAAGTGACCAACTCTTTCTATGATATCACTTTAATTTTATTGATTACCTAATATAGGGGCGGATTTTCAGAGCCCTGCTCGCGTAAATCCGCCCAAAACCGGGCGGATTTAGGCGAGCAGGGCCCTGCGCGCCGGGAAGCCTATTTTACATAGGCCTCCCGGCGCGCGCAGAGCCCCGGGACTCGCGTAAGTCCCGGGGTTCTCGGAGGGGGGCGTGTCGGCAGCGTTTTGGGGGCGGGTACGGGGCGTGGCTACGGCCCGGGGGCGTGGCCGCGCCCTCCATACCCGCCCCCAGGTCGCGGCCCGGCGCGCAGCAGGCCCGCTGGCGCGCGGGGATTTACGTCTCCCTCCGGGAGGCGTAAATCCCCCGACAAAGGTAAGGGGGGGGGTGTAGACAGGGCCGGGCGGGGGGGTTAGGTAGGGGAAGGGAGGGGAAGGTGAGGGGAGGGCAAAGGAAAGTTCCCTCCGAGGCCGCTCCGATTTCGGAGCGGCCTTGGAGGGAACGGGTTAGGCAGCGCGGCTCGGCGCGCGCCGGCTATACAAAATCGATAGCCTTGCGCGCGCCGATCCAGGATTTTAGTGGATACGCGCGGCTCCGCGCGTATCTACTAAAATCCAGCGTACTTTTGCTTGAGTCTGATGCGCAAGCAAAAGTAGGCTGTTCGCGCTCGTTTGAAAATCTACCCCAGATTGTGGGGTAGATTTTCAAACGAGCGCGAACAGCCTACTTTTGTTTGCGCTCCAGGCGCAAACAAAAGTACGCTGGATTTTAGTAGATACGCGCATAGTCGCGCGTATCGGCTAAAATCCTGGATCGGCGCGCGCAAGGCTATCGATTTCGTATAGCCTGCGCGCGCCGAGCCGCGCAGCCTACCCCCGTTCCCTCCTAGGCCGCTCCGAAATCGGAGCGGCCTAGAAGGGAACTTTCCTTTGCCCTCCCCTCACCTTCCCCTCCCTTCCCCTACCTAACCCACCCGCCCGGCCCTGTCTAAACCCCGATCCTACCTTTGTCGGGGGATTTACGCCTCCCAGAGGGAGGCGTAAATCCCCGCGCGCGAGCGGGACCCCTGCGCGCCGGGCCGCGACCTGGGGGCGGGTACGGAGGGCGAGGCCACGCCCCCGGACCGCCCCGGGGCGTAGCCACGCCCCCGTACCCGCCCCCAAAACGCTGCCGGCACGCCCCCGAAACGCCGCGCAATCCGGCCCCGCCCCCCGACACGCCTCCCGACACGCCCACTCCGAAAACCCCGGGACTTACGCGAGTCCCGGGGTTGTGCGCGCGCCGGTGAGCCTATGTAAAATAGGCTCACCGGCGCGCAGGGCCCTGCTCGCGTAAATCCGCCCGGTTTTGGGCGGATTTAGGCGAGCAGGGCTCTGAAAATCTACCCCTGTATTTTTATTCTTACTTTGTTTTAAGGGGTAGATTTTCAGACGAGCGCGAACAGCCTACTTTTGTTTGCGCTCCAGGCGCAAACAAAAGTACGCTGGATTTTAGTAGATACGCGCGGAGCCGCGCGTATCCACTAAAATCCTGGATCGGCGCGCGCAAGGCTATCGATTTTGTATAGCCTGCGCGCGCCGAGCCGCGCTACCTCCCCCCGTTCCCTCCAAGGCCGCTCCGAAATCGGAGCGGCCTTGGAGGGAACTTTCCTTTGCCCTCCCCTCACCTTCCCCTCCCTTCCCCTACCTAACCCACCCGCCCGGCCCTGTCTACACCCCCCCCTTACCTTTGTCGGGGGATTTACGCCTCCCGGAGGGAGACGTAAATCCCCGCGCGCCAGCGGGCCTGCTGCGCGCCGGGCCGCGACCTGGGGGCGGGTACGGAGGGCGCGGCCACGCCCCCGGGCCGTAGCCACGCCCCGTACCCGCCCCCAAAACGCTGCCGACACGCCCCCGGAACGCCGCGACGACCGGGCCCGCCCCCCGACACGCCCCCGACACGCCCCCCTCCGAGAACCCCGGGACTTACGCGAGTCCCGGGGCTCTGCGCGCGCCGGGAGGCCTATGTAAAATAGGCTTCCCGGCGCGCAGGGCCCTGCTCGCCTAAATCCGCCCGGTTTTGGGCGGATTTAGGCGAGCAGGGCTCTGAAAATCTACCCCTAAGTGTTTAATTTTTAATTTTTATTTTTATTCAACCAATTTAATTTCTGATATAGTTTTGGTTTAAAGTTTATTTTATTATTACTATTGTAAACCGCTTTGGTCGGTGTTTTTCACTGGTAAACGGTATATAAATAATTTTTATTTATTTATTTAGCCTTATCAAAATGGTGCAGGTTATACAGCAAAAGCCCTATAAAATCAATCCTGTAAATGTATTTTTGCTTTGTATGTACACTGCATAGCTCATTTCCTAGATTTGTGGTCAATTAAGAAATGAAATATGCTAAACAAAACATAAGGATCTAGTGGAGAAGTGAGACAGAAGAGATATGACAGACACATTCAAATACCTAAAAAGGTATTAATATTACAGAAGAAGTAAACCTTTTTTAAAGGGAAGGAGTATGAGACTTTGAGAAGGCTGATTAAAGAACAAGCCTGAATCATGAAATATTTTTCATTGAAAAGGATGATGGATGCTTGGGAATGCCCTCTTGGAGTGGCTGATGGAGTCTAAAATTGCAGTAGACTCCAAGAAGTCATGAGCTAAACACAAAAGATCCGTAGTTATGAAAAAGTGAAACAATAGTAACAGAATTATTTAGCAGCTGGGTAAGTCTGGCAGGCTGCAAACATAGCAATATCTAGAGCTAGAAGTCCTAACTGGGTCTGTCTCGCAGGCTGCTGGTTCATTAATAACTAAAAGAACTAGCAGAAATAGAAGTGTGTCTATAGTAGAGGAAGTCTTGCAGGCTACACACTCCTCATGTTGATCAGATTGGTGCAGCAGGTTGGCAGTGCTGGGGAAAGACCAATGTGACTTAAGAGGCTGCAGATTTAGGAACAGCTGCACTGGTGTTGATGGCTGTTTGGATTTTTGTGGGATCTTTGTGGTTTAAAATGGAAGGGAAGGGTGATTGATATAAGCTAAAAACAGGGATTGGGTGTGCTCAGCTACCTGAGAAGTTGGAGTACTGTAGAAGAAACTGACAAAAACCATCTTGGATAAAAAGTGATAAACTACAGCTGGTCACAGGCTATGGTTTGCAACTGGGGTATTTCTTTGGCAGTGTGATCTATTTCTGCCATCATTTACTATGTTACAATGACATGACTAGTAATGAAAATAATAACTTTTCTATTAGTTGGCTTGTATATGAAAACGGTAATTTTCAATAGTGTGCCTAAGTCATCACATACTATGCATTCATACATGAGCATGACAATACTAAATACTAAAGAACCCAAAAGGTGCAAGAATAAATCTATAACTATCAAATCACTGTCTCACTTTGAATGAAGTATTAGAAGTAAATAATAGACTCACAGATTTATAGTCTTTCAAAACATGACCTTCATACAGCACTGGGGAGACACGGTATGATTTGTGTTTCTAAAACCCCACTCGTATGCTTAACAACTGTAATCAACGGTCACTGAGTCTTAAGTGAGTCTCTGTGTCTGGAGCAAGAGTTCATGAATTGTTTTTCGAGCATTTTTTCTTATGCATTTTTAAACACTTCTATAATGAAAATTTGTTGCACTTGTCTTAAAAAATCTAAGAACAAAAACAAGTTCTCTGAAGCACAATCATATAATACTTCTGATGTTTCTTTTTATATGAAATCTATCTTCCACCCGACATTGCAATGTATTGGAGAAGGCTTCCTTCCTCAGGGGTCTATAGAATCACATTGTCCCCATACAAAAATCCTGGGTTTCCAACTGATAATCGCAACATGTGAAAGATTCTGCAGCACCGTGTGCTGTTCTATGAGTGTGCATAGAATTTTAAGGGTTACGCGCATAAGTTATGCGCGTAACCGTTAAAAAAAAAGGCCCTTGCGCGAGCCGAGCCTATTTTGCATAGGCTCGGCGGCGCACACAGGCACACACAATCAGGCACACAGGCACACACACAGGCAGGCAGGCATTCTCTCTGTCACATACATAGGCACACAGGTAGGCAGGCACACAGGCAGGCTTTCTCTCAGGGCCTCATGTTTGTCCGCTGTGGGATGGGCTCCCCAGCAGCCTATCCTTCCTCTTCTGAAGCCACCTTGGATGGGATCCATAGTGGCCTGGACTACTTCTTCAGCCACCATGAGATGAGTTCCACGGCAGCCCAGACAGACTTTGTTTTCAAGGAGAAAGATGTGGATGTGTCAGACAGTTCTTGCATGTTCTAACTTCCACCCCAGAAGCTGCTCCTGAGAAGAGGGAGGATTGCAGCATGCAGAGGAGATGTTTGGAAGTACAAGGCAGATTTTTCTTGGTTCACAAACTGTGGTTCACAAATAGCATCATGTGGCTCGCAAGATACCAATTGGCCACTCCTGATCTCATGGTTAGGGCACAGATTTCCTCCTGTTTTCTTTGATATCAGGAAACACTTGGCATAAAATCCCCACCCTCTTTTCCATGGTTGGTTGGTTCAACTGCTTTGGTCTCCAAGAAGGAGGAGAGCTCCTTTAGAAGTAGGTCTTGATACTCAGAGATGGTAGTGATAGACTCTCAGTGGACAATTAAATGGATTTTCCAGTAGATGAAGTTTGTAGCCATTCCAAATGATGAAGAGAACTCAGCTGTCTAAGAAGATACTGGGCCAATGGTTTATGTAAAATCTTTGCCTTCCCCACACAGGGTGATGCTTCGAAGCAGACACTGGGATGTTGGCTACCTGGATCCAGTCAAAATCATGTCCTCTGTATGTTTGTCTTGATTAGATTGTAAGTTTTTTGTCCTGAAATCTAAATCATAGGACCATACTCTTTTTCTCGTTGCAGTTTATCTATCTGCCATTTAACAGTGGTTGTGTCATTACAAATTAGGGTTAAATTTTGTTAAGACTGAGTTGATTCTTTTGAGCCAGTCACCCCTAGGGGTAACTGACTGATTAGGGGGGTTTGCTTCTCTAATCAGCTTAAAAAAGCTACCATCTACCCAATGAAGAAAGATGAAAAGTTGGCAGTAGGCAATTTGGAAAATTATAGACCGATTTCTAATCTCCCAACTGTATCTAAGGTGATAGAAAAGTATGGCCTATTCTTTTATGGGAAATTGGGTTGAGTGGGACAGTCATTAACTAGTTTTCTTTCTTTTTAGCAAACAGGTTTCAAAGGGTTCAGATAGGCTATTCCCATTCCTCCTGGAGAGAGATTTTGGTTGGGAGAAGATTCATCTCTTCTCCTGTGTTGTTCAACATTTATTTATCCCCATTGGGACACTTGTTGAAATCAGTGGAGGCTTTGTACAACACGTATGTGGACAATATAGTTTTATGTCCCCACTGGGGAAGATGATGGTGTTCCTATGGTTAAGCCTCAGGAAATTTTGAGACAAGTTAAGGTTTGGATATCTGATAATGGAATTCATTTAAATGTTACTAAGACTCAGATTATGTGGGTGGGTAAGCAGCCTCTGCTGAATGATTTAACAGGCGTCAATTTTGACAGGAATCAATTGCCTTTGATGTCACAGGTGAGAAATTTGGGGGTGTTTTTGGACTCCAAATTGCCTTTTCAATCTCAAGTACAGCTCTTATTAAAAATTTATTTTTATAAGTTAAAACTTTTCACCCTCTCAGACATTTTCTCCAGCTGAATTTGTTTAGAACTGTCACTCAGGCTCTGATGTTAAGTAGCCTGGATTATTGTAGCTCACTACTAGTGGGTTTTTCAGGCTCATTAGTGACATGCTTTGTAGCTGGTGCAGCATGCTACAGCATGGCTGATCGTGGAGATTATAAAATGTGAGCGTATAACACCCATATTGTTATCATTACATTGGTTACCAATAAATATCAGACTATGGAATTATTCTCCAGCTGTTTTTTGTTCTATGTAAACCGGTATGATTTACATGTAATGTAAGAATGTCGGTATATAAAAATCCAAAATAAATAAATAAATAAAGTTGGGGGCTCAATTCAGAATTTTGATAATTTTTCAGAAATTAATGTATTCAGAGGAAAATTGATAGCTGAAAGATTAAACTGATATAAGCCAATTCGCTCATTGTGTTCTTCAGATGCCAATTTCATCTCGCCGGATGAAAACCATATTCTCACCAACTCCCAAAACGCAACACAATTCGCAAAATCATACATTAACCACTCCCCATCTGTCAGGGACTTAGGGGTGCGACTCGACAATCAATTTAACCTTAAATCCTTCGTCCACAACACCACTAAAGAATGTTTTTTCAAACTTCAAGTGCTCAAAAATCTGAAACCGCTCCTTCATTTCAGCGACTTCCGATTAGTAATTCAGTCTATAATTCTGTCAAAATTAGACTACTGCAACTCCCTTCTACTAGGTCTCCCTGCCATATCCACGAAACCGTTACAAATGGTGCAGAATGCTGCGGCGAGGTTACTCACCAACTCAAATAAAAGAGCACACATCACACCAATTCTACACGGCCTTCACTGGCTTCCTATAAAATCCAGGATCACCTTCAAGACATTAATGATGATTCACAAGGACATTATGGGCATCGCCCACCTTCATCTAAACACGCAACTCCGCCCTCACACATCACAAAGACCCATCAGATACAATTACAAAGGATCATTATATGCTTCTCCGGTCAAATCCCTATTAAGAAAACTCTCTACAGCAGGGCCCACCCTCTGGAACTCATTACCTCCGGAACTTCGCCTAGAAACATGCCATCAAACTTTTAAGAAACACCTAAAAACATGGCTCTTCCGTCAAGCCTTCCCGGAATCGAAGGAACACTCAGACACCGGTCAAAAGGCAAAATAGAACACTACAAATCTCTTGAACACCCCCAAACCCCACTGCGCCTGATTACGCCTTATACGGACAGTCCACAGGTTATGAAAGTCACCACTGTAGATGCTCTAGTTCATTAGCTCTCGTTATGCTCAGGACTTACCATTCAACTTTGTACACTGTTACCTGCTACACTCAATTTATTTCACTATTTATTGTAGATATTTTCTTTATGGCTTTTGAACACTGTTTGACATGTTATTGACATCTATTTAATAGTCACGTTCTTATGTTCAGAAACTCTGTTTAATATTTACGTTCTTATGTTCTAAAAACTCTGTTCAATGTAACGCCTTAACAGCGACTGTTTTGTTCAATGGAAACCGACCTGATTTGATATGTGTATCGAGATTGTCGGTATATAAAAATTCTAAATAAATATAAATAAATAATTTCTTGGCTTTACCTGCAGCAGGCTCTTACAAGCCGCAAAGTACACGGGTTCGTGGTAGTCCTCACACATGGGTAACAACATCTGATGGAGCCCAGCATGCCACTGTCCACACATCCACGCGGGGTCTCTTCAGTCTCTTCTTTTCCACGCAGCTTTTGCCTCTCGGTTGTCGATCTCTGTTCTTCAGAGTTTTTTGCGATTTTCCCGGTCTTTTATAGACTTGTCTGTGCTGGGTCTCTCTTCTCCCCTGTTGGTGCCTCGATAGGGTGGCGTGGAAAGTTTTCCATTCTTTGCAGTCAATTCCCAGCTTTGTTGCTTGTTGGTGGCCGCCGATAATAGACCACTCGCCAGCCTTTTTCCAATGGTGTTGTCATGTTTTTGTTGATGCCCCCAGTTCCCGTGGACCATGGCCCTCAAGGACCCGCACAAAGTTTGTATCCTTTGCCTGGGGGCGTCACA
This sequence comes from Rhinatrema bivittatum, assembly GCF_901001135.1. Classification (NCBI taxonomy): domain Eukaryota; kingdom Metazoa; phylum Chordata; class Amphibia; order Gymnophiona; family Rhinatrematidae; genus Rhinatrema; species Rhinatrema bivittatum. The sequence goes on along the minus strand of NC_042623.1, from coordinate 50,507,404 downwards.
TGACATCCGGGGGTTTCATTTTTGCGATCAAATGACCCCCAAGGATCATTGGGCTCATCTGGATAAGATGGAAAAGCATTTTGGGTCCAAAAGGTCTGGTCCTTTGACTCCGGCATCAGGTACATCGACGCTATTAAGAAAACGCTGTAACAAGTAAGTCACACAAAGTTATTGCCTTTACTCTGGGTTTTGAATTGTGTATTGACTGTGTTCATTATTTTGAATCCAGCTCTCCAGCCCCTGAAGCAGACACTGTGCCGAAATACTGCCAGTGTTGGGCGGGCATTACTCTCAATCACAGAATAAGAGGTTTTTTTGTTTTCTTTTTCTTTTTATTTATTAGTCTTTACAGATAATTACAAAGATAAACTTTGCAATAGAAATTAAGAGACAATATTAAAGACATTTCTAATAAAATTAACAACAACAAAAAGAAAAGAAAAGAAATCATCTCTTATTTTTTCCCTTAGAGACAGGAGGGGGGAGGAAAAAGGAAAAAAGAGGAGAACAATGATAGTTTATTTATGTGGGAAAGCTGCTTGAACAACCCCATACTTACTTAATATGACCCACACACTTGATTTACAAATGAATTACAGTACCTGTCGCTCTAGCATTCAAGAACTCCCGCAACTGTTCTGAACTAAAGAAAATATAAGTATTGTCAGATAACTTGATTATGCATTTACAAGGATATCGTAACATGAAACTTGCACCTAAAGCATTAACTTCAGGACGCATTAACAGGAAAGCTTTGCTACATAATTGAGTAGCTCTGGCTAGGCCTGGATAAATTCAGACCTAGCCACCAAATAAGAAACATTTAAACTCTTAAAATAAAATTTCATAACCAGACTCAGATCTTGCTCAGAAAAGGACACAAACAAAATAGATCTCTCAGTTACCTCCACATTAGAATTTTCTAAATATTCAGATAGATTAGAGAAGTCCACCACATTGTTAGGAGGATAGAGCTGAGTAGAACTCTTTCTCTGAGAGAGAAACAGAATCTTCTTTACAGCAGGAACAACTTCTAAAGGAATTTTAAGGACTTCATGCATATATCTCTTGAAGGTAACCAGTGGTAATTCACCAAGAACTTTAGGGAAATTCAACAATTGCAGACTCAAATGCCTCAGAAAATTTTCCATGGATTCCAGCCTTCTCAAGGAAGACAAACGCTCTCGCATGATTATAGCATTAGTCCTGCCAACTTTTTTATATCATTATTCAAAGCTTGAATGCAAGAAGAATGCTCCTGGAGTATCTGCTAATGATCTCTTGCAACTAAGTCCAACCTTTGAGAGACAGTCTCTAAGCGCTGGGACTGTACATTCAATGTAAGAGACATACCTGCAATTAGGTCCCAAAGAGACTCTAAAGTGACCATCGCCAGTTTTTTAATCTCCAACAAGGGCCGAAAAACTCCCGATCCAGCCACACAGCTGCTCCTCTCTGATGTAACCGGGGAGCTGACTCCACCAGCCTCTCCTTTCTCCTCAGGAGCCTCTGGCTGTAGAGCAGTGAAGGGAGTCTGTGCCCTGTCTGAGCGGACACCAGCAAATCCATCCGACTGAGGCTGCTCAGTGAGGTCATCACCCGGCATCTCAGCTGTGTTGGCAACGCACAGAAGAGAAACCAGCAGCAGTGGTCGTGGGTCCAGTGGGCTCAATGACACCTCCCTAGGTGAAAAACGAAGCTCCTCCCCCCACAGCACCAGCGGGGCTTGAAGCCCTCAAATCCAGGGTAGGGATGGCATATTCAAAGATGAATCGCTGGTCCGAGGGAATGTAGGGTTCGGATGAAAAAACCCAAACCTTCCCTTTCCTTTTATGAGGCATAATACAGGTAAAGTAAGATAGTAGGAAATATGGAAGCAGAGCAGCAGAAAAGACGTCCACTCAGGCAGCCATCTTGTTCCTCCCCCAGAATAAGAAGTTTTTGACAAGAACAACAATTGCTCACAGTGTTAAACAAGATAAGTTCAATGAATCTCAGTATTTCAAAGAGTTCAGTGTTTTTACATTGGGGGAGTTGTATAATTTGAACAATTTGCTAACACACAGCCCTGAAGGATTTTATTTGCATAAGAAAAAAATAAAAATAAAAATGTTGAAATATTTAGCAAATCAGATGTTGAAAATTAGTAGCTGTGTATTGAGTAAAAACGGTACTTGTTCACAGTTTGAGTTATAACCTAAGAGGTAGTTATTACCCACAAAAGAGGTACCAGACACCAGATTCTGGCAATTAGACTTTGATTCCCTGTTCTGTTTGTCAGAGGCTCGGGTATATTATAGAGAAAAATTAGTAGCCAAAACTCAGCTTCTATATATCTTAATGGGCTGATTATTTGGCATAGCTGGAGTAGAAGCTGGAAGTACTGCAAAAGTTGTAAAACTATACTGAACATAGGAAGTAGCATGTGTATACTCAAACTGACACCCTGAAAGTATCACAGATGGATGGGTTTCATGTTATTTTAGAAGAAAAAAGTCTGTGCCACTGTAACTATGCTGGGGAATGTTAACTTTTTTTTATCACTCCAGATCTTGAGCTCTAATTATACTCTTTGCAATTACTGTGGGAATTAATGCAAATCTGATATGTAGAAATTACTTTAATATTGGCAACATTTATATTGAAATCTGGGTATCATAGTTAGTACCAAATTTAAACATGTTTTACATACATTAGTGTATTTTATATCAGTAATAGCCCAAAATAGAAATGGGCTAACTTCCTCTACTGTCATGTGCTGGCACAGATCCCCTGACTTGGCTCTGATTTTCATTTAATTTGCCAAGCCAGCTGTGAGGGGAGAAGAAAAAAACAGCAGAAGTACCTGTCATTTCTATTTCCTTTCCTTTCTACTTTATTCTTATTCATACATATCTCATTTTCTATTTTTGCTCGTTTGTTGCTATGTATCCTTGTAATTATGCCTTGTGGTTGAGGACAGGAAGTTGTTAACTGTTATAAAAGTTCCTGGTCTACCACTGATGTTTGATAATATGTTCCATTGGCAGAGGTAGTGTTGCGACCATCACTTCTCGACGGCTTCACTCCGCCTACCTTTCCTTTTTTGCGGCTCCTCCTGCTCTTCATGGACGCCTGGCTGCTGTGGCGTCCGCCTGCTGTCCTCTCCGGCATCCCCGGACCGGCTTGGGCGCTGCCTCCCGCCATGTTCTACAGGTACCTTAGGGCATGCGCGCTGCGCGGCCCTCATTCTTATTTCCTCATTTGCACGCTCCTCAAGGGCGTCCCCCTATGATGACGTCACGCTGCCCGGATATTTAAGCCTACAGTTTATTGCTGGCCGTTGAGTTGGCAGGGGGAATTCTTATGGATGGGATTCGCTCTCCGTACCCTGCTACTCTGCCTTTCCAACTTCCACTGGACTCTTTCTGTTAATGGGGTACCCGCTCCTTGGGGGCCTCTTTTGCTTCTTTCAGGTTGCTATCAGGTAACCGGTACTCGCTCCTCCAGGGCCCATGTTCCCTGACCCGCTGCCTGCATCTCTCTCCTCTTCTACTTGGAAGAATTCGCTACAGACACCATTAGTGAGTACTACTATCATTCACTCCTCAGAGCTGTCTCCCTGGAACCAGGTACTTGCTCCTCGAGGACCTGCCTCCGTTCCAGCACCAGTGCTATCTCCTACGTGGAACCGCTGTGTGAGTACTTTGCCAATGAGTCTTTCTGCTCCCAGGGATCTGGTACTTGCTCCTTGAGGGCCAGCTCTCCCTACCTCGGGGCTTCTCCATACTTGGGACTCTGTGAATGTTCTATTGTACTCATTTTCTCAGTTCTCTCCACTACAGCACTGCTACTGGAAGAACCGCTGTTCCAGCGCCCTGGGGAATACTAGCCTAGCTGGGCTACATTTTCTACTCACTACTGCCACTTCTGGTGGCTTCTCAAACTGTCTAAATAAAGAAATATCTGTGTTTGTGTATCCAGAGCTGAGCCTGACCTGTGACCCCTCACGGGACTTTCCCCCGTGAGCATGGTCAGCTGCCACAGTATCCAAGGATTCACCCAAACCTCACTAATTATAACAGGTAGGTAGCGATCTCCAACAACTAGATTTGGGATACTAATATTAGACCTCGTAGTGGTGCAGTAGGAGGTATTAATTTGCTGGTGGGATCTCCTGGTCAGCAGAAGCATGAACGATTTTAAAACTACATCTCAGTCATGATAAAATTCAAATTTGAATCAAGTTAGTAGAAAGCCCTTTCATTAGTAAGAGTGAAAAATAACCATCATGCTTTCTTAATATTCAAAACAGTGTAATATTTCCTTCTTGAAATTTGCACATAAAATTAGTGGACCCTCTAAGCACTACCAGTGAATCACATTCATTGCCTTTTATATAATCATAGGTCCCATATGTATCATCATTCTCTGTAAAAAATTTTTGTTATGCAACTAAAAATTATTTTTGAAATATCATGTGTTACTTATCTTGTCATGAATCCATGCTGGCATAGTTGATATGTTTTTACTGTATCCCTTGGTTCACAGAACGAAAACCTGACACGTGTGTCAGGAGTGTCAATTGTTAGATTCTTCAATTTTACAGGCTATCAAGAAAAACATGTTAAGGTATATTGTGAAATCAG